>NW_007360136.1:2832614-2881401 GCF_000359705.1 Exserohilum turcica Et28A | reverse complement strand
CCGATATCATTGTTGCTCTATCCCGTCGCTGAGTTTGAGAAGAACATCTCATGTTTTGCGACCTCAACGGCGTCAACCCAGCTCGATTGAATCCCGGCGGTGCCCTTGTAGATGATGGCGGGCGGCAATACCTCACCAGAAGCGCATACGCAAGCCAGCAGCGTTACCCATTCTCTGTTGCCATCCTGTATCGCCGCCTTGATCTCTCCCGACGCCCACAGTGCCTTAGAAAAGACGCGCTTTGTGCGGTTTGTGATGCCGATGAAGAAGCCCTTCTCATCCATATTGTAGGTATTGCGCGCGTCAACGTCGTACTCTCGCATTTTCGAATGCAACAAGTCGAAGTATAGACTGTATCTTTCTTCTGAATCAGCGTTGTGACGTTTGCGATCAATCCCGGTGCTCCATTTGATGGGGAGCTCGTCGGCATGGCGATGCAGAAAGCGGGAAACCCAGGCTGTGGAAACCTCATTTTTAACTATCGTCGCCGCGAAATTTTGTATCATTTCACGCGTAGGAGGAAGCCCTTGGCGAGTACAACGTTCTATGTATAGCACAAGTTCATGCTCTTGTTGTAGGTTGAGATTTTGGCGGTCTTGGGCAGCTTGTTTGACTTTAGACGGTTGTGCGCCTTTGTGCCGTCGCGACAGCGTCGTTCGATTAACTCTATATATTTTTGCAACTTAGCGGTACGAGAATTTATCTCCAGCCTCACGCGATTCAATATATTCAATCGCTTCTTGAATCAGATCCATGGTTGTGGAGTTACGACGCGTCAAAGGTGGGTGGGTTCACAATGCGGCAGTTTGGTGGGGTGGCTCGTTGACTGTACTGGCTCGTTGGCTGCGCACGGATAGTAGGTTAGGTTAGGTTAGGCGTTGCAGGACCGATGAGCTCAGCTCATGTCAAGTCAAGTCAGCATCAAATGCAAGGCAGCCAGCACAGTCTGTGGCGTCAAAAAGTAATGGGTTAAAATGGGATGTAGTGTGTGACTCTAGATATATAGTATATATATATATATATATGTGGGGGCTAAAAGGGCATGCAACGTGAGCCCGTAAGTATTGTTGTCTCTGACAGAAAAAAAACCCCCCGTGTGTGTTGGTTCAAAGGTAGTTATTTGCATCACGGCCAATATGCTTGGATATAAAGCTATGGATTGGAGTTGAACGTATATATCTATATTGATGATGATAATATCAAAGCCAAAGGGAACCTCCCATACAGAGTCGCTCTACAGCGAGAACAAAGGATAGTAGTAGGGGGGGGAGAGGGAGGGAGGGTATATAACATATTCTGTGAAACAGATACACACACAAAGGGGAAAAAAAAGGGGGGGTTTCCACCATGCTTTCCATGCTCCTTGGCAAACGGCCATTGAGAAAACAGAAATAAACGAACAAACAAACAACCTCCAAATGAATCAAGCAAACCCCCCAGAATCACAAGTCTTTTTTCTTTCATTCATTCATTCGTTCATTCATTCAATCATCGATGCAGCTCCCTAGACGCACGATCCAACCGTCTCACAACGGAACCAAGCACCACCTTCAACAAGCCATGAGCGGTAAGTCTCTGGCCGTCATCGCCGCTAAACGGGACTGTATCGACGATATCGCGGAGATTGTCGTCGCGAGCCAGCTCTGCGAGTCCGTCGTCGAGCTGCTTGAGGTGCTCGCGGGCCCCGGGTTCACGACCGACCTGGAAGAACTGGATGCCGACTTGCCAGGCGGGGGCGTCGAGCTTGTCGAGTTTCTTGGCGGCTTGGATAATTGCGGATTCGACGTCGTCCGAGGGCTCGCCGTCGGTGATGACGATGATGTTGATGGGTTTGGTCTTGTCGTCTTGCTCGTAGCGCTGCAGGTACGGCTTGAGGATCTTGTGTAGGTGCTGGCCTGTGGGCGTGGCGCCGCCCGGGCGCACTGTCTGGAAGATTTCGAGAATGGTGCTCGGGCTGGTGATGTGCTTGTATAGAGATGAGTCTGGGTGGTTGAGAAAGTAAATGTCGATGCCGTCTTCGTCGTGCGCAGTGCAGATGGGCGTGATGGCTGCGAGGGCTTCTTGCGTCTCGCGCCATGAACGGCCTGCCATGGATCCCGAGTCGTCGATTAGGAAGACAGTGTCAAAGGTCCGGAGGAAGGCGTAGGGATCAGAGTCTGATGTTGCTGCTGGCGAGGACGCTTGAAGTGCGCTCGTGTTTTGAGCTGGACCAGGGGTGTAGGCCGGTGGAGCGTCGTTAGACCTTGGCAAGCCCATGGCGAAGTTATCTTGATGCTTGTTAGTTGTGATATGTACAGGACAGGGATTGAGTAGTCTTACTTGGCCTTCGTGTCGCAGGTGATGAAGTAAACGGGTTAGTCGATGGCGGCGAGTAATCGTTACTCGAAGTCGACGACTTGCGCGTTGATAAAGCTCTCTTGACCTTGCTAAACATGCTTGTTGGTTGGTGTGAAGAAGACTGGGTTGGAGCGTGGTATGAAGAATGATTCAAAAAGGCAGAGGGGGTGGCGCAGTGGTGTGAAGAAAGTGAAAGCGACATGGAGCAAAGACTAGCAGACGTGGCAAAGCAAACCAGGTACGATTGGTAAGGGCTTCAGATGAGGCGATCCGTGCTTGAATGCAGGAGCATGTTGTCCCACGGTTTGGGTGTAAACGCTTTATAACACTGCATACACTGCGTGCCCTGTGCCGCTCTGCCTCGTTGTAAGCCTGAAGTAACTCATCCATCACGCACCCGCTAGTTTCAGTAAAAGAACAAACCTGCCGCGCATTCCGAGTGCGTCAGGGTCTTTCTTGACCCTGAGGGTTGTGGCTGTGTACGCCGGGCTGAGCAAACTTGCTACTCGGGGCCAATCATGCAGCTGCACAGCCGACAATGAACGTGACATTATTCGCCCTGTATCGCGCCACTGTCATTTGATCTATCAGCATTAAAAGAAATGCTTTAGCGCACACACAAATCATCCATTCAACATCGCTTAGAGGTAGCTTGCATACTAGAGTCGTGGTACCGAGTACAGTCTTCCCGCTTTGGTGGCAACCTTCCTTTTTGGTCTGCCCGAGGGATCAGGCATACAACAAGGCAGCATGTCCTTCCTCGGATTCTATTTTCAAATGCGCCGTCTCTAAAGCGCAAGACAGGTGGTGAGCGTCGAGCTTAAGGCAATTTGATGGTGCGCAGATTCCACAACAGCTGCCAGGCTGAAGCGGGGTGGCACAGTATAAGGCCTGAGAAGCTCGCTAGACGCAGAAAAGGCATCCAAGATTAGACCTATACAGGCCTAGTAGGCCTCAGCATGGCCAACTCCTCAATGCCCATCCCTTGCCGTCCAGTCTCGCTCCCTAGCCATGAACAAATCCCTTGCCGCCACGTGCCTGGCAAGGCAACCACTCGGCGTTCTTTGATGTCCTTTGCGCGCTACTCCGCTGGTAAGGATTCGGTTACCAATTGCCGATCTTGGTAGAACCCACAGCACCGGTCTCTTACACAGGTGCCAGGCGTACTCGTTGCGGTGCTTGTTCCAACATTCAGCGCAGATTCCAACATCTGGACTACCGGTGTCGAGGCTGAGCTGGCTCTGTATGAGATCGAGGAGCGGAAGTATGCGTGATCGCAGTCCGCAGTGGGCGTGGTTATGGTCGATTTGGTAGTTTGAGCATTGCCGAAGAGACGATAGCAGACGCTCAATATCTCCAAGATAGTATGTTGGCTCGGTGTTGTCGTAGATCTTGCCCTGCAACCGCACGGTATCGATCTTGCAGAAGAACCGGACCATTTCTCCAAGCTGGAACGAGTCACATTGCAGCGACGTATCGTAGCCTAGCTTGCACTGCCGTTCGCCAGAGGTGTACAACTTCAGGAAATGCGACTGCAGGGAGTTGATTGTCTCGAGAAGGTACTCTCGCCGTTGAATCAGCTCGTCCTCGACACCATTGGGCATGTCCCACCACAATGCCTTTGTGTGGTCCTCCACTGTGCCCGGCTGCCATTGTACAGAGTCGCGCATGATCAGATGCTTCGAGTATCGCGTTACCCACGAGGGGTAGTCGAAAAGAAGGCCGACGAACAGCTTTTGCCGTATCCTCTCTTCCGTCTGTGATGCACTTGGCTTGCCTCGCAACTTGGCCTCGATCAAGTTCAGGTACTTCTTCTTCTGGACGTATTTGGAAAGGCACGCGACGGCATCGAATCGGTCGGCGACAACAGCGAGGTTGGCAAGATTGGCCACGGGAGGCGATGCGGCGAGGTCGAGGCCATGAAGAGCACGCAGGAAGTCTGCGAGCAGATTTCGAATGGACGAGGTTTTGGCCACTGCTACCCGGCCAACATTGACAATGGATATGTGGGGAAGCACGTTGTCAGGCGCCTCGCTGATATCCTTGTGCCCATTCAATCTAAGCGCCTCCAGGCTCTTTGCTAGCTGCTGCCCCTCGTGGAAACGGTCACTGAGCAGGTTTTCAAAGTATCGCGAGTTTTGCTGGAGCGTCTGGGAGTCGACGCGGTAGGAGAAACGCTGGCCCGCCTCTTCCTGGGCGGCATCGAGGATGAGGTCGCCGCCTGCTGCAATGACCAGCAGCCCCTCGTCGTCTGACATGGTTCAAGTAGTGTGGGTGGTGACTGTGCAAGGCGTACTTCCTCATGGGTAGGGCCAGAACATGATGGCTTGATTTGATGGCAACTCGGCGTGGGTGAGGTGGGAGGCTGAGGTCACAGCGGGCGGGCGAAGCCTTGCCATCAGTCGGACCGGCGGCCAATAGGGGCTAGCGGGCTGCGGCTAGTGGCGCTGACCCCCCTACAGACGGCAACGCCGCCTGCACACGACTTGACGTCGCCCCGCCATGTGCATATGCGACCTGAGGTTGCTTTTGGGTCAGCAGACGGCCTGCACACTGTTACACATCACGTGCATGGCGGATACGGCGCTGAAGAGAAGAGGAAGAAGAGGGAGAAGAATGCTTTGCAGGTTTGTATTATTAATAGTCTTCCAAGTCAACCAAGAGCAAGTAAAGACAAACTTCAGACCAAAAGCAAATCTGAGATAAGGAAATGGATATGTAGTAAAAAAAAAACTCCGTGCCGCATGCCGGGTATCTTCCTTTGCGTGCAAAGGCCATGTATCTGAACACCATACTGAACGCTCAACCAAAATCAATAGTCTCTAGAGACCCTCGGCGTCCCGGGTGACGGGCGCTCGCTCAAACAAAGGAAAATCGTGGAATCGACTGCCATGGCGGCATGGTGGACGTGTGTAATATTATGCAAAGTGGTGGATGTCGACGACAGACAGCCAGTGGGGTGGTGGTACAACAAGAGTGCCTGTCAGCACATGCGAGTGGGCAGCTTCATGCGCATCCACTCGTCGCCGACAATGGCATGGCCGACGCGCGAGTCGTAGAACTGGCGTTGGCGCTGGGCGCGCTCAGCGTAGCTCAGGCGGTGCTTGTGCAAGCGGCCCTTGGAGTCGCGCATGTACTCGTACTTTTGCTCGCCCTGGACAGCAGTTAGCACGAGGCTTGTGTGGCAGAACCAAGGGCGGGCGAGTACTCACGATAATCTCCCATAGTTGCTGCTCCTCTGGGTTCATGCGGCAGTAGTAGACGGGCCGCGGGAGGGGCTTCTCCCCGCTGAGCCGGCTCGACAGACTGTCGACGCTGGAGCGTATCGACAGAACCATGTTGAGACGCGTAGCAGGCGTGCGTGTGTGGGGTTGGTGGATGGGGTTATTGTATGCGCTGGCGGGCGAGGGGGAAGGCTGTGCAGCTGGAGCGGCCAAGTGCGGGCGTGATGGCAATGGAGAGAAGCAAGTGCATAAAGCGAGGAAATAAATGCGCGGGTGTCAGGTAAGAAGAGAGCACAATGTCCAGGCGCGCGGGTGGGCCGTGGCGGGCGTCTCTGTTTGGTGGGAATGCGGGCGCAGTGTTTTTAATCGCGCACACCGGAGGGCGAAACCGGCACTGCGTGGGAGGCGTGGGCGGCAGGCAGATGTTGGCGTGTTTGTTGGTAATGGCAGCGCTGTCAGCGGGCCGCCCGACGATATATATCCAGCCCGCAGAGGGTCGCGGGCGCCGCCGTGATAGGGGACGGCGACGGCGCTGGGGGTTGCGTGCAGAGCCCGTGGTAATTTGCTGATTGCCCTACGCAGCGGATTGACGGCGTCCAAGACAACGCCGAGCAACCGACTCGTCCGAAACGCAGCGCAAGACGCAGTCGGGGCGCCGTCGATCAGCGTACAAGAGATGCACAATCGTTGTTGAAACATTGCATCGCCCGCCGCGCAGGGCTTGGCCGACCACGCTGCGCAGCCGCTTTGCGCGGCGCCCAGAAACGCGGAGGCTTGTCGCGACAAGAGGGCGGACGGTCGGGGGCTTAAGTAGCCCAGCACGCACTCGTTGCGGCGCGCAGCCTGGAGATCTGCACGCCTCCAAGGCCCTTGGCGGGGGATCGACAGGTCAGCGTGCGGGTTGAGATGAGGCCGTGTACATCCAGTACACCATGCGCAGTCCGAACACCAGTGTGCACGAACAGCCTGGGCGGTGCGCCATCCCGCCCTTTTCATGCCTCCCACTGCCCTCCTCCTCGACTCGTCTTGGCATCCATCGCTGAAACCCTGACAAGCCTAGGCCCCGTGAGGTACATGACTTCACACTTGCTTCTCTCAGGGGCTCAAGAGCTGCTCCCTGCCGTCGCCCTTCATGCAACGCCATCGTCAGTCGCCCGCCGTTGCAAGTCCTCGCTGCCCGCCAGGCCTCGACTGGCCGTCCCATGGTATATGAGCCATCTGCCATCCTCCGGGCCGCCCCATTCGTATTTCTTTTGGTCAACAGTCCCGCCCGCTTCCACACTGCCCACTGGGACGCAACGCTGAGCTACTGCAGCAGATACATTGGTCGCACGACGTTGCAAACTACACACCCACGCCGGTACACGGCCACGGCGACGGAGCTTGAGGCGGACCATCTTACAAAAGTCCGCTCCGTTTCCGTGGGCGCATGTTCCATACTTTGCCTCCTACCCAACCAGAACCAAGCGAATGCATACGCAGCCAACTCCATCCACCGGGGGCTGTGTGCCAATACCAATGACAAACTGTGCTTTCCGGCACCTTCCGTCACGATTCTGCCTCGACCGCACAGCCGCGTCAACGACGTAGACGCTGCCTGCTGGCGTTGCCTGCCACTGTTGTTTTCCCCGTCTTTTCTTCTTCCTGCCACTCCATGTCTTGGAACATTGGCATCTCTGCACAAGACCGCCCGTCCCAGGAAACAAATGGAATCCGTGTCACCAATGCGTTCAATACAGTGGCAATCTCTTTCATCATGGACGATCCCATCCGCAAACTCTAAATTGACCAGGTGCTGACGTTGCAATCAATCACTCAACTTGGCACTCGTCCTGCGCCGCTTCGAGAAAGAGACCATGACCAGGCGTTATTCTTTTTTCTGACGTATGCCTGTGCGATGATGTGAGAATTCCCAAGTGGATTTCCGGTTAAAAGACATCATGGTAGCCGTGGCAAAGCTGGTGCTATACAAAAGGCGCATCGCCCTCTTACACCGCTTCAGTGCTGCCATTTAGAAAGTCAGTTTCAATCTGGGCAATACTTCAGACAACTGTAAAAGTCTGGAGTAGTATTGCTTCAAACTTTATTTTGTCTCCAGTAGATAACAGTTTCTTTCCTGACCTCATCTTGCTCTTGTCGCTGAAGTGTGCACATGTACAACTTGCCAAGCCCTGAAACAAACTTCTCACAGATATTCGTCATCAGGTACTTGCAGTACCTGCTCTGCATTCTTCAGTCCGACGCCCTTCAACTCCTGCATAGTCCCTCGCTCGCCATGGAGAGTGAAACTCATCACCAGCTACTTGATTCGTCCGACTCTCCCCCAGACACAGCAGCAAACTTTGTGTAAATTGGTGCCGTCAGCACTTGGACTCGAACAGAAACGCTCCAGGGTATGGCGTGAGGCCCAGAGGCAACATGAGACAGAGTGTCGTGGCGCGCTAGGGCCATAAGCTGATGTTGGGAAGAGGGCGGCCGACGTCGGAGGGGCGTCTGCGGCTTCTGGCGGGGCTCGTGGGGTAGCTTTGCACTCTTATACTCGAACCCGAGCGGGCGACATTTTCTCCAATTCGAAACATACACATTACTCGTACAAACAATGACTGCCCACAATATTGTTGTTCTCGCCGGTAAGTCGGAGCATGCAAAGTCTGCCAGCACACCGCTAAACTGCGCCCAGGTGACGGTGTCGGCCCCGAGGTGATATCATCCTCCGCGCCTTTCCTCCGCATCCGCTCACGGACATGTCTAGGTTGTTGCCGAAGCATTCAAGATCCTCAAGGTCATCGAGAAGCACACGGACAACACGTTCAACTTTCAAGAGCATCTCTTTGGGGGTGTAAGTGAGAAGCCGTGGCGTAGCGACTCTGTCATAACATCTGCAGTGCTCAATAGACGCGCACAACAACCCTCTTACCGACGAGGCGCTCAATGCCGCAAAGAACGCTGATGCCATTATCCTCGGCGCTGTCGGCGGCCCGGTACGTCATGTCACTGTCAAACGAGCGACGCCGTCTAACAAGCATGTAGAAATGGGGAACAGGCAAGGTGCGCCCCGAGCAGGGCATCCTCAAACTCCGCAAAGAACTCGGTACCTTTGGAAACCTGCGACCGTGCTTCTTCGCCTCAGACTCGCTCGTCGAGTCTTCGCCGCTCAAAGCCGAGAACGTGCGCGGCGTAAACTTCAACATCATCCGCGAACTGACGGGCGGCATTTACTTTGGCGACCGGAAAGAGGACGAGGGCGATGGCAAGGCCATGGACACGGAGCCATACAGTGTTGAAGAGATTGAGCGCGTTGTGCGTCTAGCAGGCAGTCTTGCCTCTGTCGAGGATCCGCCGGTACCCGTGTGGAGTTTGGACAAGGCCAACGTGCTTGCAACATCGAGACTGTGGAGGAAAACATTTGAGCGCATCATGAAGGACGAGTACCCGCATCTCAAGTCGGGCACCCACCTCATCGACTCGGCAGCCATGCTCATGATCAAGAACCCACGAGCGCTCAACGGTGTGGTCGTTACCAGCAATCTGTTTGGTGACATCATCAGCGACGAAGCCAGCGTTATCCCCGGTAGCTTGGGTCTGCTGCCAAGTGCCAGTCTAGGCGGTATTCCCGACGGCAAGACCAAGCTGAATGGTATCTACGAGCCTATTCATGGTAAGAAAGATAATTGCCTCCGTTGTTATATTCTCCCACTCACACCCTACAGGCTCCGCACCAGACATTGCCGGCAAGGGCATCGTCAACCCCATTGCCACCGTTCTCTCCATCAGCATGATGTTCAAGTACTCGCTGTGCCTTCCAGAGATTGCGCAAAAAATCGACGAGGCTACAAAAATCACCATCGACAAGGGCGTGCGAACCGCCGATATCGGCGGAAGCTCAACTACAAGCCAGGTCGGCGATGCCATAGCTGCGGAACTCGAGACGCTGCTAAAGTAGAGTTTGAGTTTTAAAAATAAAATAAAGTAAAATTGCATCTGAGTTTTCCAAGTCGCGCCAGCGCTTGACATTGAATCTGATGTGATTATGTTCATGTTTTGCTTTGCTATCTGGTTTGTTTCTACCAGTAAACGTGCTAACACAACGCCTTTTTTTTCTCTTTCACAATATAATACCCAAATCACCTCTGTTGGGTATATCTAATTTACATTCCTTCCTCCTTCCAAACATGTTCTTCTATTTTTCATCTGCATATTCCTCTTTATACGTACATTCAGCACAGGGGCAAAACATAATATTACCTATAACCATGTACACCTATGACTATACCTGAATAAGACAGTGTGGAATCTTATATATCAACTCCTACTCCTACATACTAACACACCACTATACCTACATATATATCCAAGCGTATCAGCATATCTTACTCACACTAATATATATATATATATATATATATAGCGTGAATAGTAGATAGATTAATAAATAAATACAAGAATAAATCAAGGTGCAAGCTAGAAAATACCTACAGAAACCAAATAGTCCTTTTTTTTTTACAATGCAAAGACTTGACTTGACTTGGACAGTTTATCGGTTCAGACTGGAAATCTACGTCTGGCTGGAATTATGAGAGAAGAATGGGAACAAGAAAGAGAAAGAGAGAAAGAGAGAAAGAGAGAAAGAGAGGGGAGGAGGAGAAAAACATGAGTCGGGGTTGAAATAGCAGACACACTATACTATGTACTATGTACTAGTAAATGCTATGTATGCTGTTTCTAGGAGTATATATATATATATATACCATGTAGACTATGTGCATGTGTAGTAATAATGATAACAATAACAACAATAAGAACAATCAGGTTTTTTTTGTTTCAGCAGAAAAAGGAAAAACAGAACAGAACAGAACAAAATAGAACAGAATAGAATGAACAAAGCTGTTGAATGACATTACTGTACCTCTGTTTCTTGTATCCACACACACACATACACACATACACACATACACACATACACACATACACACATACACACATACACACATACACACATACACACAAGAAACTGTTCATCGTAAAAAAAGGGGGGGGGCAGATAACACATGCCTCGTCATGCTCATCCCCCACGATTCCTCTCACGTCGGTGCCCTCAACCCCGTCAACCCGGGCATTCCCTGCTCAAGCTCCACCCGCACCGCCTGCTCCGTCTTCTCCTCGACCATGACACCGCCGCCATCGCTACTGGAGCGCGCACTAGCAGACCTACTGCGCGAGCGGTGTTCACCGGGCGGACTCAAGCTGCGGAGGCGCTCGATGGGCACGCGTTTCTGCAGGCGACTTGCGGCCGTGGGATCGAGTTCTGCAATGGCGACGGGAGTGGCGATGCTGAGGAGCTCGCCGATGGCGCCGAGGTCTTTGTCGAGGGGGTAGAGGGATGTGGAGTCTGTTGAGTTGTGCTGTTGCTGTGTATGCGCTAGATTCTGATTCTGATTCTGATTCTGTTGCTGAAGGAGATGAATTTTCGGCATGGGCATAACAGCCAACTCAGCGAGCCAGCGCTTCGCCAGCCAGCGTTTCGTCCTAGACCAAGACCCGAATTCCTCGGCGGCAGGATCATAGTCTTTTCCTAGTTTGACTTTGTCTTTGCCGAACCAGCGTGTGACAAGGCGCCATTTTACGTTTGCCCACCACCCGACGGGCACCACGTCGTCGCGGGGCCCGCCGCGCGTCCACAGCGTGGCGTGGTCGGTTGATAGCTCGTGGTACAGCGATTCGTAGACGCCGCGACGCATGGGGTTTTGGCGCTGGCTCGCCAGGTTGTGCTTGACGGCGTACCAGAGGATGAGGACGACGAGGAGAACAGGGACCGAGGTGATGAACCACCATTTTATGTCGGGCATGCTGTCAAAGGTGGACACGTTCATGCCGAAGAAGCCGACGGTAAATGTGAGGGGGAGGAAGCTGTAAGTCGTGGTTCAGCACTATCAAGTTTGGCCATGGTGGTCACACGTACATGAAGGTGATCCAGCTCAAGCGCCACATGCTGAGTCCCAGTTGCAGCGAGTGCCGCGCATCTCTGATGCCCACGCTCTTGTACATGAGATCTGACAGAGACGAAGTGGGCAGCATAACGTCTCGCTCCCACTGTCCCGTCAGCTTTTCGATTTCGTCTGGCGCGGAGCCGAGCCAGGGCTGGCCCGAGGATTCCTTGGGGTTGGTGCCAGCAAGATCATGCAGATGGCTCACCATTTCCTTGACCACGTCGAGATGGATATAGATGAGGCGCTCGACTTTGAGCCATTGCGCGCTGTTTTTCCAGAGTTCAGGGGCGCGCGACTCGTCGGCGGGGTTTTCGTAGACTGGGACGGTTAGTACAGCGGGTTCCTACAAGGTTCCAACAAAAGACTTACTCTTGTCTTCCAAGATTCCGACGTGTGTTTCACACGCAGACATGAACCTCTGCCAATTATACGCCAACGCCTTGAAGACGTCTTGGAGGATAAAATCCATGCACTCTGCCGTCAACGTCTGGTCATTATCCGTGGGCAGGTAAAACGACAAACGTCTCCATCTCGACTCTAGCTCCTGTCTCGCGCCGATCAGAGTATCTTTAACAGAGCCCGTAACCGAGTTCTCAAACAGGATAATCGTATTACCGTTATCGAGAGACCTCAGCTTGGGAATGTACTTTTCTTGATGCTCGTTAGCGTCAACATTTCCATAGCTCTTCTTCAGTCGCATGTACTCCTCCCATGCCTCGTCGTCATATGGATTGGGAATATCAGGATCGACCGCCTGTCCTGGCATGCCGTCGCTCAACTGCACATAGACACTGAGCCGTTGCACATACACGTCAAAACCATACCGCGGCTGATCCTCCTGATCATAGTGATTAAGCTCCATAATAGACTTGTTATTGTTAAAAGGGAGGCGCGTATTTCGGTCGTACGGCTTGAGATAATCCACACCAAAGGCTGCACGTGATATTCCTCGCCAAGGATCACGTGAAGCACGGAAAGTCCTGCCATTGAGCACAGGCTTACCGCCGCGTTGTTGGGATCTTTCGTAGCGTGCCCAGTGCCCAAAATTTGTGCCGACGAGTTCGTCGTTGGCATCAATGTTGAACTTGCGGAGCAGGAAGCGCGTCGCCCAACTCGCGTTCTGGACGTGGATTACGCGTAGGGCTGCCTGCGCGGCGAGATCCTCCTTGCGGTAGAACCGACGAAGGCTGTCGATGTCGCAGAATTCCTGGGCTACAATCTTCCTCCTTCCGGCCGAGTGTTCTTTGGCGACATAGTCTATGAGCAACACGCGACCCTGCTGCCAGCTGTCCTTGGTCCACGGCTGGCGCCATTCGAGGTTTGGACTGTGCTTGCGGCGATGGCCAAAGGTGGCTTTCCGCGCTTCGAAAGCCTGTGACCGAGAACTTTCCGGGCTGCTGGATTCGTATGCAGACGTGGGAAACGTTGGTGAGGCTGCTCTAAACGTTAGCAATCGTTCCGAGCAGTGATTCGCGGCTTTCTCCAACGTAGCGACTAGGCCGAGACCATGGAGTAGGGATCAGGGTCCAACAACAATTGTAGTCATTCTCCATGAACAGCTGCCAACCCTCGTCTTCCTTCTCTTCTCTTCTCAGGACGACTTACTCTCCATATCGTCGAGTTCACGTCTCGGTCGCCCTGCGGGAGCTGCCGCTGTATCCTCTATAGTAATCGGCGGAGGCTGGGGCGGGGAAGGTGGTCCCGCATCGGAAGATGTCAGATTAGACATGATGCACCAGAAGATTCCTTCAGTCACTGGGGTTGCGGCGCCTTGGCCTGCTTAGGCCTCGTTCAAGGATCGGTAGAGGAAGGTGGAGTGTGCGACAATGACCCAGCGCAGCGGAAGACCAGCATCAAACGTGGTGGGAAAAGACGACACATGGGATGGCAAAGCGCAAAAGCCATGTCAAGATGGATGATAATAATAATATGTCTCTATTGCGCGCGCCTGACCGCAGTGTTGTCTGCCTGTAGTGGCTGATACCATAAGGCTGACCACCTGCAGCCTCCACAGGTGCGGTTCGCGTCGCGTGCAAGCCCTCACCGCCCCACACTAGGCGTCCAAGTCACGCCGCCCCTGGGACAATCAGCGACATCATGTGCCGCTTGACAAGCAGCTTGCACAAGAGCATGTGGGCAGCATTCAGCGCTATTTACCGTCTTGAAATTTAAAAGCAGTGGTATATCCCTGATCTGTACATCGGTAGAAAATGCCTTGCTACACATTGCCATTTCCGTCTAGAATGCCAAACGCTCCAGAATTATCCTAATATCCTCCTCGCCCAAGGTTATTATGTCTAACAAGCAGAAAGTGCCGAGTCCGTGGCCATTGCAAAGGACCGATTATATGCAAAACAACAGGTGGGTAATATGGAGTCGTGATATCGTGTCGGGTTGATGCAGCGCTCGTGGGGCGCGAAATGGGTATTAGCAACGAGATGGAAAAAAAAAAGAAGAAAAGATCCAAAACCAGAAATACAGCCCGCTCAGACGCGGAGAAGAAAGAAAGCGGGGTCCCAGGGTATCTCATCATTCACACTGGCGACTGCGCCTGGTAATCTCTTCGTCGCTAAGCGCAGCCAGCCAGAGGCATTTGCTGAGAATGTGCGGTTCGACCTTGAAGGTGTACTTGGAGCTGGCCTCGAGAAGGCGAAGGAGGTTTTTGACAATCGTGGCCGCCATGTGATAGCGGTCAAAGTTGACGAGGCGCTCGCCATCAACTGGGGGTGCGTCAATGAATGGCGGCTTCTGCGCATTGTAAATGAGATCGCGGGTGTAGACACCTGATGATGGTTAGCTGCGTTCAATCGACGGTGTGCAAGTACCTACCAATGAATGGAATACAACCGTCCTCGACGGTGGCTGTTTCCATCTCGAGCCGGAGGTTGTGGAAGTTCTTCATGGGCTGAACTAGCGCCTCCAATTCGGTCATGACCAGCACCTCAGCTGCGGGCACTAAAGCCCATGTTTTCTTGAGGCTCGAAATGTCGTTGGATATCAACGCAATTGCGATTTGATACATGGTGGCGTAGTTGCGGTATCGTCGCGCATGGGTTGCAATGTGAATGAATTTCGTAATGCATTGGGCGCGTTCACGAATATCCTCGATGAGAAGACACTCGGACACGACCCACTTGACAACGAGGTTGAAGCGTGCAATGACGACGTCAACCCCTCTGGCTTCTTCCGTTCGTAGATACTGGACCCAGTCGCGGATCTGCGGCGAGGATTGCTTCCAGCGGAGGTCGATGAGCTCTTTCCAGTCAATCTCATCCAGTGCATCCTTTTCAACAATGGTGAACTGCTGAGCGAGCATCTCCGAGTCATATGCAAAGATAAAAGGCAGATGTGCGGTTGGTGGTGAAGTGGCAGGCTGGTGCATGTTTTGTGGCCCATCCGAGGAACCGACTGGACGCTCAGGGTTTGGGCTTCCTTGTTGATTCGAGCGTGAGACGGTGGGTGTAAGACCTGGCGTCGGGAGGCCTTCATCAAAGACGGTCGAGTTGTGCAAGTCGTCGTTTACTTGAGGCGCTGTAGGAGGTGGAGTGGGTGGGTGGCGCATGGGATGGGCTGGCAAATTGTCCGCGTCACCCTCAAGAGTTGCTGGCTCATCCCCGAAGAAACTCTTCACACCATGGCTGTCATCGCCCGAGTTGGCTGCGGATGCAAATCCCACATCACTAAAGTCCTCATCCTCGTCCAGCAGAAACGACTCGCGGACATAGGTATGCGCTGGGAGCGTTTCACCAGTGGGAATCCTCCTCATACTATCCGTCTCCGTAACATGTACCATGGACGAATGCATTGGAGAAAGCCTATCAGGTTGTCGGGCAGATTGAAACGAAAAACTGCCAATTTTCAGGGGCGAAGGCTTAGCCGAAGATGTCATACTCTCCAGCATCTGCGCTTGCTCTGGAGTCGGCATCTCACCAAAGCCCCGGTCGAGAAGGGGTATGGAAGAGTACGAGTCGGTCGATTGGCCTACCGACGTGACCGGAGGCACATGGCTGTTGAAGTTCTCAGCCGACAGTCTGTACATGCCTTGGCCGTCTGTTTCGGGAGGAGCCAAGGGGCGGTGGAAGACATCATCGGTAGCAGGGCGGTTGTGTTGCTCGTAAGCAACGCCAAAAGAATTTTGCTCGAACGCTGCCAGATGTTGCCCCAAGTCAACCGTGTTTCTTTGCGTGGGTGCACTGGGTGATTTCTTCTCGTACCGCCCTTCCAACTTCATCAGTGCTGACTCGACCCCGCCTTCGTCGTCCGTGTCGTCTGGCAAGGCAGCAAGCTTTGCCACTTCAGCCTCGAAAGACGGTCTTAGGTTGGGTTGGGACGAGTGTGTATCCACCAATGAGATTGGCTTCCTCGGAGTTTCCGCTTCGGGTGGCCCTTCAACTTGACGGAGAAAATCTGGTTGCGAGTCGAGAAAACGATCGGACCGCAGAATCACCGAATTGGTGATGGAATGTGTGTGGTTCGACATTGAGCCGGTAGAGTGCGGTCGCTGCATGTGTTCGAGATCGTGGACATTGTCTGCAGCGCGGAGGTCGCCACCTGGCCGTCGGCGGAGCTGTCGTGCGGGACCAGCAGCTTCAGCCGCCGGCTGACGATCAAGAAAGAAGGGATCATTGTCAGATGACATGGTCTGAAAGGTAGCAATACTCGCCGGCCCTCTTCTTCTGCTGAGCACACTGCCGTAAGAAGCATGGCGACGAAGAGAGCCCCCGCGTGCTATGGAATTCTTGGTGGAGCCCTTGCGTCGGAAAGAATGCATCCCTTCTGGGCCTGCCGACATGGACCGCCTCTCTCCTGGGTAGGATTGCCTGGTGAGAGTGCGGGAGAGGCGATACTCGTCTGCAGCAGAATGGGGCTCTGGATCGTTGTAGAGAAACGAGTGTTGGATCGAGTTGGCATCGTCCGCTAAACGCACGTGGCTAGACGCTCCTTGTTGGTCGTCTTCCAGTTTTATCGCCGGTTGGTTAACTTCACCCGGAGCGGCGTCTGCCTTGGGCAAAGGAGGGGCTCCCGTGTCGTCAATGATGACTATCGACTTGCTCCCGTTGGTGATGTTGCTGTGCACACGGGGATCCGGCTTACGACGAGGTTGCTGCGTGCTCTTGGCTGGGTTACCACGCTCGTCAAATTCGAATTGGAAACCGCCGAGACTAGGGCTCTCGCCGCCGGGTTGCTCATGGCCCTCGCTTTCAAGCTGCTCGCGTACTGCTGCTTGAAAACTATCTGCGACTGTGGCGGCTAGAAGATCAACTCGTATCTGGGGCCTCGGTCGAGCAACACGGCGCTTCTGAACTCCTCCCGAGACCGACAAGGTCGAAGACGTGCCTGGATTTGAGCATCGCACGTAGGGTGATTGTCGTTGGTGTGGGGACCCGCTCAAAGGACAGCCACTCGGTTGCTGCCGAGTGCTTAGAGCACGACGTACACTGCCAAATATCTTCTTCATGCCTGGTGAATTGGCCTGTCCCGGTCGCTGCTGAAGTTCATTATCTGCATCTTCAGAATCCTTGAGGTACTGAGATCGCGTGGGTCGTAGCGGTTTGGTTTCAAAGTACGGGGTGGTTGGGTGAATAAGCCCACCACGCACAAGCGTGCCAGGCATATTCGCCACAGCAGAGATGGCATAGTCGGTCGACGGGTTCTTGGGGATCGACAGTGGCGCTCTGCTGTCTCGGAGGGCATCCGAGAAACTGCCACTGCGCTTGTGGGCACGAGCTGGGCGCTGGCTGTTCTTCAACGACGCTGGCTGCTGTGGACTCGATGTTATCCGGGCCGTGCCACTACCGGCTGAATTGGCGGCCGGTACGGGGTGTGGATACAGAGGTAGTTCCACCGACGCTTCATGCTTATGCGACGCCCTCACCGGAAGAGAGCAGGACAAGACATGGATGCTCTGCTCGCTTGCGGGCGACACGGGCGGCTGCGTAGTCTCGTATTCCTGTGATGCTATCAAGGGGGAGCCCATTGAATTCTGAGGTGTATGGCGAACTCTTTGCGCCCAGTCCATGTGTCGGCTGGCAAAGTGGTCGCTCGGGTTGGATCCAATTGTCTCCTTGGTGTCTCGTATGTGCACTCGGGGAGGTGTGCTGGGCAGTGGCTGGACCGGAGAGGGCTCATCAAACGACATGTGTGAGCCCTCTTGGCCGCCTGGAAGCAATGGATCGTCTGAAAAGTTGTGGCCAAAGCCGTCGTCCGTGTCCCAGTACAATGCGCAAGTTCGTCTCCAGCACTTCTTCAGCTCGCCCACAATCTTGATGTCGCCGCCGCCGCCATCATAGCGGGCTCGTAGACTATTGTAGAGGCTATTGACCATGTCGCAGAAATTGACTCGTAAGTGGTAAAAGGGCATGAAATCGTCGACAAAGTAATTGAGGATCCAGTGGCGGAGGGCGACAAATGTGCGCACGCGAACAATGCGGCCAAAGTCATCTTGCCGGTCAACGGCCCACCGCAGTCGGGAAATGAGATATGCAACCAGGTCGCGTGTGCACAAGAAGGCGCGAAAGGTGAGGAAGAAGTCAGAGAGCAATTCGTAATCGAGGAAACTGGGCGAGGTGATGTGGGCGACGAGGCGTGAGGGCGTGGCAGCGAGGATGTCGCCATTGGAGTTGAAGCGCACGACGGCGCGGTCGTCGGGGTTGATGGTGAGTGCATCATACAGCCTCGGGCTGATTGGCGAGTGGGAGACACGGGCAGACGAAGGGCCGGAAAGCGCAATGGGGGGGCGGTCCATGGTGGGGCGGAAGCGGTGGGGGACGGGCGAATAGGCATCTGAACGCGTGCGCGACGACATGAAGGACTGGCGGGCGCTCATTTGCGGGGCCATGAGGGAATTGGCAAAGTCGTCGACGCCGGCCGAGGTGCCCGTGTAGACTGAACTGCGCAGATCTACCGTCCCGCGCGTACTGAAACGCGGAGTGCCCAGGCGGTAGTGCGGGATGGGGACTTGCAACAGCGGGAACGACGTGTCAGCTGTCTTGGGGCGGCCGTGTGCGGGGCGCTCAATGATGACCCTGAAGGTGCCGGGCTCGTGGGCAATTGCGGCGGCGGCGGCGTGGTCGTCGGCCGTGGAGAAGGAGTGGGAGCGCACGTGGGCGAGGGGGCGGCTGGTGGATTCGTGGTGACGGTGGTGATGGGGGTGGGGATAATGGGTCGAGACATGGCCCTCGCTCACGTCGGCCAAGGGTGGCGAGGGTTCCGAGTAAGGGGTTCGTGGGCCGTAGAGGCTGTTTTCGAATTCATCGCTCAGCGGGCGCAGCGTGTCGCGCGTGGCGCTGTCGGGGGGCGTCTGGGGCGGGAAGACAAAGGTATCGGGGGGAGGGCGGCCGCGGTAGTTGCCCGGGCGGACGACGGGCCTGTGTTGCGAGCGTCAGTCAGCCTCTGTTGTCATGTGTGTGTGTATGTATGTATGTATAGATTGGTCAAGGGGCAGCTGCTTGCTTGGCCACTGGGGTTGCGGGCATGGCGATGCATGCACGCATATGGCCTATCCGCCGCAATCGATAGCGACAGGCGCCCGCGACAGCGCCCGCGGACAGCCAGGCCACGGCAGCAGCAGAAGACGCGGCGCGCTGGCAGTAGGGGCGTACCTCAGGTATATGACGCCGTTGTGGACGTTGGCGACGGTGTAGGAGCGGCCGCCGGCGGTCGAGTTGCTCGTGGTGGTGTCGATGGTGGCATTGCTGGCGCCGCGCGCGCGGGACCGGCTCTTGAGCTGCTCTCTCGAGTCCTTGACCCGGCGCAGGCGGCGCGCATCGTCGGGGCGGCGTTTGGGCGTGTCGGAGGGTGCGGGCGCAGGCGCAGGCGCGGGCGTGGGCGTGGACACTTGGTCGCGCTTGGGATGGGCTGGCAGGTCATTCTGAGGCAGAGCCGGCAGGGCCATTGTCCTCCATAGTCCACGGCAGGGCGAGGGTCAGAACGGGGCGGGAGGTCAGGTGGGTGGGAGGAGCATGGCCATCCACGGCCTGCGCACAGTGCATACAGCGAGGGCGAGAGGAGGAGGAGGCGGCGGCGGCGGCGAGGAGGCGGCGAGGAGGCGCGGCGGCGAGGATGCACGGCGAGGAGGGCGAGGCGAGGCGAGGCGAGGCAGGACGAGATCAGATGCAGATTAGACCAGACCCGACCAGACCAGACGGGCCACGACACGACACGACAAGACAAGACACGACAAGACGAGACGAGACGACGGCGGGCGATGTGCAGCAGGGCAGGACGGGGCGGGACAGGGCAGGCAATTCACCACGCCGTCCGTCCGTCCGTCCGTCAGTCAGCAGGGCGGCGGCGGCGGCGCTGCATGGGCCCGGCTGATGGATGGCGGATGGATGGCTGATGGCTGAAGAGGGTGCCGTTCATCGGATCACTCCGCTGCCCCCGCCGCCCTATACGACGCCGTCGAGCTTGTCCATGTCCATGTCCAGGTGCTAGCAGCAGTAATATAATGCCACGCTTGCCCAAAGCATGCGCCGCTGCAGCACGCCCCCCGCCCGCCCGCGTTGCTTCTGCGCTATCCAGTGTGTGAGCCTGTGTACATTGTGTGTGAGAGATGGCATATATCGATGTGTGTCTATGTACATGGATGTGCATACACGGCGCGAACCAGACGAGCCCCCCCGCCCCGGCCTAGCAGCGAGTGGCTACTTGGCCTGCGTCGGCCGGGGGGGCCCCCCATGGCGACATCAACAACCACAACACCACAACCACAACACCCACAACGGCACGCAACAACGGCGCGACAGCAACCCAGCAAAAAGCAACGCCGGCTGCCCGCTGCCGCTGCCGTCGCCGCCGTGCTTGGACTTGGACTAGCGGCCACGGCAAATGGCACAGGACGAGTGGGAGCAGCCCCCCCAACAGGCCGCAAGCCTGTTATCGCAATCCCTTTGCATGCTGCACGCACGCACATAGTTCCACACCGCACAACTCGACGCCGGCTCCCTCCCATCTCCCTCGCCAGACGCTTCATTTCCGCCGGCCCCGTGTGGGTGCGCTGCCGCGACGTCATGGCCGGCCGCTGCCCCGCCACGACGACGACGTGCAGGGCGGCCCTCGAGGTGAAAACACGTCTCGCAATCTCAATCGCGTGCCCGCCCAACCCCATGCAGCCTGACTCGACGACCCACACGCTCTGCACATGCACACGACAGCCTGCACGACATCAACCATGGTACACGCCGCCTGTCACGCTCCGCACCGGCCAGCCTGCCTGCACCGAGACACTTGCACATACACGCTACATATACACCTACTTGCGACTCCACACATCACACATTCATGCTACAGCTGCTGCCCGCCAGCCGTGTGCGTGGCCAGTAGACGGCATTGCAACATGACAAAGACAGCACGTCCTCTGGACAAACCACTGCCCACTATAGACCCAGTCGCGCCGGGTAGCAGCAGTCGAGCTGCCACCTTGGGCATAACCTGCAGAACTGTAAGTTCGCACAGGAGACGCATCCGGCCCGAATGGCTGCCCAAGCCCCCCTCCCCTCCGCCAATTCCACCTGATACGCCGAAACATCAATGTCTTGGCCCACCGTCTATGCTCCCCGTCCACTCATTCATTCATCCATTCACTCCACTCTCTGGCCCTCCTGCACTTTGCTACACAACTCGCGACACGCCTTTTTTTTTCTCTCATGTTATTAGCTATAGTACCCCGTGCTGCATGCATACATAGACTCCCTTGCCCTTACTCCACTCCACCCCACCCCTCCCCCTCCCCTACCCTACCCTACCCCAAACACCCTCGTCCTTCCTAAAAGGGATATCCCCTCGCTGCCTCGTCCTCGCCGCCCTCGACCACCAAGCCCTGCGCCACTTGCTCCGCATGCTTCCTATCCAAATACTCGAGCAGCACCTCGCCATAGCGCTCCTTGCCCTTGTACCGGCTTACATCATCGCCCCACGACCGGATCGCACTAGCCAGCCGCCCAGGCACATAGGGCTCTTCGGCAATCTTGGTAATCGGCTCAAAGTAGGTCCGTATAGTAAACACAACGCCACCGGATTTGGGCAGTCTGTTTCGCACAAAAGCATTGATGTGTCAGCAGAAAAGGGGCTTCTGGATCCATGGTGTACATCCAATCTTGCGTCTAGTCAAAGCATAGTAGTAGTAGTAGTAGTCGTTGTCGTAATCACACAAAAGGACCAGACTAAAAGAAAATAGCCGCAATCATACACACAAGGACCAGACTAGTAAAAAAAAAAAAGTAGGGAAAAAAAAATTGAAAAGGAAATTATACCATGCATGAACAATTAAAATGAAATAAGCATCTTAGGCACGTACCTCCGCAAGCTCTGTCTCTCACTCCGAAAATAATGATGCTCAATCGCCTTGTTCTTCTCCGCCGTGAACCAGCCCACGGCCCCCTCTTCACTCGCATCTTCGCTTCTGATGCTGTCGCTCCACGCCAGCTTGTCGTCGACCTGGATAAAGTAGTTGTTGCGCAGCATGGGCGCGTCGGGCTGGATCCGGCGGAAGAAACTCATCATGCCTTTTTCCAGCTTATCCTTGTATCTGGCGAGATTTGCGGGTGCAGAAATTAGCCCAAGAAGAAGACATTTGCATGCATTACCAGCTGTGGAGCTAGGGGGGAGAAAAAAAACAGAAAATAGAAAAATAAGAAATGGGAAATGGGAAATAGGGACAATAGGAAATAGGCACAATAGGACCGGAATGAAATGACATGAAATGACATGGAAACGAAATAAAGGATAGTAGTAAGTAGGGGAAACAGGACAGACATACTTACCCAGGTACATCTCCACTCTGATGAATCTGACTGAGCCCCATACCGAATTTATCCTCGAGGCGCCAGAAGCCGGCGAGCAGCACGGCGCCACAAACGAGGTAATACTGGCCATCAGGGCGCTCCATCATGATGGCCACGTCGTCCTGCAGCACGCGGGCGACAAGCGCAATGGCTTCTTCAGCGCGTCCGTTGCGCTGCAGCAACGCCGCATCGAAGACCTCGCCCGTAGCCAAGTTCCGCATGGTGCTGTGGCCCTCGGCGCGGAACAGACTGGGATAGCGCTGTGGCAAGTACGACACGAGGTCCTGCAAGAGCTCTGCAGACGCGGAGACAGCTTCCGGTGCGGTGCGCACGCAGCGAGGCCCTCGCGATGCAAGGCGTGAGGCTTTCAGGGCGTGGTACGCTAGATACTGGTTGTCGAGCTCGATCCACTCGTCCCAGTGCATGCGCCGCAGACCCATGGTGATGTTGTATTTTGGGCCGTGCCGGAAGGGGCGGTAGGGGAGCGGGGGCGTCGAGGTGATGCACCAGTTGGGGTACGGAGAGGCGGGTGGGCGTGTGAAGGGGACGGGATGCCATACTGAAGGGTGGTGTTAGTTTGGTATTGGGGGGGATTGGTAGGATAGAACAGGGTAAGGATGTGAAGAATCTGTGTATGTGTATGTTGTGGTAACGCCAAAAGCAAAGAGAGCGGTACTCACCGCCAAGAGGCCGCTCTGGCGCTCGGAATGGCGATGTTTTTTCTAGATTCGGGGTGCTGGGTGTGGTCAACGAGTTGCGTCTTGTCCTGTCTCGACGCACGTGACGGATCCATGTGAGAAGGAGCCAGAGACATGTGGCGAGGGCGAGACCCGCATAGAGGGCTGCCTTGGGAGATACATGTGCATCCTCGAGTGCCGTGGTCAGCGCAGCGTGTGCTTTGGAGCACTGGTGTTGAGCTGTCCGAGTAACGAGCCCAGCGTGCTGCTCCAGCCGAGCAGCCAAGCCAGCCATGACGTGAGTGGGAAAAAATGGCAATACAGTAACACAGACAAAGAAATGAGATTGTGTGTATGTATCAGCTATGCGTGGTAATAATTGAAAGACGGCGACCCGGCTCTAAATAAACCAAAAAACCAAAAAACGCTGGGACAAGACAATGGGTGTACAAGGCCAAGAGTCATGCACGACATGTCGTAGAGCTTCCTTTTATGTGGCGAGTTCCCTCCTCGATTCCATGAGATACCCGGGTGAGCTGAGATAACACATATGACAGTGTGGGGTTTTGGCTGGGCCGTGTCGTCAGTAGCCATCAAGTCACAAGGCGGGCGGGGAAATGGATACCCTACTCGGTTAGTCAGGTGGGCAAGCCCTGCGCGGCGATAGCGACGTAAGAAACCCTGATGGACTAACGATAGTGCCCCGGCAGGCCATTGTGATTGTCTGAATCCACTGAATCGCAGTGATTTTTGTGCACGTGGCCGAATTGTTGAGTCTGCGTCGCGTTACCGTCTTCGGACCCCAAGCAAGCTGCCTCGGAGCATGCCTCGGAGCATTACGGGCCTTCACTGCTTCTACCGCTTGGCTTGCCCTCCATCCCTTGACATCTTGCGCCGCAGTAGGCAGTACTCGCCCCATTTCCGCTGGAACTTGGCTGGAATAAAGGGCAAGTTGGGGACCCAGAGCATGCGACTGAGAAAGTTTGTCTGGCTGGCATCGAGGAATGGAAGGCATTGCAGAGTCTCCCAGTGTGCTGTGTCCGAGATATAATCCGGCTCGAGTTCGGTCGGTGACATTCCAGGCAAACGCGAGTCCACAAGAAAGTCGCAAAATTTGACATCAACCTATGCTGTGGTTAGTGGGCTGATGGACTGGAGCTCAAGAGCTACTTGCGTATTTCCCCGGGTCCTCCCGGTTCTCATCGTTCATTCCCATTGGCATCATCCAGGTCCCTGGGAACAGGTCTGAGCCCGTGTCGCCCTCGCTGAACTCGCCAGGTAAAAGGCCGGAAAACTCGCTTTTGATGAACTTGGCACGAACGCCTTCGGGCAGATTGAACGACGACGGAAAGCGATACCACTCCTTGCCCAAACAAACCATGTCTTCTGGCGTGCCTTGGATGCGGACAAACTTTTGATCAAACAGCGGCTTGTACACACTCAGTGGTGCCGAGTATGCTGTGATGTGGCCTGAGAATCAGTCAGCAAAATGTCATCAACGTATGCGTCACAACATGGCTATGGAGAGTGCAGATAGTCACGACATACCAATTGTACGGAGCATGCCCAAGTTCAGAGACAAAAGCAGTGGAATGCAAACTACAGTGAGCTTCACCATGGGAGGGATGCGGCTGACGAGGTGGCGTGGATCCGTGGAGCCAAAGTTGGCCAGGCATATGTGCAGTGACAGGGCGGCATTCCACGCCAACGCCGGATAGGCTGGGTACATGAAGCGTTCTTCTTTGTGAGGCTGGACAGTGAATATGGCCAGCCACAGATAGAACGGGCTGACAAAGACCACAGATCGCCTGAGGGCGTGTTGAGACACCGCTTTGTCAAACACCAGATATTGGATAAGAAGCAGCGGTAAAGCAGCCAAGGCAAGAAAGAACCAGATGTTAAAGTTCAAGGCCAAGTTACGCACGTAAAAATGCCATGGTTCCACTCCGTAGATGTCAGGGCCTCTACTCCCGCCGCTGAAGACATTGTAGAGGACAATGTTCAGCGGCACGCACACGAGCTCCCTGTAGAACAGAGAATCAATGACTGTCTGCAGGCCGAGAATGGCGAGGGCACTTGTCGCACCCTGGAGTATCAAGCGTCGCAAGCTTTGCAGGATCGTGCCTGTAACCAGACCGACGATGGCGTCTTCCAAGATAAAAGGCAGGGCGAGCGCACCGGCAAAGGGCCAGCCAAGAGCACTCCCAATGGCAAACCAGGAAATGCCCTGGGCAGTCCGGATTGAGCCACCGTACCAGTCCATGAAAGAGGCAAAGCCGAGCATTGCAAAGTACATGGCGAAACTAGACGGCAGATAGGCAGGGGCAGCGTGGTACATGCCCGGGCTAATGACCATGATCATCATGAAGAAGATGGCAATGCGCTCTTGGAACGTTTTACGAATGGCCGAGTACATGCGGGCCTGGCAGGCGGCGCAAAAGACGGCCAGCACCACTCGCAGGAAATAGAACTCGGCAACCTTGGAGGCTCCCAGGCCGAGCAGGTGCAGGGGCCGCATGCCAGCCCAGATGATCAGCGAGTGAATGGCGGTATAGGACCAGCTCCGGATGGCGTATTCAGGGGAGTACTCCCATGTCTGCAGGCCGGAGCCGTGATTGAGGTAGTGGGTGGGCTCCCAGTAGTTGAAGACCTCGTCACAGTCCTGGATGGGCGAGAAGACGGCGGCCACCAGGTTGGCCACGGCGAAGACGGCGAAGGCGCCAAGGGCAGTGAGTGAAGGCGGCCTTGGGGGCACATGGCTGGATGCATGTCAGCGTGGTGTGGTGCGACTGGCGCCAGCCCCTGAACTCACCTGGCCGGCTTGGGGCGTGTAGCAGACATGGGCGGGGACGGCAGCAGCAGCAGCAGCAGCAACAACAACGGCTCGGCGACGGCGAGTCGACTTGTGCACACTTGGTCGACGACAGTGTCGGGCAATGGCTCGCCAATGGGCCAGCGGTGCAGGGCGGTGCAGGGCGGTGCGTGAACGAGATCGCCCGTTCCGCTTTCACCCGCGCCATAGGGCTGAGCTCGCGCCTGTCCGCCAAGCGGCCTAGCGCGCGTCGAAAAAGGCGACGTTCTCCCTGGGCCAGCTCTCCTGTCCCAGAACATCACCGTGCAGACAACGCAGTTGACAACGCAGTTGATCTACCGCAGCCATCACGCGCGCTTCAGAGAAGACTGCCGCGAGAGAGAGAGCCACGCGAACATGTCCGACTCTCTGGAACCGCCGGCCAAAAGGGCGCGGTTGGAGGCGGACGCTCCCACACAGCAGTATGGCGCATCCTCCACCTCTGCATCTGCGCTGGACGCGCCTGGCTCGCCTGTCGATGACATGGACGACGACTTCTACGACAACACGCCAGTCAAACCCTCTGCGCTGCCTGCTGCTGTGGACGGGACGACGTCGTCGACGTTTGCCGCGGCTGCACCCGCGCCCGCCTTTCACCTTCCAGGACTCGGCTGGTCGAGCGAGGCCGCGGCCCCACAGCCTCACCCGCAGGGCAGCGCGGCAGCCCCAGATGAAGCACCTGAAGACGGCGAGTTCTCAGACGGCGAGGCCTTCTACGATGATGCAAACGCGAACGCGCAGGCCGGTATCTCAGGCGAGCCGCCTGCAGCCAATCAAGCGCAGGCGCAGCATGATGCTCCACCGCACGGCAGGCCTTCATCGCCCTCGCCCGCTGACCTGCCCGCCGCACACTTGACGTCTACCCAAGATGCTGCCGCTGCCGCAGACTCCCCGGCCGCCGACACCGACGGCGAGCTCGACGCGGCACTGACGGCGGCCATTGACCAGCAAAACGAGATTGAAGACGCAGCAGCAGCAGGCGCCGCCTTTGATAGCAAGGCCGAGTTTGTGCGCATGGCCGAGGCCAACAGGGGCGACAAGAATGCCGAGTGGCAGCTGGACTCGGACGCCTCCGATTCAGACTCGGACTCGTCCTCCGACTCGAGTTCTGACGACAGTTCCGACGAGGGCGAGCTGCTGGACCCCGAGGAGCAGGCCCGCCTGCTCATGGCCGAGGCCGCAGACGATGCAGGTGCCTCGGGCCCCGTCAAGGTCAAGACGCTGAATGAAGTGGAGGAAAAGTACGAGAAGCCCGACATCACCGTCACCGAGGACACCAAGATTACAGAACTCGGCAAAGTCGAATCCATTGTCGGCAACCTGGTGGTTGTCAAGGCCAAGATGTCTGGAGACGAGCAGGTGCTCGAGTCTGGCTCGGTCCTCTGTCTGCAGGACCGCACGGTTGTTGGCAAGGTGTCGGAGCAGATTGGCCGCGTTGAGGAGCCTCGCTACTCATTTGGCTTTAATGACGCTGCTGAACTTGCTACTCTAGGCATTGAGAAGGACACGCTGATCTACTATGTCGACGAGCACTCGACCTTTACCGAGACGGAGCCCATTCGCCGACAAAAACACACTGATGCATCGAACCTGCACGACGAAGAAACCAACGAAGTCGAGTTCTCAGACGACGAGAAGGAGGCTGAATACAAGCGCGAGCAGAAAGCCAAGAAGCGAGCCAGGTCCGATACCAACGACGAACAGGCCCCTGTGAATATACCTACTGGCCCCAGGCTACACGTGGATGCTCACCCGCCTCCCATTTACCGGCCAATGGAGTACCAAGGCGGCGGTCTTAAATACAGTGACGATGAAGACGAGGACCTGGGCATGTACAAACCGCTTGCTCGGCCTGACCACTTTGAGCAGATTGTTGGCCAGGGTGCACCGCTTGAAGACCGCAGCCATGTGCGAAGAGGCATGGGCCGCAACAGAGGAGGTCCATGGGGCGATCGAGGCCGTGGGTTCCGTGGCCGAGGAGGTGCTGCTGGACGCGGCGACTTTGGTGGTGGTGGTAGTGGTGGTGGTGGCGGCAGCGGCGGCGGCGGTGGCCGTGCTGACCGAGGAGGTTATGGCGGCGGCGGACGTGGCGATTTTGGGGGAGGCCGCAATGACCGCGCAGGACAACGAGCTGATCGGGCAGGCCATGGCAACAATCAAGGCAACAAAGGCGGCGGCGACAAGGGCGGACGCGCGGGCAAGAATCAGCCTGACCGCGGCAGGCAGCAGGAGCAGTTTCAGCAGAACAACCAGCAGA
This sequence comes from Exserohilum turcica Et28A, assembly GCF_000359705.1. Lineage (NCBI taxonomy): Eukaryota > Fungi > Ascomycota > Dothideomycetes > Pleosporales > Pleosporaceae > Exserohilum > Exserohilum turcicum. The sequence continues at coordinate 2,853,284 of NW_007360136.1, read as the reverse complement.
GGAACGGCCCCTATCAGGAGAACCGGTCAGCCGCCTCTGCGTCTCCAGCACGCCAACAAGACCGTAGTCAATCGTATTCTCAGCAACCCCCCTCTCAACAGTCACCATCTGGCGGCGGCGGTGGCGGCGGCAAGAACAAGAACCGCAAGCAACGGCAGCGGGAGAAGAGGGAGCGAGAGCGCCAGCAGCAACAACAGCAGCAGCAGCAGCAGCAGCAACAGCAGTCGCAGAAACAGCAACAGCAAAACGCTTCTCCGGCGCCTTCTGGACCCTCGAATGCCAACGCTTATGCGAACAACAGCGGCGCAACTTGGCCGGTGCCGTTCTCAGGCCCCTCTCAACCCGCAATGCCGTATGCTTCTGCTCCACCGCCGCTTCCTCCACCAGGGCCGGCAGCTTATGCACCACAGGCGTCGTATACTCCGCAGCCGCAAGCTGCGGGTCCGGTTCCCGGTCCACCGCAGCAACAGCAGAACCAGGCAGCGAACTGGGCAGCATGGGCACAGTGGTTCCAGGTGGTTGGGGCAATGAGCGGGCAGCAACCGCCGCAGCCGCAGCCGCACATGGCAGCACCGGCACCGGCACCTCCACCGGCACCGGCTCAGGCACAGTATCCTTACGCGTACCAGGCGTATGGACAGAACCCGGGTCCGGCGGCGAACCCGCAGCAGCAGGGCAACGTGCAGGGCGGGGCACAGTCTCTCCAAGACATTCTGCGGGCACTGCAAGGGGGTGGAGCGCCTCAGTAGGCCCGAGGCGTGTCAAGATTGGCGAAGCAAAATAGTACGGCACGCCCCAAAGTATAAGCGGGGGAGGGGTGTACATGTAAAAGGATGAGCAGTGTTTGTGTGCACAGTGAGGGGCATGGCATGTCTGAGCTGGTCTGATGTCAGCCGACGGCAGCGACGTGCAGACGGACAGATGGTAGTAGTTTTCTTTTTCTTTTTTTGTTTGAATCAAGGCACAGGCGCACATGGCATTGTTAGGGTGCTTCGTTGGCAGAAGGCGTGAAGAGATTAGAAGCCGCGTGGTTGGCTAGAAGGATTAATGATTGCTTGTTACCGACTCGATGTTTCGATGGGCCGGCACGTGACATTGTGGTCGTGGCCGTGGCCGTGGCCGTGGTCGTGAGTCAGAGGCTCGACAAGGTTGGGCTGCTTGGGACATGGGGTTCACGTGTTCGTGGGGGAGGTTGCAATGACGAAATGCGAGGGGCTGTGGTGAAACGGTGCGAGTAGGTGAACTTGGGGAGACGAGGGCTGGGGTGCTGGGGTGTGTCTACTAGCAGCAGGATAGGGTTCACGCGCTCAAAGGTTGTCGAGATAGCGCCAGCGTGTGTTGGCCAGGTTGGCGTAATAAGGGGGGGGGGAAGGGGAGGGGAGGAGAAGGGAGACGCGACCTTTGGGTGGTGAGGCATTCGGAGAGAGAGGGGGGCAGACGCCAGACGTCGGAGAAAAGATGCAAAACAAGAGCTTTGTCGTGGGCACGGCGGCATATGTGCAAAGGTCGGCAATTTGCTATGCTTTTGCGGGCAGCCCAAGAAAGAAAAAATTAAGAACCACCATGTGTATGGGTGTGGGTGTGAGCTCGTGGCAGACACGAGGGGAGGGAGCGTGGACAAGCGTGGAGCCCCTGCGGTCAAGGCTGGGTTCGGGGATGGCCCTGGCTGGCAAGTCGTGGGGGGGGGGCTATCTTTTTTGACGGTGATGCTCGAGCAGACAGGCGCGTGGTGGATGCTTGCTCTCTCCTGCTCTCTGTGTGTGTGTGTGTCTCTCTCTTGCTGGGCGGGGGAGAAGAGGTGCGACAGCGCCACCATGCCACGGAGCAGCAGTGCGACAGCTAACACGGGCGCTGTTTAGGGCGGTGCAGTAGGCGTAATAGTAGTGGTCATAGTAACGGCAGCGGCCGCAGGGACAGGCAGGGCAGGGTAGGGGTGGCAGGTGTGTGTGTTGCAGTGCGCGTGTGTGTGTGTATGTGTGTTGTATGTATGTCTGTATGGAGCATGTACTAGTAGTGTGTGGTGTGCATGTGGAAGCGTGTCGAGATGGTGGATTACTGCATGCGGACAGCCCCCAGGTTGGCGTGTTCTAGGCGGGTAGGGCCCCGTCGTGGTGCTGGGTTCGCCGGGTCGCTGGCTGGGCGAGGAATACTGAGGGCGTCTGGCGGGCGCAGGTGGCGCCTGGAAGCTCGAGAACAGGTGAGCATGCCGCTCTCCATACAGCAGAGTGGAGCTGCCCCGAGCCCCAAGCCCTTGTCCACGCCCACGCCCACGCCCACTCCCATGCCCATGCCCCCCCCATCCACCACCGCCATCGCCGCCATCGCCGCCGCCCAGCTCCACCGCCCAGCACCACCACCACTACTGCTACCCTCCTCCCACCGCGACACGAGAGCGCATCCCAGCCGTCTGCTCAAGGCGCTGCCATTGTACACGCTCCACCCACCCGCCTGCTGCACGCCTGCGCCTGTGCCTGTGCCTGCGCGCCTCTCCATCGCTATCCTCGTGCATCGGCGCCCTGCCCATCCTCTACCCTCTCTCGCGCCCTCGCCCTCGCCCTCGCCCTCTCCCTCTCCCTCCCGCTTCCTCTCCCTCCCCCCCTCCCTCTCTCTCGCGCCCGCCCGCCCGCCCTCCTCTCCACCCATCCCCCTCTCCCGTCTTCCTCGTCCTCGTCCTCGTCCTCCCCCACATTCCCGCCGCGCATCCTTCGCCCACACCCAGCCCACCAACTCAGCACCCACCCACCCACCCCCCATCGCCCGCCGAGCCCTCTTTGTCGCCGGTGCTGGTGCTGGTGTCACTACTCGTGCTACTCGTGCTGGTCGTCTCGTCTCGCCTCGCCTTGCCCTGTCCTGCCTTGCCTCGCTTCGCCTCGCCTCCGCCTCCGCTGCCGCCGCCGCCGCCGCCCATGTGCACACCTCCAGCTGCTGTCCCGCCTCGATGAAGCAGCCGTCCTAGGCACCTCTGCGCAAGCAGCCACCCACCCGCTCCCCCGCCCACGTCGTCGCTGCATCTGCGCGGGCTCGTCGCGACACACACACGCACAACCTGCACGCCCCGCCGCCTTCGACCATGACGAGGAATGAGACGGTCGGCCGCCATGCTTCGGTAGAGAGCTCGTGGAGTTCGCGCTCTGGCGACACCATCCGGCCCTATGGACGCGCGGGTTCGCTGAGGGGCACGCCCGTCACCGTCAAGACGGACAAGTCGCTCAATTCCAAGTACGTATTTCCACATCTCGTCCCCCATTCAGGCGCCCGCCAAAGCGGGGGGGGGGACCGTCTGCATGCGCGGTGCGTCCTCGACCCTGTGCCCTGCCCTGCTCCCGCGCCGCGTGTTCTTGCTCAGGTCCCAGAGCCTCGACAACCCGCGCCCGCACCCATGTCTCACCTAGAGTCTCTCTTGGTCTCTCGCCCCGTCTCACGCCTCGCCGCTGCTGCATCCGCCCTCTTCTGCACTCGCATTGCTGACGCCGCCATGTAGTGCTGAACGGGAAAGCGAGATATCGCCCGGCACCGTCCCCCCAGCCCCTCCACCAAAAGACCCCTCGCATCGGCCATGGAAGCCTTCCCATAGAGACGGCGTCGCCATGAGCCCCTTCGGAGAACACCGGAAACAGCTGGCTGTGTTGGAGACCTCTGGAGGAAGAGTGCCCGTCATATCGCGAAACCCGCCCACCGCCACGAGCACCACCCAGGTCACGCCCTGGTCCTCCTCCTCGGTGCCCAACGGAAGCGCCATGGCCAACGGCATCTGGAGCAGCTTCTTCAACGACTCCAATGAAGACGTCTCCTTGGCATCGCCGGGCTTCCGCCCAGGCACCGGCAGCCGCGAGGACAACATGGGCTTCCCGTTGAAGGACGACAGGCGGCCCTCGGTCGCCAGCGCCACCACAGTCAGCAGTACGGGATCAAAGTCGAGCATCGGTCGAGGCTTCCACAAGAGGCTGCAAAACGTATTTGGCGAGGACTTTCCCGCCGATGGCCGCCAGAGCTCAGAAACCAGCTTGAGCATGCCGTATGGAGGCGATTCGCAACCGCCGCGTCCACAGCGCAACCGGGGCAACTCCCTCAACAACACCATAGGCAGCGGCCACCACTCGCGACCAACCTCGCCTACCAGCTCGCGCCCACGCACACCGCAGGCGTCGTCTGAAGTCACGCCATGGGAGTACCAGGATCCCAAGGTGAGTTTGAACCATGAGCTTGTGGGGAATACTACCCAAGGGAAGGCACTTGGATTGCACTGCACATGAACAACTTCGCTCCTTCGCATATCCCATGTCACCTTGCGCCGATGCCGGCCATTGCATCCACTAACTCCCTGAATAGGACATAGGTGCGTACCCTGAGAATGGCGGACGTCGTTCGTCCGAGCAACATTCAGCAAAGTCCGGCCGATCGCACCACAAGCTTAATGTAAGGCTGCCGGGCACCACTCACCGACACAAAGGGAGCAAGGAGGAAAACAAGGCGCCATCAGAGGGACGACCGGACACTAGCCAATCTTACACTCTGCGACCCACTACTAGCCGCGAGGACTCCACATTCAGTGCCCGCCCGAACCAGCCCTCGGCTCTGAGCTCTGCTTTCGCCTCCAAGACGAGTCTGTTGGGGCGCCCGTCAAGTCCTACGCCAAGCTCATACTCGGATATGACACGGGATGAAAAACTAGCACAACGGTCGCCCAGCACTAGCAAGCCAGCCCACGGATTCTTTGCACGGTTGCGAGGCAAGGACAAATCGGATCGAACCGTGCAGCAGTCGGACAGCCTCAAGAACCTGATTGCCTCGGGGACCGCCTCTGCCACCTCGCTAAACCCGTCCATTACTCCTGCTCGGCTTGCAAGGCAAGAGCCTTCTCCACAGGTCAACATGGCGAGGCGCCAGGTAAACAACCCTGGCTTTGATGATAAGTCGCAAGGCAAGGAGCATAGGGGTAGGGCCCCTCATCACCGGTTGCCTACTTTCAGGAAAGACAAGCGCGCGCCAGTCAACGAGCCCACCGGACGGGATCCTAATGACAATATTGCTAGCACAGCAGGCAACGATGCCGTATTCTTCTTGGACAGAAATCTGGACGACATGGAGGGCATTGTCAACCTGCAGCAGCAACCGCCAATGACGCCACCCGTGGGAGAGCTGCAAAAGCAGCCGACGTTTGGCGAGGATTTTGGGGTTCCGCCCGAGGACGATGGCACCGCGGCTTGGGATGCTCCGGATTCTTGGGCCGTGAAGCGTATGAAGGACGAAATCGAGAAGCCGACGGACGTCGAGGACATTCCTACGCCTACCAAAGAAGAAAACGACAACAAGACGTATTGTTTGCGCATATTCAGGGTCGACTCGACTTTTGCAACGCTTTCGGCCACGCTCAACACGACGGTAGCAGAGATTGTTCAAATTTTAGGAAAAAAGACCGTGCTGCAGGACGAACTGGACAATTACCACATTGTGATGCGCAAGCACGACACCTCGCGGCAGCTGGACAGCAGTGAGCGCCCTCTACTCATACAGAAGCGACTCCTAGAACTCGCCGGATATACGGACAAGGATCGCCTGGAAGATGTCGGCCGCGAGGACAATAGTTATCTCTGCAGGTTTACTTTCCTCCCTGCCAAGATGAGTGGATATTCGAGTCTGGAGCGGGACCCTGGCTTCAGCAAGATGCAGAAATTCAGTCACATCGACCTCCAAGGGCGCAATTTGATCACCATTCCTATCACACTGTACCAAAAGGCGACTGAGATAATATCACTCAATCTTTCCCGTAACCTATCACTAGACGTCCCCAGAGACTTCATACTTGCCTGCACCAACCTAAGAGAAATCAAATACACGAGCAACGATGCCCGGCGGCTACCTCCTAGTCTTAGCCTCGCTAGCCGCCTGACCATGCTGGATATTTCCAACAACCGCCTGCAGTCGCTCGACCGAGCTGAGCTGTACAAGCTGCAAAGCTTGCAAGGCCTCCGACTCTCCAACAACGGCCTCACCCGACTACCGCCCTACTTTGGACAATACCGCGCACTCCGCAGTCTGAACCTGAGCTCCAACTCTCTGAACGAGTTTCCTGATTTCCTGTGTGAAGTGCGGACGCTTGTCGACCTCGACATTAGCTTCAATTCGATCTCGAGCCTCCCCAAGATTGGACAGCTGACTTGTCTGGAGAGGCTCTGGGCGACAAACAACAAATTAACAGGCAGTTTTCCGCCCACGCTCAGCAATCTGGTCAACCTTCGGGAAATCGATGTGCGGTTCAATGCACTCGATAGCATGGATGTCATGTCCCAGCTACCGAGACTAGAATACCTCATGATAGGTCACAACTCCATCTCGGCATTTGAGGGCTACTTCCCGAAGATCCGCGTGCTGCACATGAACCACAACCCCGTCACACGATTTGGCCTTACGCAACCAACGCCGTCGTTGTCAGTACTTAATCTTGCATCGGCAAAACTGGCCCAGCTACCCGATGATCTCTTTTCCAAACTTACGGGTCTCACTAAGCTTATTCTCGACAAGAACCACTTCACGTCGATATCGAAAAACATTGGAAAGCTGTACAGACTGGAGCATTTGAGTGTGGCTCGAAATTCGCTCGACGTATTGCCTGCGGAAATTGGACGGCTTGTTGAGCTTCGGTATCTGGATGTGCGAGAGAACAATCTTAGCGTACTTCCTCAGGAGCTGTGGTACGCACGTCGGTTGGAGACGCTCAATGTATCGTCAAACGTCCTTGATGCGTTCCCCAAGCCAGGTGCGGCGCCTCCCCAGGTAACCAATGGTGAGCAGCCACAGACAGATGGGACTGTGACCACACCGAGTCTTAAGGCGACTCCAAGTTACGAGGAGCTAGGAAAACTGGAAGACTTCCAGAACCGCCGTCCTAGTCAGGCGTCAGGTGGACTTACCGTCAGTGGCTCGCCTGCTCCGTCAAACCGAAAAGGATCCATGGCCTCCTACAACTCAACGAGTACCGCGCGCAAGACATCAGTAGCGTCTCGCGCGCCAACTGAAGGAACTGTGACCCCCATGTCCCGCAAAGATTCCAGTTTGAGTAGTCGGCTGGCCACCACTTTTGCGGGCTCCCTACGACATGTGTTTCTGGCTGACAACCGCCTCAACGACGACGTCTTTGACGAGCTATGTCTGCTACCCGAACTGCGAATCGTGAACCTAGGCTACAATCTCATCTATGACATACCGCCTCGCACCATTCGTAGATGGCAACATCTCACCGAGTTGTATCTGTCAGGCAATGACCTGACATCCTTGCCAGCAGAGGACCTCGAAGAAGTCGGCTCACTCAAGGTACTTCATATCAACAACAACAAGTTCCAAGTGCTGCCCGCCGAACTTGGCAAGGTCGCGCAGTTGGCCGTTCTCGATGTTGCGAGCAATTCGCTCAAGTACAACGTCTCGAACTGGCCATACGATTGGAATTGGAACTGGAACCATAAACTGCGGTACCTCAATCTGTCTGGCAACAAACGCCTGGAGATCAAGCCCAGTGGATCGTACAGTGCCAACGGCACGAGCATGCGCGAAGGTCGCGACCTCACAGACTTTAGTTCTTTGATCAACCTCAGGGTTCTTGGTCTGATGGACGTTACCATGATGGTGCCTTCGGTTCCCGAGCAATCAGAAGACCGCAGAGTTCGTACAGCAGGTTCGGCTGTCGGCACAATGGCGTACGGCATGGCAGATTCACTGGGCCGCAACGAGCACATTTCGACCATGGACATGGTTGTACCCCGCTTCCGCAGTCATGACGATGAACAGCTGTTGGGGCTGTTTGACGCACAACCACTTGCTGGAGGCGGTTCCAAGATCGCCAAGTACTTGTACGACAATTTCAAGAACCGATTCGCCGATGAGCTTGAACGCTTGCGACCGCAGGAGACCCCGTCAGATGCCCTGAGACGAACCTACCTAGGGCTCAACAAGGAACTGGCTACTGCTGCGACCCAAGCACTCGATAAGAACGCTTTCACGTCACCGACTCAACAACGCAGTTCGGTGCCCGAGCTCAGCGATGACGATCTGACTTCGGGAAGCGTGGCTACTGTACTGTTTCTGAAAGAGATGGAGCTTTACATATCCAACGTCGGTGATGCACAGGCACTGCTGATTCGATCTGAAGGAGGACACAAGATTCTCACACGAAAACACGACCCCGCTGAGCCAGGAGAGCGGGCCAGGATACGAGAGGCTGGAGGATTCGTGTCGCGGCAGGGAAAGCTCAATGATGTGCTTGAAGTTTCACGAGCCTTTGGCTACGTGCAAATGTCACCATCCGTCATCGCTTCGCCCCACATCATGAACCTGACTCTGGGCGATACTGATGAGATGGTTTTGGTCGCTTCCCGGGAACTCTGGGAATATCTCACGCCAGACTTTGCCGTCGATGTTGCACGATCCGAGCGCAATGATCTTATGAGCGCTGCTCAGAAACTTCGCGATCTGGCGATTGCATTTGGTGCCACGAACAAGATCATGGTCATGTTGCTCGGAGTCAGCGATCTCAAGAGCAAGCAGCGTGCTCGGTACCGCACTCAGAGCATGTCTTTGATTCCTGCTCCCGGCGCTGATCCCGACTGGGGCGCGTCCCGCAGGCGTGGAAAGAAGGGTAATCTTGTCGGCGATTCCAAGCTGGCGCGACTTGACAATGAGGTGGACGCGCCAACTGGAGAAGTCAGCCTGGTGTTTACCGATATCAAGAACTCGACAATACTGTGGGAGACATATCCAATTGCCATGCGATCCGCTATCAAGATGCACAACGAGCTCATGCGCCGACAGTTGCGCATCATTGGCGGCTACGAAGTCAAGACTGAAGGTGATGCCTTCATGGTTGCTTTCCGCACGGTAACGTCGGCGTTGCTTTGGTGTTTTACGATCCAAAGTCAGCTGCTGGAGGTCCAATGGCCCCAGGAGATTCTCAACAGCGTAAACGGACAAGAGGTGGTGGATGCTGATGGTAATGTCATTTTCCGAGGTCTATCAGTGCGCATGGGTATCCACTGGGGTACACCTGTGTGCGAAGTCGACCCCGTCACCAAGCGTATGGACTACTTTGGTCCCATGGTCAATCGCGCCTCGCGTATCTCGTCTGTCGCCGATGGAGGCCAGATCACAGTCTCATCGGACTTTATTGCCGAGATTCAACGTCTCCTCGAGACGCACATTGAGGGCGACCGCAACAACTCGGCAGGTTCAGAAGAGGCGTATGGCGATGATCTTAACAGCCAAATGATCCGTGGCGAACTGCGCTCTCTGAGCAGCCAGGGTTTCGAGGTCAAAGACCTAGGCGAACGCCGCCTCAAGGGCCTGGAAAATCCCGAATACATCTACCTCATGTACCCACACTCTCTCGCCAGCCGTCTCGCCGTCCAGCGACAGACGGACCAGAAGCCAGAGCAGAAAGCCGAGGCTACAGCTGGGCAAAAGATGGCGGGTAGTCAGCTCACCATTGACACTGAAGATGTATGGGATCTCTGGAACATCAGTCTGCGCCTAGAGATGCTCTGCAGTTCTCTCGAGAGTCCAGGATGTGTGGAGTTGAAGCCACCCGAGACAGCGCTGTTGGAGAGAATGAAGAGTCGGGGCGGTGAAATCACGGATCGATTCCTGATCAACTTTGTGGAGCACCAGATTTCTAGGATCGAAGTGAGTTTCTAATTTTACGACGAAACATCGAATGCTAACAGCATAATAGTCTTGTGTAAACACGCTTGCCCTGCGCCATCTGATAAGGCCATTCGGTGCTGCCCCTCTACTTCAACAGGCCTGTCACATGGGAGACATCTTTACGGAACTGGAGGCCAAGCTGAAGCGGCTTGAGGAGTTTGAACGAGGCGCAATGGAGGGAATGGCACCCTCATGAGATCCGACAACGACCATTACACACGCATTACTGTCACGTCATGACACCTTATCGCCCCACGGTGTACGCAAAAGGAGCAGATGACGACCACGACACGGCATCATCATCAGAAGCAGAATCACCATCACCAAAGTCATACCTTTACAACCACTCTATGTTTATCCTAATCCATCAGTCATATCTCTCTCTCTTTTTTTTTCTTCTCCTCGCTATTCATACCTCGGCGTCATAGCACGGGTCGGGTCATGGGGGGAGGGGTTCGGCGGATTCCCCGGCGTCTGTCTGTCTGTATCATACCTTGTCACTCTCACACACACACACACACACACACACACACAAACTCATCCATATCCAACAAGACAAACATTACTGCCCTGGAGGCTTACCCCGTTACAGATACTTCAATAGCAATGTCATCACTTACGCACAATCACATCCATACATATATACGTACACACAGACAGACAGACAGACAGTGCCTACCTCGTTTCTGGGGTACTTCACGGAGAACAAGGAGGCGCCATGGTCATTTTTTTTCTCCTTGTTCTTCTTCTTCTTCTTTTCACATGGAACTGCTTTTTTGTTTTTGTTTTTTTTTGTTTTTTTTCTCTTTGCTCGGTTGTTTGTCGGTTTGCTTGGTTTTGGTGGTTTGCTTGGTTTTGGTCCGTTGTTTGCTTCGCTTTATCCATTGTCCATTGTCCATTGTCCATTGTCCATGCAAAGACCTCGAGGTTCCTGGTTTTTTTTTGTTCCTTTTTGTTGGGTTCCTTCCTTCCTTTTTTACGGCTGCTGCTGCTTCTGCTGCTGCTGCTTCTCGGTAAGGGGGAGGCGCGACGGGCTTCTGGCAAAGCACGAGGCAAAGCACGACACAAGGCAAGGCCAGGCCAGGCAAAGGAGAGCGATGAATTTGTGTTGTTTTACCCCCCCTTCCCCTCTAAGTACCTCTTTTTGTGTCGAAGAGGGGAGCATGGTGTGCTTTGTTTTCTTCTGTTTTCTTCTCTCTTTTTTAGTTTATTGCTTCAACGTTGGTTTTGGTGCGATTATGATTTTCGGGTTTTTTGGGGGTTTTATCCATCCTCGCGGTTTCCATGCCCCCCCCCTCTCTCTCTCTCTCCCTGATACTTTTAGGAAAGGCTGTGCGAGTGTGCGTGTGTATGTCTCTACCTCTCTACCTCTCTATGTATGTATGTATGTATGTATGTGTGGATGGATGGATGTGTACATGTGTACATGTGTAGGTGGATGAGGCGGGGGTATACTCTGTATCCCGTGTTTACAACAAACACGACCTACAAAGTACAACCACATTCTTATTCTTAACTTTTTTTTGCTTACTCTTTTTGTCTGTCTGCCTGTCTGTCTGTCTCTACGTGTGTGTGTGTGTATGTGGGTGTGAGTATATGAAGTCACAGTTTGTTAAAATTTTTACATTGGTTTAGTTGGATTAATGTGTGTCTGTGTGTGTACGAGAGAGAGAGAGAAACCATGTTACTATCTACTCTATCTATATATATGTCTACCTCTCCTCACTACATACGTATAATACATTGTCTATCCCAACTGAGTTTCTTGCCCTGGTGTGTACTTTGTTCTAGCGTAGCTGAGCGTTACATACCGTGTAAGTAAGAATCAAGTAAGTAAGAGGTAAGACCGAGTATGTGAAGGAAAAGAAAGAAGAAGAATGGAGAGGAAGGAATACTCGATATCAACCACATTCTCGATCCTATTCTTGTTTGTTGCTACGCACAGCACGCATGGAACAAAAAGGGGATTAAGAAAGGAAAATCCTACAAATATATATACAACTCTCACTCTACATATTCTGGATATTTTGCATTTTCATGTTTCATCATTATCAACAACACCCCTCAAGTCCTCCCAAGCAGCCCCCTCAACCCCCTCAACTCGGCACTAACCGCCTCACGGCTCTGCAGACTCAAGCTTGCAGCTCGCTGCGCAAACGGCACGAGATCCTGGACACGTTGTGCGCGGGCGATTCCATGGGCGAGGGCGCCGCAAAACGTGTCTCCGATGCCATTTACACTCTGGACTTCATGCGGCGCGAGGACTTTTTCAACGGGGAAACAGCGGACGTATAGGCCGCCTACCGCAGCACCAGTAGCAGGACGCATGTTCCGTGCTAGGACAAACGGGCGCTCGGCATCTAGATGCAGTTCTGGGGCATCAGCGCCAAGTAGCTTGGTCATGAGCACGCCGTCAGGCCCCAGTTTAGTCAGGATGGTAGGGAAGAAGGGGAGGAGCTTGATGGCTTGCTGTGGAATGCCCTGGTCGACAAGGGCGCTGCCTGCGGCGAGGGCGAGTGGAACGCGGAGACCTGCGTTGGGGATGCCGAGGGCGTCGATGACGGCGAACCAGGAGGGGTGGTCAAAGTATGAAGCTTGCTGTGCGTGGTCGTGCAGAGCGGCGAGCTCGTATGTGTTGGGCGTTGTGATGTCTGCGAGGGGCGTGGGGAACACCGAGGGAGCTCCTGTCGGCGGGAAGATGCGCAGGGCTTTGGCTGTCGATACCGGCTCGAAGATTGTAGTGGTTTTGGTGTCGCGCGCGGCTTGGAGCCAAGTGTGCAGTGCAGACGAGGACCAGTTTGCGTCTGCGACGAAGGCTTTTGGCGGGCAAGACGTTTGCGTGAAGACGTGGTTGGCAAGTTGGCGGATTGTGTCGTCAGACATTGTTTCTAGAATCGACATGTCGGCCATGGCGAGGGCGAGATCTTTGTTGGTGTTGTTGATGGCGACGTATTGTGCGGTCCGGGATGGAGCTGGTAGTGTTTTGATGCCAGCAACTGACATGCCTTCGTCTTGCAGTTGGCTGATGGCTGCTCGGCCACTCAGGTCGTCGCCCACGGCACTGTGCAGGCGGACAGATGAACCGAGCAGATGAGCGGCTTTTGCAATGTTGTGAGCTACACCTCCGAGTGTCTGTGTGATGATGGCAGGATTAGATGTATGTGGAGATGGGTCCGTCTGGCTAGCAGACGTTGTCAAGGGAGCAAAATCACACGAAAAGTCTACTGCAAGAGCGCCTGCAACGACAACATCGGCATCTTGCTGCATTTCAGGGTGAGATGATATACTGGTGGCAGCAGGGGTAGAAGGGGACTCAGATGGTGATAGAGATGCATTGCGTAGCCGCTCTTCTGCGGTAGACGCCGGACTGGACTGAACAGGTGTAAAGTAAGAAGTAGGTCTAGGATACTTACATCAGCGCCAGTATACTATTGAGCAACAAGAGTGCCGGCCTCACCCTTGGGCTTCTTGTTGTTTCGCTTCTAGAACGGCGAGTTCTCGTGCTACAATGGCGGCCCGCTTGACGTTGGATTCGATGAGCGCCCTGTTGGCAGGGATCGACTTGCCCTTGGTAAGCTCCTTGATCTTGGCCAGCACAAAGGGCGTGTTGTCTTTGCCTGAGATGTTTGCGGCATTGGCCTGTCGCAGAGCCTCCTCGATGACAATGTCCATTTCTTCCTTGGGTATGGCAAACTCTGTCGGGACAGGGTTGGCAAAAAGGAGACCAGAAGAGATTTGGAGTGTGTGTTGTGCATCTGGTTAATGTTAGAGGTGTTTGTCAGGCAGAGTGAGTACGCACGTATAACAGCAGCAGCTTCAATTTCATCTGCGATAGTCACGGGACTCTTGACTCCACTGTCTCTGGACCAAAAGGCGGGAAAGTCTACATTTCCGGCGCGTCCGTCGGCAAATGTGCCCACGCCCACGCCCTCAGTCTCAAGGTACTCTATTGTTCGCGGGATGTCCAGAAAGCTCTTGCAGCCACTGGAAACCACTGTGACTGGTGTTCTACCCAGCTCCGTCAAATCGGCCGAGATGTCCATGCTCGACTCGGCGCCGCGGTGGACACCACCAAGCCCGCCTGTACCGAAAATCTTGATACCCGCGAGGTGCGCCAGCAGCATGGTCCCAGATATGGTGGTGCCGCCATTGAAGGACTTGTTGGTTAGTCGCGTGCCACACACATAGCCCAGGTCTCTGCGTGAGAGCTTCAACGTGTTTGCCTGCCCAGCCGAAGAAGCCAGTCTTATGAGCTCCTCTGGATCCAAGCCCACGCGTGCCACGCCATCCAAGATGCCTATCGTGGCTGGGATGCCGCCTTGCGCTCGGACGACGCTTTCGAGAAGGGAGGCAAGGGCTACATTGTCGGGATAGGGGAAGCCTGGCCGGCCAATTAGCTTCCTTGACATGCATGTATTCTATCTGTGCCCTCACCATGGGTGTAGATGGTCGTCTCGAGCGCGACGACGGGCTTGTTGGAATTCACAGCTTCGCGCACTTCGTCCGAGACACGAAAAAAGCCATTGTTGGTCAGATGGCGCCTCCCCGACGCCCTGGCTATCGCTGAAGACGCTGAGGGCGCCAGGGGCCTCCGGAGTGATTTTGCCAATAGCCTCATGGTGGGATTGCAGAGGGGCAGTCTGTAGAAAAGCCATGGAGGGGTGGTGGAGCTTGAGCAGCTCGCGCACAGACGCGGAGGTGCCTGGAACTCCGAAGAGAACACGACGCAATAGCCGCGTACGCATCAGTCGAACCAACACGCCAACCCGACCACATTCCTTCGACCAGCCCCCGACCTCATACATGACTGGATAGCGCGACTGCTGTTCACGATGAGGCCTCTCTCCCTCACAAGCTGCCTGGCAGCTCTAGCAAGCTTCGCCAGCGCCGAATTGAACCTCTCCCAGCCGCTGCAATCCAAGCAAGTGCTGCCCAGCACATTCACACCACCCCAGGTATTCAAGAATGCCAATCTCGTCCGCAACACAAACCTGGACAAGGCCTACCCAAGAGAGGTCATCAATGTCGTAATTGAAAACATTGATGGAAAGGCGCAGTCGGAATACTATCTGCCCTTCGACTCGAGCGTGCTGGCAAAGATTGGCGGATTGGAAGTGCGGGACAAGAAGGCGCCTGAGCAGGCCGCCTTCAAGGTCGAGGTTGTAGGCTTCGACGCTGAGAGGTATGTGTGCAGCATGTCACATCTGCATGGCGCCGCGACTGACAAGCCCAGCTCCGTCGAGTTCTACAAGATCCACCTCCCCAAACCCCTCGCCCCCAAGGCGCAGCAGACCATCAGCATCTCCTACTCGATCCTGTCCACCCTCAAGCCTGTGCCCGCGGAGATTGCCCAGACAGAGAAGCAGTACCTGCAATACGACTTCAACGCATACGCTCCATCAGCCTACCTGACCGAGAAGCAGCGCACCAAGGTCAAGTTTCCCAACAGCGACATACCAGACTACACGACCGTCCCCGCCGAGCTCAACGACGAGCAAAAGGCCGACCCCCAGAAGCAGGGCTCTACCTTCACCTATGGACTCTACAACAATGTGCCCGCTGGAGCTCATCACCCCGTAAGCGTGCGCTACGAGTACACCAAGCCCATCATGCAAGCAACGCTTTTGGAGCGCGATCTCGAAGTCTCGCACTGGGGCGGTAACCTGGCCACGGAGGAGAGGTACTGGCTCGTCAACCAGGGTGCAGCACTCAAGAACCACTTTTCGCGTGTCGAGTGGCAGAAGCAATCATACATGAACCCCCCAACCTTTGCGCTCAAGGATCTTATTGTTCCTCTGGCTCCCGGCTCCGTGGACCCCTACTTTACTGATGACATTGGCAACGTCTCGACCTCCAAGTTCCGTCCAGGCCAAAAGGATGCCTTGTTGGTGTTGAAGCCACGGTACCCCATCTTCGGAAGCTGGAAGTACAGTTTCCGCATTGGCTGGAATGCTGATTTGTCTTCGTATCTGCGCAAGCTCTCTACGGGCGATACGTACGTGTTCAAGGCTCCTTTTCTCGAGGGACCCCGTTCGGTTGAGGGCATGTCGTACGGCCGCGTGAACCTTCGCGTCATCCTCCCCGAAGGCGCTACCAACGTCAAGTTCACGACTACTGTCCCCATTGTGGCCAATGAAACCTCGCTGCACAAGACTTTCATGGATACTGTGGGCCGCACTGCGCTGACCTTGACTGCCATCAACCTGGTCGATGACTTCAGGGACCGCGAGCTGATTGTCACGTATGACTACCCCTGGATTGCGGGATACCGGAAGCCTATCGTCATTACACTGGGCCTGTTTGCCTTTTTGGCGGTTACGTGGGTGTTGGGCAGCATTGACACGAGCATTGGCAAGAAGAAGACTGCGTAGACGGGGGGAAGAGAGAAGAGTGTACGAGATTTGCAATGTTACAATAGCTAGAGCAAGGAAAAGTCATGGGATTGGAGCATCGGAAGTAGCTTCGAGCAGGCTTTAGCACGGTTGGGCTATGAGCGAGTAACGCAATGTTTTTATTGTCATGTAAAGAAGAATCAATACCGGAGTTCAATTTTCGTCAATTAGGGGTATCATGCACAACTTGGACGCAACACACGGGACGCTCTTAGGACAGACACTGACGCTGCTCCCTCCAGCATCTTGGCCAGGCAAAGAGTACCAGCGAACGGTGCCCAGAACATGTCGTCTCTGACGGTTAAAAAGGATCCGCCCTCCCCTTGATACGATGAACATGGCGACAAACAACCATAACACCCTCTTCACAGCCCAACCTACCCACCTCAGCTTTAACACACTGAGCAATGCGCTCCGCAATCGCCACACTGCGATGCGTACCGGCATGACAACACACACTCATACTGACCTCGAGCCTCCGGGCGCCTTGGCCGCGCCTCTCCCTGCGATTCTCCTCGTCGCCAAACCGCAGCAGCTCGCGCACTGCAGTACTCGCGGCCCGCCGCGCACACGCATCCTGCATGACAATGTCCTGGATCAGCGGCGAGATGCCCGAGTACCGCTCGCACAGCGCCGCCGACGGCGGCTGCATGTTGCGCGCGTCAATCGTGTACAAGTGCGGGATTCGAGGGTCCCGTCGTGGCACCTGCGATGCGAGAAGCGATATCGCCGACGTCTCGCTGCGGATCAGGTCCGTCGAGTATGTTATGATGTAGACGGTTGGGCGGGCGGGCGGTGCGAGTGAGAGGGGCGGCGGGATGGTGAGGGGGTAGGAGAGGGTTGGAGGTGTGGTGTTGTGTTTTTGTCGAGTGTGGTGGTGATGGTGTGAATAAGAGTAGGATTGGAATTCCTTTGCCGTTGTTGCTGTTGTCGTTGGAGGCGGCATTTGGGGGTTGTGCGAGCGAGACAGAGATGTGCTGGTGGTAGTAGTAGTAGTGGCGTGATGGGGCTGAGGATATGATTTTTCTTCTTCTTCTTCTTCTTCTTCTTCTTCTTCTCGTCGTGCCTGGTATCTTTCTCTCACACGCTCCTGTTCTTCTCTCGCGGCCGTTCTTGCGGGCCTAATGCTGCTTTGCTGCGAAACAGGGAGGTCGAAATGCACGTGTCTGGTGTGCTGCGTGTCCCTGAGACCCGGCTTGCGGGGAACGTGGTCTTGTTGGCGTGGATGCGCTGGACTGGAGTGACGGCGGGAGTTTGTTTCTACGGGGCGGTAGGGCGTCTGCGGTGGCTGTAGTGGTGATGGTGGATACGGCGCCTCGTAGTAGCGACGGGGTTCTGCCCAGAGGGGCCTGGACATGTATCTTGAGCTGTAGGACTGTGTTGTCAAGTGGTGAGGATAATGTAGAGGAGTGAGATACGGAGATGGAGGTGCACATGGGACAGGAGGGTATCGATACATTGTCGCTACTGCCTTGGGTTGCTTCTGTTTTTCTTGCGGCTGAAGCCACAGCGCGCGTTCTCATCACAACGTGTACAGTGAAAGACGTATGATCAACCAGGACTTAGTGGCACAGGTGTATTTGACATGCTGTTTTCTATAGGTTCTTTGGTCAGGCTTATGGTAGCACATTGTAATTCAGGCATCGTGCGGTTGTGTGTCGAGGGAAATTGATAGGTGGGTATGGTTCGTCGAGTTACAGTTACATCAATCACATGGTCTTGTTGCCTCGCCATATGCTTTGTATAGATAGATATATGTTGCACACGAATGTAGATGGGACTCATGAGTGAGACATGAAGTTGTAGGCAAGTCAATTGGAATCATATATTTTGTTTGAAGCTCGAAGCTGATGTAGATGCGATATCACGAGCATAGAGAGAACACACTAATCAAGAGCTATCAATCAAGGAGACAACTCATAACTATAGAGAAAGACTAGTAGATTTAGACAATCACATGGTCAAGATATTTTGCAGGAAAGAGCGATAATGCTTGGGAAGTGACGAGTATTGTGAAGACGACAGTGGCCAAGAGGGTAAGGGCAAGAACACCTACGTAGGATACTCCATCTTCTCACACTCTCCTTCACTCATGTACACATGTATCAACACTATTTTCAAAACATCAAAAAATATGTCATTTTCATGCTATACGTTTCACAACATGACGGTTTCGTCTATGCAAGTCCATCCAGGACTACTGAATCATGGCAAGCTCGGAGCTTCATATGGACATAGATTGTGCATCTTGGAACTCCAAGTACGTGCTTAGTCTTCAGCATGACAGCAGCAGCAGCAATAACAAAGGTGACATAATGATGACAGATTAGACCTATACTTCTCAACAACAGCAGTCTCTTCACCGGCCCAAGGATGCTTACGATAGCAACCCCGAGTACTATTACAGCAGCGGGGAATAGCATCCAGCGTCCCTTGCAAAAGCTACATAGAGTGGATCCCCCTCCCCCTCGCTCTAGACAGTAGGCACCTGCTAACCTTGCCTCTGCACGACATTTGTTGCGCCATTGTGTTCAAGGTTGGTGATTGCGCGTCGGCATGTCGCGTCGACAAAAAAAGGGTTGGTCCGAACCCTCCCCCCTCCCCTTGGATGCTCCGCTCAAGCGCGGCCTGGCGCCTCTCCACATGACCATGGCTCTCGGTTGGGTTGGGCATCACTGAGTGTCTGTTGTCACATCGCGTACTTTGGTTCATGACTTGGCCAGCCGTTTTTGGCCCAGGGTGTGCGGAGTAGGCCTCCGGTCGAATCTTGCCGTGTGCATGTACCTGATTCAGGCCGCTCGGACATTGGGCAGCGAGCTCCGTCCCATGGCATCGCGACGACGGCGACGACGGCGACGACGACGACGACGACCTTGTTGTACGCAGACCGCTCCAAAGGCGCCGTGTCGGGAACCTTGGCGACATCCACAGACGATCAGCTTGGCCATGTGAAGGCGAACGGGCTATGTGGCCAATGAGGCCGTGCAGAGAGTCCGAGAGAATGGGCACGTCAAGCTGTCGTGCGTTGGAGTGGAGCCAACATCTGACGCCCGTTGTCAAGCCAGACCCACAAGACACGCTGAGTCCTTGCGCGATCCCCACGACTTCAAACGTCTCGTTCTGTGGGGCATGCGTAACACGCAGGCGTATCCTAACGCCGATAGTCCGGAATTGCGGTCTACCATGTAAAGGGCCGATGAGGGCGGGCGGGCGAGGGGACCTGAGTTCCATACCGCTAAGTGTCCTTGACCAACGACATGCCTTGGGACGCCAAAGAAAAACCCCCCCCCCATCGTATGATAAAAGGGGACGTGACTATCTCGCTCCCGATGCATGCACATCCAGGTCGGCGACCAAAAATCCCATGGCCACGTTTGAGTAATTCCCAGGTTCTCCATAGCAATGCAACGGCCGTGGGCGGTGCACACTCAACTCCAACTCTTTTGCACTATTGATTCCGGCTCGATTGGACAATGCAGAGCGGCCGAGGGCGACGCTGAGCTGTGGGCAAAGGGCCGAATGTATCATCCTTCTGGAACACCGATCCTTTCTCGGTTTTAGTCGCGACGGCGCTCCAACTACTACACACATAGTACATTACGAGCAACGTGCGCCCCCGGCCCGGCCTTTGATGCAAACAGCCGTCAATAGTCCGGCTCACTCGTGAGCATTCGTTGTGCCGAAGTGCCCGCACAGACGATCCGATATTACTTACCAGCAGAGCATATTGCTCCGATGCGACGCTCCGAGCACACGAATCCATGTAGCTAGCATCCATCTCTCTATGCAGGCGGTCAAAACGTCCTGCGATGGCACCCATGTCGGTATGTAAATAGCGTCGACCAGGCGCAAACAGGCGCCCTGCATCGGACCGCAAAAAAAATAAGAGGACACTGGACACCCTGGAGAACATGTCCTGCGCAAGTATGCAAGATGAACGTGCAAAACCAGCGGTAACAGATAAGGGAATCAATCGGAGACATACTGTAGGTGGTCAGTGCGTGCAACTGTTCAGCGGATGCAACACCATCTGCACCTTCCCAAAACAGACCCACCCACTTCAACGCGTGATAACTCCACCACCATGACTCCAATTAAGAAAGCGCTTGCAGCAGTTGATGCGCAAGATCCCAAAGAACGACTTTCGTATAGAGCAGCTGCGAAAAAGTTTGGTGTTGTGTTGTCAACGTTGACGCGCCGCCACCACAAACAAACCCAGTCCTGTGCAGCCGCCGCAGAAAACACGAAATTACTCACTACACAACATAAAGCTGAGCTTGTAAAGTATATATAGAAGCTTTCTAGTCGTGGGCTTGCACCTACCAGGTCCATGATAAAAAATTTTGTGTCGAATATTGCAGAATGGGAGCCGTCAGATAGCTAGGTCACACGCTTTCTGGACCGCAACACCACCGACCTTACCATCAAATACACCACCGGGATGGACCGCAATCGTCACGAAGCTGATAGTCATGATAGTTATCGATCATATTTCGATCTCATCTTCGGGAACTCGATGACTACGACGTTGCGCCGCATAACATCTACAATATGGACGAGAAGGGCTTCCTACTTGGGTCCACCACAA
>NW_007360136.1:2827055-2832346 GCF_000359705.1 Exserohilum turcica Et28A | reverse complement strand
GAACGACTTTCGTATAGAGCAGCTGCGAAAAAGTTTGGTGTTGTGTTGTCAACGTTGACGCGCCGCCACCACAAACAAACCCAGTCCTGTGCAGCCGCCGCAGAAAACACGAAATTACTCACTACACAACATAAAGCTGAGCTTGTAAAGTATATATAGAAGCTTTCTAGTCGTGGGCTTGCACCTACCAGGTCCATGATAAAAAATTTTGTGTCGAATATTGCAGAATGGGAGCCGTCAGATAGCTAGGTCACACGCTTTCTGGACCGCAACACCACCGACCTTACCATCAAATACACCACCGGGATGGACCGCAATCGTCACGAAGCTGATAGTCATGATAGTTATCGATCATATTTCGATCTCATCTTCGGGAAACTCGATGACTACGACGTTGCGCCGCATAACATCTACAATATGGACGAGAAGGGCTTCCTACTTGGGTCCACCACAAGGTTAAAACGGGTGTTTTCCAAACAACTTTAGGACCAAAAAATGATCACCGCCGCCATCCAAGATAGTAATAGAGAGTGAATAACAGTTTTAGCATGTGTTTGTGCTGATAGAAGCGCTGTAGATCCTTGCGTTATCTATGAAGGCAAGGTCAGACTTCGCAATGGCTAGGTACGCGACCTAGAGGTCGGAAAACACCACGTTTTTTTCTCTACAAGTCCATCCAGATGGAGTAATAACGACCTAGGCTTGGCTTGGCTCAAACAGGTTTTTAATCGTCAAACGAAGGCGAAAGCCAAACGCGATTACCAGATGCTCATCCTCGACAGCCACGGTAGCCACGTCTCACCCGAATTTATCGAATATTGTTACTCCCATCGAATAATACTTTCAATATTTCCACCCCACGCCACCCATACTCTACAGCCTCTCGACGTGGTGTTGTACGGGCCGCTGTCGGCGGCGTACTCTAAAGAGCTATCAGAGTTCATACGCCGCAGCCAAGCATTGCTCCAAATGCAGAAAAGTGATTTCCTCCGCCTATTTTGGGTGGCGTATACATCTACCTTCACTAACAATAATATTTTGAGCAGTTTTGCAGCCACCGGGCTCCATCCCCGCAATCCCGAAGTCGTACTCAAACGGTTCAAAACCACCACATCACAACGAGATAACAACTTGAAAAGTAGAGAGGTGGGAGATGGAGATAGCTGGCGTACGCTGTCAAGATTATTTGACGTTGCGGTACCGGATAGGTCGACGGCTGCAGCTAAAGAGCTCCGCCAGGCTCTACATTCTCTGCAGGTCAACAACGAGCTTCTCCACGTTGAGATTGACGAACTTCGCGGTGAAATCGCCACCAAAAAACAGAGGCCGAAGCATAATAGAGTTCTTGACCTTCAACAACACCAAGAGTACCAGAGTCTGGCGGTGGTGTGGAGCCCTCGGGCGGTACGGGAAGCTCGAGCGCGTCAGGCTGTACAACACCAAGAAGAAGAGGCAGAAAAACTCCAAAAAAAAGAGAGAAAAGAGATGCGAGAAGCCGCTGCCCAGTATAAAAAACAAATAGCTACAAAGGCAAAACAGGCGCGGGAAATTGCAAAAGTTGCCCGCGAGAAGGAACGGGAGGCTAAGGCTGCACAACTTGCTGCCACGCGCGCCCAAAAAGAACAAAATCGGCTTGCTGCAACAACAAAAAAATCTCGCGATAAGCAAAGTACACCTAAACGAAAAGCTTCATCGTCGCAGAATACAAAAACAGCAAAACGTCGTCGTGTGGTGGGCTGCGAGAGTGGTGATGGAGTTGCACCGCCGCCCGCCAAGCCCTCCACCAAAACCACCACCCGCGGCCGCAATATAAAGTTACCAGCGAAATATATATAGACGGAAATATATATTACTACTTGCTCAATACTCCACTAGAAAATCTCGTGATAATAGCTTTTGTATGGGGCTCTATAGCCTCATCTTTGGTGGAGCACCAATTTTGGTGGGGTGTTGCATCTGCTGAACAGTTGCAAGCACTGATCACCTACAGTAGGTCCGATGGGAACTACTAGCAAGGCGAAAAAAAAATACGCCCAAAAGAAAGAAGAAGAAATAAAGAAAAAACCGCGTATTCGGCTTTGCCTCACCATCTGAGACAAATGCCAATACCAAGCTGCATTACATGTACGCAGTAGTACGGCCTTGGGGTTGGGTCACTGTGCATCATGTCGCAGAGACACGAGAGAAGAATAAAATAACGTGGAAGAGACCGCACCCGCACCCGCACCCGCCGCCGCCGCCGTGGCCGCCGTTGTGAGAGAGAGAGTGAGAGTAAGTGTGTGTGGTGGGGGGGGGGTCCAAAAAGTCTTGGGCGCTGTAATCTCGGCTGCAACGAGGTATCAGAGCTGGAAATGCGGTTTGGAGTAGTATCTGCGGGAGGGGCCTTCTCTTAGCCGATGGATGCGCCGGGCTGTGTGATCGGTGAGGGAAGGGAAACCGTTCGATTGGCGAAGCGACGGGAGAGATATGGGGGGAAAGGGGATGGATGGGGGGAGGGGGGTGTGTGGGCGCGGCGGAAGACGTGCAAGCCCGCGCACGCCTTGTGATGTGGCTTTTTTCCTGTGTGTGTCGTCTCTTTTTTCGTCCTAGTTACTTTTTTTTTCTCTTCTCTCTTGCTCTCTCTTTGGCCTTGCCCCCTCCATCATCCGCTGCGGCACATGCTTGCAGGCTGCTGCTCTTATCCGACGCCCTGCTGTGACTGGCTCTCCCAAGACAAATGGTCTTGGTATCAACTGTTTGGCTTGCGGGAGAGAGAGAGGGGGGAGGGCCTGAACATGCATGACACGACGTTGACGACTCGACATGTAGATAATGCGCGCATATCGAGCAACAAGAAAAAACCAAAGCTGGCCGCCCAAACATGTCGCAGCTGGTGGTAGTGGTGGTGGTGGTGGCCCACCCCCGGCCAAACGGGGCGATGTCTATGTACGCCTCACTTTCCCGCCCCGGAAGGTCCAGCTCAACGTTTAGATTTTCGGACGGGGTAACTTGGTATCTAAGGTTTGTATTCGATTAACGGAGCGGGTCGGCCGGCGGTAGGGGGAGGGGGAAGCGCGCATCCAGACAAACCCGCCCTTGCTTCCCCCCTCCCCCTTCCCCCGTAAGCATTTGCTAACCAAGCATGGGTCAGGGTTATTGGAGATTGCCGGAAGCTGCATCTCCGCCTCAACCATGTACGATCGCAACAAAAGCACAGGCAGTGCAAGCAAAGACAAAACAAGGCACGGCAACAGGTTCCTTTCTTTCTTTCTTTCTTTCTTTCTTTCTTTCTTTCTTTCTTTCTTTCTTTCGCCGCGTTAGGACCGGCAGTTCATACACACGGGATTTTATTTTAGACGCAATCTGAAACCTGCCTCCTCCTTCTCCACACTCTCTCCCAACCCCCCTTCTTTCTGCATCACGGAAATTTGCTCTCTCGAGTAATATACACATGTACATGCAAGTTTGTTTCTGTTACAAGATTAGAGTGGTTCCACCTAGAGTGTGTGAAGTGAAGTGAAGTGAAATGAATAGAAAAAAAACCCCCCCCGCACTTGGCCATGACGAGACGCACACAAACTCTCTCTCTCTTGTCATGCTGCGTGTGAACGGTATGCAGCGTATAATCCCACCACACATCCATACATGGATAGATAGTTCAAGTCGGGTTTTCCATTTGCAGCTTGGCGAAAAGAAAACAACCACAACCAACCAGCCAACCAGCCAAGCATGGTAAGCAGTAAGAAAAGTATATCGAGTTTAAAAAAAGACAACAAACGACGGGCGCTAAGAAAAAAAAACGTAATCCCATGTGATGCTGACAATCATGATGATGATGATGATGACGAAGCCATACATACATACCAATACTACGTATAGTTCCACAATGCTAGTCCTAGCTTATACGCTAAACTACGTCCTAGCACTCAAAGCACGATATCTAGGAGAACCAACCACGATTAATCAACTAACAGCACTTTCAACACCTACAGCTAAGGCGCTAGCGCGTAGTAGGGAGAAGAAGGAGGCCTTCCTTCGTTTTCTCACGCCTGGAAGAATTTTCTTACAGAGCTTAGGCTCTAATGCCAAGACTAGAGGGGCTAATAGGAATATAGGAGCTTATTAGAGCTTAAATTTAGCAAGAAACACAGACATATTAAAATAATAAAAATAACAAAAAAAGACTAGCCTTAAAGGACCTTAGAGGCACAAGCAAACGACTAATGGATAATAATCTAGAAATTGAGATGGCTAAGGAGGCCTCTACGCCTTGCCCTAACAGGCAACTAGAAGAACCGCCTAGGCCTACCCATACTAGGACAAGAAGCAATTTTTCTCCATTTATTGGAGCAGTGCCAAGATACCCTACAGTAGGGAAAACACCAAAGGCAACCTCTATTAAGGAGGCCTTAGAGATTGCTAGAAACCTAGTAATCTAAGCAGCTAACCTAGCTAAAAATAACCCTACTAGGCAAACTAGTTTACTAGACCTTGTAGAAGTCTTTAGAGACTTTATAGAGAACGGCAGAGTAAACAAGAAAAACTCTACAATTCTAGGAGACTAAATCTCCTCTCTCCTTCCTAGAAAACAGACTACTAGAGCTATCCTTTGATAGCTAAGTAGAAGATGTACAGGAGGTAAACACTAGTACGCCCTAAGGCAGCCCCGCTTCTCTAATTCTATTTTCAATATATATAAAACTACTATTTTAGTTAATTATAACAAATAGAAACATCTACTTCTCTTTTTATATAGACGACCTATAGATATTAGTATCTACAACATCTATTAAGAAAAACGTTAAATTACTAGAAAAAAAGACCTAAAAACTCTTTAACCTAGCAGAGGAGCTAGCAATTAAATTTAATAGCTTAAAGACTAAACTAGTAAATTAAACTAGATTAAAAAAGGATCAAGTTTCTCTCACACTACCCACCTAGGAGACCTTTTAACTAAAACAGCAAATTAGATAGCTAGGCATCTACTTTAATAAAGCCCTTAAGTTCAAGGACCACTACTTGATTAGAAATTAATAGGCAAACTAAGCCTTTACTTAGCTAAGCAAACTAGTAAACAGCAATAAAAGCCTATTGTAACGATGTTACAACTTCGCCAAGTATTGAGCCAATCCCAGAGCCGGATCGGAGGAAGTACCTGCCGCCCTTCATCAGCCATTCGCCCGAGGTCGGATCCGAATTCGGACCCGACTAGGATAGGTATATATTGAGACACTCCCTGTAGCTAGCTCTGTAGACTTTTGATATCCTTTCGTACAAGACCTATAGGTTTCGACTTGAATCAAGGCCTGGTT
>NW_007360136.1:2816203-2818424 GCF_000359705.1 Exserohilum turcica Et28A | reverse complement strand
AAGTTGTAACATCGTTACATTTAGCCCGTTACAATTTCTAGCGCTTTCTACTAACTTAAACTAGAGCATAGTTACCTAAGGGACTACCTATATAAGAGAGGGAAAGTGGATTCTAATAGTTGCCCCTACAACTATAGGTCTATATAAGACCTACCTTATATTCTATTTAGATGTAATGTATATAGAGAGGAAAGGAAAGGACTAAGAGAAGCCTACAAAGGCGATCTATTACTACTTATCCTCCTTTAAACAAAAGAGGGTATAGAAGCAACTATTACCTTTATTTAAGAAATAAAGGCTAGAACATAAGCCTAGTACAAGGGAAACATAGAAAACGAGGAGTAATACCTGTAACAGGTAGCCATACACCTCCCCCACTCTATCCCACCCCCTACCTACTAACTAATAGGCTACGAGCCTCACCTTTATCTAGTTAAAACCCCTTCTAAATATTGTAGCTAGAAATAACCTACTTAGATACTTGTAGGCCTAAAAACCCTACACGTCTTATATAGCCCTTTGGGCTGAAAAAGGACGTTAAACTAGAATAATAATAATAATAATAATAATAATACGTATAGTTCCGGTCATGAACCCATGTTTAGCACCTACTTACGTATACCGTATACATCCACGCGAAGCCACACACACACACACACACACACACACACAGGCCGACAGACAGGCATTCCCACGCGCCCGACCAAGAAAGAAGACGAAGAAAAAAAAGGGTTTATCCAGTCAAGTCGGCATGAAAGAAAAAAAAGTCCAGAAAGACTCAGCGCTGTGCATTGCATGTATTGTACTGTAAGTAAAGTAATGTTATTTAAAAAAAAAAGAGTTTGTCTTGTCTCGTAGTAGACACACACAGACACACACACACACACATATACCCTCCTCTCTCCTCAATCCATATATTCATACATGACATAGTTATATATAGATAGAGAGAGATGGATATATATACATGGCATAACGCACATCAGCAGCAGCAGTACAAGTAAGCTCCTGCCTGAAAAAGGAACAAGTGCGCCGCGGAAAGGGTGATGATCTACATGGATGTGCGTATGTATGTATGTATGTATGTATGTATGTGTGTGTGTGTGTGGAAGGAGAGGGGGGGGAGGTAAAAGGGCGAGTCAGTCAGTCAGTCAGTCAGTCAGTCAGTCAGTCAGTGAATCTCTCAAGTCTCGCAAAAGAAGACGAAGGGAGCAAGAAGAACAAGGAAGAAGGAAAACAAGGAGCGGAGCCGCCAAAAAAAAATCATCTTTGTGCCCAACGCACGCGAGGGGGACCAACCAACCAACCAACCAACCAACCAACCACAGACAGAGACACAAGACAAAGACAAAGACAAGACAAAACCATGCAAAGTCCTAAACCCCCCCCCCTTCCCAACCTCCAACCCGTCCTTTCCCAACCAACCAGCACTCGACGATCCCAAAGTTTCGGAGTTTACTCCGCTGATTCTTGGTTAGAGGGAAGTGTATTTTCCCATGTGAGACTGAGACTAGGGTCTGTGTGTGTGTGTGTGTGTGTGTGTGTGTGTGTCTCCCTTTGTTCTTTGTCATTTACTACATCAGTCACCATGCCCATCTCCCTCACTAACCAACTAACCCCTACCCTAGCACATCCGCACGCACGCACGCACGCAGACAGACATACATCCGTGACACCGTTGTTTCCGCACGCGCGCCGAACGGCGCAGCCCGACCGACCGGTGTCTCTCTCTCTCTCGCCTTAATTTTTTTTATTTTTTTTTGCTCGCCCTATTTTCCGGTTGAGAGAAAAAAAAAAGAGGTCGACTGGGTTAGAGAGAGAGAGAGAGAGAGAGAGAGAGAGACAGGTATAGTGGAAAGGAGGAAGAGCGGCGGGACTCACCCGGGGAGGGATGGGATGGGATGGGAGGGGGGGACGAACTCCACTTTTAGGCCGTTCGCTCCGTTTCCAATTTTGCTATAGAATACGTGACGGGTAAAGGGGAGGTTTAGTATGGTGGTAGCTGGGGGGTTGGGGTTGGGGTTGCTAGGGTGAGGGTGAGGCATGGTGCGAATCAGGGGGTTAGTATGCTATGTAAATGGTAATACTATATGGGTAACCATACATGGTACGTACGTATATGCGTGCCAGGGTGAGGGGAGTAATACAATAGTGTTAGCAGATTATTCGTGGTCTGTTGGA
This sequence comes from Exserohilum turcica Et28A, assembly GCF_000359705.1. Lineage (NCBI taxonomy): Eukaryota > Fungi > Ascomycota > Dothideomycetes > Pleosporales > Pleosporaceae > Exserohilum > Exserohilum turcicum. The sequence continues at coordinate 2,816,243 of NW_007360136.1, read as the reverse complement.
GGAGCGAGTTTTTTTTTTTTTTTTTTTTTTTTTTTTTTCT
>NW_007360136.1:2786964-2815593 GCF_000359705.1 Exserohilum turcica Et28A | reverse complement strand
TCTGTTGGAGGAGCGAGTTTTTTTTTTTTTTTTTCTTCTTTCCTGGAATTGGAGACACATAAATTTGGAGGTCGGGGGAGGAGGAGGGGGAGGAGTTGGAGGCGACCGGGGGTGAGAAAGTGGATTTTAGTGAGACGACTCTAACTGGATCCACCACTTTTTACATTGACAGTATCACATCATGTTGGGTGAGAAGGTCTTGTTTGTGTGTCTGTGCATGATAGTGTGTGATAAGAAAGATCAACCCGACAGATACGAGACGCGACAGAGTTGGAGAGAGAGAGAGAGAGAGCGAGAGCGAGAGTGAGATTTTGTGGAGAGGAGTAGCGAAAATGAGGAAGTGATATGTGTGAATAGGCTTGGTAGGGCCGGACGCTAGGGGGAACGGAGGGTGGGGAAGGAGAACGTTGTCAACGTCGACCAACAAAGACAGCTTGGCCAGCCAGCAAGCAACTCTGCTCTGTCACTGTAACAGTCAACAGCAACAGCGACTGACGATCTTGCTTGGATCGGTCGCACCCCCCCCCCTGATCCAAATCCGCGTCATACCGCCAGAAGTAGGGTATGAGTATGGGAGAGAAAAGAGCAAGACACACGTATGTACACTACAGACACAGCCCCAGTGATTGCCAGCGTCAGAGTGACCCTTATGCAATGATCGGCCGAGGCCCATGTCCGTCTCCTTACGCGAGATGGCCCCGAGTCAGTGTACCGGGAGTTGGGGGGCAAATGGCGTGCTGCATCTGGTAAGCCGGAAAGAGAAAGTCAGACTGAGAGACGGGGAGATAACGCAAGTGCCGGGCCTGGGTCGGATACAAGAAGAATCCCCCGACTCAAGTCCGGTAGGGTCAGACAGGATGCAGCCGTGATAATTTACCATCGTGGTGCTGACGATTTGATTTTCTCATGAAGATTGCGGTGCCGCTCCTGATGGTGATGATGCGAAATGAATCATGATCTACGATGCAGCAAAGGAGCCGTATCGGAGATAACTAGGGAGCAAGGGTTGCATGTTCTCTTAGCCCTGCCGTGTCCTATCAGGACCTGTGCTGTGGCATTCAGCCTATTCAAAGTGATGACGATTGTTAGCGATGAAAATGTACAGGGCTGGTTGTTGATGAGGGTGGTGGTGGGAAGGAAGCGGAGGTGAGGTGGCCCAAGGGAAAACCCTCCGAAAGGCTGCTATGTACGAGCCACACTCCCGAATAAGCAAGTTGATAACCTTCTTTTTTCGTTGGCCGTGAGGGGGGTGTCGAAAGTAGTATAATCACCAATAGTACAGCCCATGCGGGGCGGGAGGGCGCGAGCGGGACCGTGCTGGGTCGCTTAACCAGAGGGAAGAAAGAAAAAAAAAATCGTACGACGTGCTGGCTCCGGGCAGGTTGGAGGTGTTCGTTGTTGGTGGTACTTGTCTGCATGTAGTTTTTGGTAGAGCCCATCTCGATCTGTTCCGGGCCAATGGCGCTGAGGGAGCGTGTGCGTGTGCTGAGGGAGGGGGGAGAGGCAGAGCGAGTGGGAGCCAGATTCGGACTTATTGGCTGTGCTCGGCTGCCCTGTGCAGCGGCAGGCGTGTCAAGCGTCAAGCGTCACAAAAGCGACGCCTGTTATTTCCAAGAGCAATCAAACGCGGCCTGTTTCTCAGGGTCCAGCAGAAACCAAAGAAAAGGGCCAGCAGTGCTGGGAGAGGGCAATATGCGCTCTCACCGGAACCCTCCGCGACGGGCCCCGCTGCGAATCATATAGTGCCGGTGAGAAGCCGAACAAGCTGAGCGGGCGTCGCCGCCGCCATCCGCCCAGGAACGCAGAGCGGCTGTCAGACCATTGGCCGACCAGCCTCTTTTGATTGATGCCCCCCACCCACCTGACGTGCTGTGCGGTGCTGCGACACTTGTATATGTCGCCCATTTTGTTTTTCGCTTCGACTTGCTTGCGCGGTTTGGGCGGGCTGCCGTCGCGAGCTGGTGCTGGTGCTGGTGCTGGTGCGGGTGCGGGTGCGGGTGCGGGGCTTGCGGGCATGTCATGAGGGTTGCTGGCCAGGGTCGTGGCCGTATAAGGTTTTTTTCGGCTTTGGCTTGAACGAGCAAGACGACGTGCTGGCGGGGTACTGCAACTGGGCATAGCAACCTGGGCACACGGTGAGCGGCGGCTTACGGCCCTGACTGGACTGGACTGGCTGGACTGGCTGGACTGGCTGGACTGGCTGGACTGACTGGACTGACGCGACTTGACCGCTTGTCGCGCATAACACGTTTGGGGAATGTGTGTCATAATGTTTTTGTTCGTTTGGCCCCTCCTCGACGAGCGGCTGTGTCGCGCTAAAAGTGGCCCTGCCAGCTTACTGTCACAGCTGATTACGAAGAGAGGCTGGCGGGGGTGGGCGTGGCAGGCCGCACATTGGACGACTTGGCGATACCGTGGGGAAATCTCCGGTGCGATCCGATGGTCCAGAGGTGTGGAACTAGATGGTTGCCATGTGATTGGTGGCGCAAAATAGGTAAGCCCTATACCCCTTCCATGCTCCCACACACCCACACACCCACACACACATACACACACCACACATACATGCAAAGTCTCTGCCGTCTTGCACAAAGCAAGCTTTCAGAATAAGGCAGCAAACGCGAGAGTGCAACCAGAGCAATGCTGCCGTCCTGTCCCCTATGCCCCTGTGCATGTTGCGCATGAGACAGACTATGGGGTTGCGAGAAGACCCCTAGGCGCTACCTCCGTACCCATGACTTTCTGCCTCCCCACTCTGTAATGCGCGCCCACCAAGAGCCCAAGGTAGTTTCTTCTTCTTCTTCTTCTTCTTCAGAGCCAACAGCTTGGGCTTGTCAGGTGTGAGGGGAAGGGAAGAAAAAAAAAGGAAAAAAAAAGGTAACTCAAGTGCCAGTTGCCTGTTGCAATGAGAGAGAGAGAGAGAGAAAGAGTCCTCTGGCCTACCATGATTCTTCTTACCTGGTCGCATCGCAGCCCGTCAAGGGATAGTAATCAGCGACTGCGAAAAAATGAAAAAGAAGAAGAAGAAGAGTGTTGCGCGGTGGCAAGGGGTTTCTCGTATGCAGGGTGGGCAGTCCTGCGTCAACTCACCGATCAAAGGCATTTTTTTTTCAATGGTGAAATGCGCGTCTAATGCCATATCATCAGTCCACGTTACATGAGTCTGGTACAGTAGAGTAATAGCCGCGGAAGCAACACCGACTCTCTTCGGCCGAGTCGGCTAATCGGCATACTCTTTCCGCATGGCCTGCCACTGCCCAAGAACAGCCAAACAACCAATACCGAACGGCAGAGGCGCTTGCTTGGGCAGCGTAGAAGAAAAAAGAACGTGGCGTGCGAGGTGCTGCCCCAGCCATGCCATGCCCTCGGAGCGCATTGCCTCAGGAGGACGTGCCGAGGGGCGCCACGCGGATATCACGCCCATGATAAGACGCCTAGTCAGCACACGAAACATGGGTCTGGGGAAGGGTACTTGCGGTCACAAGGCGGACAATGTGGGAAAAAGCAATCATGACACGACGCGGGCGCCAACGGCTGGACGACAGCGCGCGTAGAATGGTTTGCCGCCTCCACTGATACCCGACCATGCATGAACGGTGTGCGAGGGTCCTCAGACGTCAAAAACAAACCCAAAAAAAAGCCTGCCACTCGCCCAAGACGAAGAAGAAGAAGAAGGAAATCGGTAAACAAAGAATGCCATAGTTGGATCTGTCGTAAGGATTTCCCATCCTGCCGGATGTCCATCCGTCCAATCAGCACCCCCGCTAGCCTCTTAGCGACGGCGCGCCTCGTCCTTTGTATCGCCCTCGCGAAGATCTAGATCCCTCATCTTGCAGCAACCGTCCACACCACCCCCGTCTAGTCTGATCGGTGAGACGACTGCAACTGCGGTACCCTCAAGTCCAAAGGCTCTCTCTCTCTCTCTCTCTTTCTCTCTCTCCCACAGCAGCACTCGGCCACCTTACTCTTTGCAGACGGCGCCGTGTCAAGACGAATCCAAGGGAGCAAAAAATAAAATAAAATCTTAGGGTAACTTTGTGCGGTAAAAAAGACGCATCATCCACCCAGGCCTGGAAACAAGACGAAATAATACTTTGATTCTCGGACCGACAGACGGAGAAAGGAGAATGACTCGAAATGCATAAGAGTGATTTCAGCGCTAGCCACCCAATGACAATGATGATGATGACAATGATGATGATGATGATGATGGTGAAGTTGATGTCCTTACTACGTGCTCGTACACATGGTTGCATGTACAATGGCTGATATGGCCGTCGATTGTGGGGAATATCGAGAAGAAGAAGAGAAAGAAAAAAAGAAAAAATCAAAAAATAATTAACAGAAAGCATTGCGCCGGGGCCAGAAGATGCAAGTCATGATGCACAATCCCAGATCTGTATTGGGCCACTCTGCCCGTGACAGCTTGGTCCGAAGAGGGTGTGCGTGCGTGCGTCAGCGCATGCGGGTGACGCTCCATATGGCAAGACATGGAACCCAGGAGCAGGTTTGCATCCCGCCACCATGTTTTGCTTTTTGCTGCTTGCCTGACATCACTCCAGACCCTGTTGCCGCTGCACGTTCCGAAGAATCTCCAGATCCATGCGCAGAATGGGCGAGTTTGGCGCCACGTCCTCGATGACGGTAATCGTGCGCTTGAACAGGGCCGAGAGCGTGGCTTTGGTGAGCCAGGTGTCGCTGGGTAGGAGAGGGTAGAGCTTGGATTTGTACACCGAGGCCAGCACAAGCATGTTGCCGAATTGCCTGAGTGGTGTTAGCATAGTCATTCGCCAGTAATTGAAAAAAAAGAAAAAAAAGAAAATGGGCCGGCTACGTACGCGTGGAGTGTACCAAAAATGTTTGTAACGACAAGCCTCTTCTTGCGGGTAGGGGTGAAGTATTGGTAGTTGCTACCAGGCTCTTCGCCCACGCGGTCGAATGCAATGGTACTGTGAATGGCACTGTTAATACATTGACAGGCAACCTTGATAATCTTCTGCTGGTCTTCGCTCAGCTCCACCATCTGCACGTTCCGGTTTGTGAGGGGCTGGCCGTATGGTGAGGACGAATTGTGCTGAGAGGCGCCCGTGCTGCCTGGAGGTGGGGGTGGGAACTCCAACACATGACTCGCTAGTTTCAAGTAGGGCCGCAACATCATGTACAGGCCGCCATAATACTTGGCGCGAACACGAGCAATGTTGAGGTCAGTCGAGGGGTACTCATCATCTGACCAGGCCAGCTCCGGTGAGAGTAGTTTTCTCCAATTCTCAAGCACGCCCACGTGGGTGAGCGCGTGATAAGCCACCTCTTTGACGCTAGTCGGATCAAAGCTCATTCGTCCGCTAGGCCCGTAAAGGGCATTGTGTGCCACGTTGAGAATAACGCGCAGGAACGTTTGCGTAGAGTAAAGTTTCATCATTAGGTCGTTTCTCGGACCCGCCGTAACGTCTTCTTGCTGGGCCGAGCTGCTGTCTTCCTGGAGCCACGTTTCGTTGACGCCTTCGGGGTACATAATGTCGCTTTGGTGTGCGGAGATGCCAGAGGGGGGGAGGGTGCTCATCTCTGCGAGAATATCACTACAAGTGTGTCAGCGAATGTCGACATGGCAAGTCTCCGAAAGAAAGAAAGAAAGAAAGAGGGGGAGAATCTTACGATTCCAGTTGCAGCGCTGTCCAGTAGACACACATGACCAAGTTCAGCCGGTATCGTTCCTTGGGACTCCAAAACTGCCTCTTCTCGTTGTTTACACGAAGAAGCTTGGTGTAGTCAGCCTTGATCAAGACCAAGGCGATTCGGCATGCATTGTTGATCCAACTCCAGCTCTCCAACACTCGGGCAAACTGGCTGAGATAGAGGGCAGCGAGAAGCATGGCTTGCGCATGCGCCGTCGTGTTTCCACCTTGCTGGTTTCCAAGAATGTCAGTCGCATACGCATAATAAGCCATGCCCGGGAGAATGTCAATGTTTCGCGGACGACTGTCTTCCGAAGTCTCGCTGGCAAAGCTGCCATTGGTATTGGGAGAATTCCTAATATACCCATAGTCGGAGTGGATGTAAGGATTGCGGTCGTTTTGCGGTGCAGGCAGGGGATCTGTGTAGGAGCAAACCTTGCCCAGGGCAAGGACAAGGAGCACAATAGCGTTGCGCAAAGAACGTTCAATCTCGCCTCTAGCCGACGGCAGTCCGTCCAGTCCGCTGGCCGAGCGCTTTCGCTTGATGCCAGGGTTCAGCTGGTGGACGCCATTGACGGCGGGGGAGCGGACACTGGCGCCGCGGGATTCAGGGCTGTACTGGTCGCTGAACTCCCTGAACATGCGCTTCAGCTTGACTTCGTTGATGAAGGGATGGAACATGTGCATGCTGTCCATGTACGACTTGAGCAAGTCGAACATGACATGACGGCGGAAATCCGGGCGGCCATCAGGGCCAAGGCCGCTCTGATAGCTTTCACGCGGCGTGCTGCTGGGCTCAGAGGGGCTTTGGTGATCATATGGTGGGTGGCCCCACAAGCCATCTTTGCCCGGCGCTGGCGAGGTGGCTTCAGAGTCGTTGCTACTCTCGGGACTTCCGGGCCCCTGTGCCCCGTCGTTTAGGTCTTGGCCCTCACCAACCCCCCAAACCCGCAGTAAGCCGCGATCTTGCTCCAACTGCATGGGGTAATCTGAGACTTCGCGACCATTGTCAATGAGGCGTTTCAGATAGGGAATGCCTTGATAGAAGATGCTCATGTGCGGCCATTCCTCAAGCAGCTTATGTGCCGGGGTTGTGTGGTCTCCTTGAAGACCCGTCTGCTCCTTAGGGCCGGTCTCGGTGGCATGGCTCCGTTCGGTCCTGACACTTTCGGCAGGTGTTGCGGGCTGCTGCGGAGGAGGAGCAAACTGCGATTCTTGCTTGATTGGCGCGGATGCCGAAGTGCCCAGAGGCGACATCATGCTCGAGTGGGATACGACTGGCGACTCCATCTTGAGATTGCTGTGTACGCGAGCCATTTGGCCGCGGCCTTGACTGGGCGTGGCCCATCTCGATGTTGCCTGGTCCCTTTGTGGCGCAGAAAAGGACGTCTCGGGCGAAGCGTGGTTGGAAATCATGTCGAGGTTTCGCGTCGCCGGAAGCCTGCTCTCGACACCCTGTTTCCACGTGTTGAACTGGTCCACGAATTGGGACAGCACTTCGGAGATGTTGTTGACGCTCTCTTGAAGCTGCATCATGCTTCGATCTTGTCTGGAGCGCGCGTCAGCAGGTGAGAGGACCAAATCTATGGGTTTGGGGGGCAGACGCACTTGGGTGGCGGAACATCCTTGTACTGGCAGTCGAAGTTGTTTTCTCTGCAGAACTGGCAGGGGCGGGCTTCGTCACACTTTTGCTTTCGCGAGCGGCAGTGATTGCAAGCCTGCGTGGCGCGGACCTGCTTTCTCCGGATCTGCTGTGCGGCGCCATAGTCGTTCATGTAGGGCGCAGGCGCATAGGGTGTCACGGGTTGAGGATACTGCTGGCTAGGAGGTGGCGGTGGCGGTTGCGCGTGGTATGGGGGTCCGTTGGGATGGGGAGGATGAGCCGGATGCGAAGGGCTCATGGCGTGGGCATATCCATTTGCCATGGAGCCGTTTGGACGGTGGTCCGGGTTCATGGGCGGCCATGACGGGTGGTGGCCTCCATGCTCCATTGGGGCCTGTGGTGGAGGTTGGGGTTGGGGAGGAGCTTGCTGGGCGGGCGGCTGTTGCTGGGCGGGCGGCTGCGACTTGACGTCGACGCTGATGCTCAGACTGGTGGAGCGCGAGCTGTGATGGTCCGGGGCGGAGGCGGACTGGGGCGTGGGTGGGGGACGGTACGTCGAGATGCGGTCCTGGGGGATCGTCACAGAAGAGACAGCCGGGACGCCATTGGGATGCTGCCTTGGAGAGGGAATGTTGCGTGGGTCGGCCAGGGCGCGGATGTCAGAGGGCGGCAGTGAGGGAGAGGGCAGAGGCCCTGGGTAGGGTTGTTGGGGGTGAGCGGTGTACTGGCGAGAGGGAGCGGGCAGGCCGTGGGTGGTGTAGGGCGGAGAAGCCTGGGCCACGGTGGGATGTGTCGGAGGCCGGGAGGGTTGGGTATGAGGCGGTGGAGGAGGGGGTGGGAAGGCGTGGGCGCCGTTGTACTCAAGATTGCTGGAGCCCAAACGAGCTCTCTTAGAGTGGGCGGGCGCGTCAGGATCAGCCATCCTTACATATGCCAGAGGGAATCCGCTATGGCCATGCGGCTATGTTAGGTATGACAGAGCACTACTGGGCACAGCGGATGGTCCCAGGACCGCCAAACGGCAGAAGCCAGCAGAGGTCGCGGGGGGGGGTGCAGGTGGTGGAGAGCGGGCTCGGCAGTCGCAGGGCCCGAAGGGGGACCAATTCACGGCGACGGCAGCAAGCGGTTGGTCAGTTGGGATTTGCAGATGACAGCCCAACCCGCGTTATGGGCATGGAAGAGGGGAAGAGTTTGGAAAGCGTCGCAGCAGACAGGCGAGCAGGCGGGCAGGCGGGCAGACAGGCGGGCAGGCAGGCAGGGCAAGAGCTCGGAGGCCAGAGTGGGATGCAGGATGGGAGCTTTCCTATGCTGCGTGCGCGACGAGAGGACCTAGTCTTGGGCACGACGAGCTTACCATGGAGCCGGAGACTACTATCCGAAGCAGGTAAAGGCGAGGATGAATGAGTCGCGCGCCGTCAATGCTACGACGTTTGTCGCTCAGTCGGCCAAAAGTGGCGCTTTTCACACGGGCCGTGCGAACCAAGGGGCCAGGGCGCAATCAGAAAAGGCGCGAAACCACATCAGTCGCAAAAAGGAACAGCTCCAGGGCGCGATGCGACGGGGCGCGGGAGGCGGGCCCAGCGCTGGCTCAGGCACGCCCAGGAAGGGATTGCGACGGCGATGGCGATGGCCGTGGTGGTGTGCGATGCGCGCGCGTGCGTGGGTGTGCGCGTGGGTGGGTGGGTGGGTGCGAGAGCGAGAGCGCGTGGGTGAGAAGAGAATGTCGGTGGCGGGGGTGGGTGGGGAGATGAGGGCAAGGACGAGAGGGAGGAGTAGTAGTAGCAGCAGCAGCAGCAGCAGTAGCCAGCGCAGTAGGAGTGCGAGTAGGCGTAGGCGTAGGCGGGGAGGGGGGGTGGGGGGGTGTGGTGTGGTGTGGGGCGGGCGGGCGGGCGGTGGAGGGGGGGGGGAAGGATGGTGTGGTGAGAGGAGGGGAGATAGGCAGGCAGGCAGGCCGTCAGTCAGTCGATGACACCAACGTTAGAGCAGCACCAGGCAAGCACCAGGCAAGTGCAGGCACATGGGACGGCGGCGGGCGTCGTGGTGGCAGTGGCAGCGCGCCATGGTGAACCAAGGCCCGCCTATTAGCGCCCACGGCCGCCAAAGCACCGTCAGAGAGCCATCAGAGAGCTTCTGCACCCTCTTGCAGCTGCTGCCTCGCTTGTGCACGCCCAGCCCGCCCAGGGTGGACGGCGGGGGGTCCACCAGATGCGCTGTGTGCGTGCGCGTGCGTGTCAGTGTGTGTGTGTACACTACAAGTATGGACTGTACCATGTGTGTGTGTGTGTGTGTGTGTGTGTGTGTGTGTGCGCACGAGTGGAGTGGCTCTGGCTATGGCGATGGGTATGCGCATGGGTCGAGGTGGGTGCGTGGGCGTGTTTGTGTCTGTGTGCATCCGACGACGGGCGGACGAGGGAAAGCACCACCTCTCTCCATCAAACAGGCAGGCACCCACGAAGGAAGGATGCCGCTGCCGACAGCAAACGTCGCTCCCGCCCGCGTCGCTACCGCCGAGCACCATCATCCACTCTCATCACCACAACAACCATCCATCCATCCATCCATCCCGCCGTCCCTCCTGCCCCTCGCCTTCACTCCCACTCCCACTCCCACTCCCATCACCACCACAACCACCACAACCCCAACCCTGCATCAAACAGCGACATCCGTCTCACCGCGCCGGCACCCGACTTCCCTGTCCACACACACGAGGGGCGGCTTGCGCGCTTCTCCGCCCTCGCCCAGCAAGCAACACATCCCCCTCCAACGACCCTGGCACCTGTGCAGCGGCGAGCAGGCCTGCCATGAGCTCCTTGAGTCGGACAATTTCCGCCCAATTGCTGGCCGCAGAATTTGAGGAAGCTGATCCGAGCTCATCGACGACACTAGCCCGCCACGCCTAGTCGGCCAGCCTCCACTCGACTGCCGCTCCTGGGCATTCGAGAAGACTCGTGGAAGTGATGCGCTGCATGTGGCGTCGACGCAAACACGTCGCCGCCGCATCTTCCCTTTGCCCGCCCCAAGGCCCCTTTGTCTCTGTTTCCGCCCGTGACCACACAGCCCCGCGACGCCCACCCTCCGCTCACGCTCCGCCTACCCCCCCCCTTCTCTGCCATTGCATTGCCGCCTGTGGCTGCCTCGTCGCCAATGCCATGGACTAATGCTGCTGCTACTGCTGCTGCTGCCCAAAGATCTGCGCCGTCGGGTTGCCAATCCCAGCGAAACTCCTTCTGTACTCGTTATAGGCGGCCTGGTGGCACATGGCCAAAATAGTGTCGACGCTGCCCTGCACTACCCATTTGTCCGCCTTGTACGGTGCGGCAGGAAAACGCGGCTCTCGGCCTTAGCAGCAGCATTAGCAAAACACGCTCGGGCAAATCCTGCCTCTTAGCGCGCCCCAACACGCGACCGCCAGAATGGCGTCAGGAACACTGTCCAGCCGACATGGAGAACCCACGCCAGGATCGCCACGCCATCGTCCAAAACTTGGCCCTCCATGGCATGCCAGGCCATGGCATGGCGACGTTGGTGCCGCTCCGCGCTGGCCTGCTGCTGCTCGTGCTTGTGCTCATGCTCGTGGCAGCTAGCCCTTGCATGCCGGCAAGTCCCTGCCCCCCAAAGTCTATATGCCATGTACTACAACCAAGTACACACTCGCAACAAAACACACGCCTTGACCGCATCTCGCAGTGGTCAGCTGCCCTCCAGGCATTAATCCCAAACAGCAGTCGCCCTAGGCACCCTAAGCCCCGACCAGCCATAGCCATTGAGCCCGTTTGTCAGATGACCAGCCGACTCTGCCCGGTCCTGTTCTTACCGACGCTATGCCAAGTTGCGGTCTGCTTCAACCTCGACAATAGTTGCTGCCAAAAGCCCTTGTCCGATAGACGAATGCCCTCCCCACAGCCGAGGTTGTCGACGTGCTGACCAAGGCCTGTCCGTGTCTGCAACTCTGGTGGGAACACCCTGGCCTCAGCATCCTGTCTAGTCTCAGCTCCTCTACGTGGATGGCAGGAGCGCGTCGAGTAAGTGTCTTGGGGTCTACCTAGACGACGTTTTGACGAGTCAATGCCCTCTTGACAAATTGCCGTCGAGTCGGTGTGGTAGTCGTTTTGCGCTGCCCGGCCTAGCAAGCCTCACCATCGACCGGCCCCAAGACTCCTTCCAGAAACTTTTGCGCCTCCCACGGCAAGCCATGCATCCCGTCATGATTCGCCTGCTTGCCACCGCGACCACCTTGACCTGGAACCAGCCCACGCCCAAGCTGAAGAAGTCGCGGCAAAGCGGCGCGACCTAGCCACCCGTGAGTCGTATTTCAGCCGCTCTGTCGTTGGGAGATCCGAGTGCGCGTGCCGAGACCACCAAAAATGACGAAAGCCCCCTCGTTTGTGACGTCGAAACTGACGATATCTAAACCGTCCACCCAGCCCTTTGTCCTGTTCCTGTTCACCGCGCGCCGCCCCAAAGTCCTTGCGCTGCCATCGCGCCTCCACGGAGGCTCCTTGTGCCAGGGGTGTCGTACGAGATGCAAATTCTGCACCCAAGCGAGGTAGCTTCCCACCCGTTGACCAACACCTAGTGACACGACTGTATCAGACAGCCGCTCCCTTCATTCTACGCGAGGGGCTAAGCCCTCAGGGTGCCACCATACAGCTGTTTGCTGTCGTCAGTATGGCTGCATAGACATCACGGCTAGTCGCAGGCCCTTGCCAAGACCAATCCCTGGGCAGTCCTTTTTTTTTTTTTGCCCTGCAACACCATATGCCAGATGTTTGCGTTTGCATAGCGCATCCAAACATGTTCTTCAATTGCCTCGTTGGGTCTTGTCCCAAAAAAAAAAGCATCTACGCAGGCTGCATGTACCAACTCTCTGTAGCCGCAGCGCTGAAACGCCACTGAGGCAAAGCGATTGGCGCTTATGTATACGTCACAGCTCCGTCTCAACGAGCGGATGCGCAGCAAGCCACCTTCCAACATTCTCATCCAGACAGCCTCCGTGTACATAGCATAGCCAACACCACCACCCAGTTTTTCCCCATCACTGCGAGCTCGAGGGCGCAAACAAGGCGAACACAATGATCGGCACCCTCATTATCAGCGCAATAGCAAGCTTCGCCATCTATCAAGTTGTCTGGAGATATCGCAGCCTCCAGCGCAATGTCGCCCTGGCAAAGACTTCAGGACTGCCTGTGATAGCATCGCCTTGGAGTATGCTTGCAATGTTTTGGTTGGGCACGTACAAGTTGTGGATGCCGATGCTCCGGAAATGTCTCCCCGCATCTCTGCAGGGCATTTGGCTAGAGTACGTACCGGAAATGGCACAAGTCGTTACATTTTTAACCATCATGCTACAGCATCCTCCATCCAGAATGGGGTCACATGCTGGGATACAGGCCTTTCGAGCAGATTGGCATGGACGCCTTTATTGTCGCCTCCCCCAATAAACTGACTGTCTTTGTCGCCGATGCAGAAGTCATCACTCAAATCACGACCCGTCGCAATGACTTTCCCAAGCCGCTCGATATGTACGGATCTCTCAATATATATGGCAAGAATCTCGTGGCCACCGAGGGTCCCGCCTGGCGCGCCCATCGCAAACTTGTCGCTCCGAGTTTTGGCGACAGGAACAATGATCTGGTTTTCCGAGAAACCATCCATCACGCAAAATCACTGCTTGGTCTATGGGCTGGACCTGATGGGAGAGGCAACCAGACCGTCTCCGAACCTTCGGCAGCTGCAATGAACTTTGCCTTGTATGTCATCAGTAGCGCAGGCTTCGACGTACGCGTTATGTGGCCGCACGAAGAAGACAAGACGGCCGCTGGTCAGCAGGGCGGAGACGATTCTCTGTTTGTTGGCTCCAAGCCGCCTCCAGGCCATGTCATGAGTTATCGAGAAGCGCTCAGCGATTTGCTCCATAACATCACGTGGACTCAAATCATGCCTCTTAAGTGGCTTGGTAATAGCCTTGTGCTGTTTCTGCTTCAACTTACTATACTGACTTTTTGATAGCAAATTCGCCCTTCAAAATCCATCGCGTGGTTTCCCGTGCAGTTGTTGAATGGGGTAAATACATGGATGAAATGTATGAAATGAAAAAGACGCAGGTCATTGCTGGCGACAACAAAGGAGGCATGGACTTTTTTGACGCCCTGATCCGGGGCAGCGGCATCACAGACAAGGACACGAACGTCAAGAAGAGCGACATCCTAGGCAATGCCTTTGTGATTATGCTGGCTGGCCACGAAACAACAGCCAACACGCTGCATTTTTCGTTGCTCTTTCTCGCAATGAACCCAGGATCGCAAAAGCGCCTGCAAGAAGATCTGGATCGTATATTCGATGGCAAGCCAATGAGTGAATGGAGCTACGAAGAACATTTCCCACAGCTTTTCTCGAGCATGGCAGCTGCAGTCATGAACGAGACTCTCCGCCTCTTCCAACCTATTGTCAACATTCCCAAATCAGTTGCACCTGGGCCACCTCAGCAGATCCAAATGGGTGGCAAGGAGTACAGTCTTCCCGGTGACGCACACGTGTTGCTCAGTGCGGCTGTCCACCGTAACCCAAAGTACTGGCCTCGACCAGACAATGAGGTCGATGAAGATGGTCTGGATGGGGAGCAGTTCAGGCCTGAGCGCTGGTTTGTAGAGACTAAACTAGCAGATTCTTTTGTCGACATTGACTACGATGACGAGGCACTACGCGGGCCCTCTGGCGAGGATACCTCCTCGGTGCTCTTCAAGCCTGTCAAAGGATCCTATATCCCATTCAGCGACGGCTTCCGGTCCTGCATTGGCCGACGCTTCGCGCAAGCTGAGATTCTTGCCGTGTTTTCCGCCATCTTCACGCAATACAGTGTTGAGCTTGCCGTTGACGACTTTGCCAGCGACCAAGAGGTGGAGAAGATGCCAAAGGGAGGTCAAGAGAGGAGAGATTTATACAAGAAAGCCACAGATAGGGCCAGAGACGCGCTTCGGAATAAGGTTGATACCATTATTACGCTGCAGCTGCGAGAAGCGTCCATCCCAATCAGGTTGATGAAGAGGGGTGAAGAAAGGTTTATTTATGATTAAGACATGCACGCCACGGTCGTGCCATGTGTGATAATTTGTTCACCGAAAACACAGGCACAGGAGCTACCCCGCATCACGTCGCGACACAGCTACGTACCCCGCCCAGTCCTTAGGTCCGCCATAAGTCCGTCTTCAAGTAATAAATTTGTAATAGTACCGCAATAAAAGAGTTATCCAGGAGCCTCCGCGTCTTTGAAAGTTGAGAGCTGCTCATCAATATCCAGTCCCAATTGCACGCCATGTCGCCATCAAGCTTTCCACCCGAAGAGCTCCGGCAGGTAGGCCAGGAAGTAGCCACGCTTCTCAGAGAGCGCAAGGAAACCATTTCCGTAGCCGAAACAGTGAATACACCTTGTCATCTGTGCATGCCGGGCATAGCAAAGCATACAAGCTGACCATTGTATCTTCCCAGGTAGCCGGCGGCCTCATCTCCGCGACTCTTCTCTCCTTCCCCGGCGCATCTTCCTACTACAACGGGGGCGTGACTCTGTACACGCTGGAATCGCGGCTCGCCTTTGGCGGGTGGACGCAAGACACGGTCAAGACATACGCGGGACCCACGCCAGCCGTGGTATCCGGGCTTGCCGAGCACACGCGTAGCACGCTGCGCACCACCTACACTGTTAGCGAAAGCGGGACTGCCGGGCCCACGGGCGGCACAACGAGAAACCGTACCCCGGGTTATGTGGCCCTGGCCGTCGCACGCGAGCTAGGCCCGACCGTCACCAGAGAGGTCGACACGGGCTCGGCTGACCGTGAATCAAACATGGTGGCTTTTGCGGGCGCGGCACTCGCGTTGCTTAGGGATGTCATCAAGGGCGATGCCGACGGTGGTGATAACGAGGATGGCGGTAAGCTATGATAACTTTTTACCCTACCCTACCCTACGTACATATGCCAGTATTATTACAAGAAGAAGAAGAAAAAATTCTCCTTCAATGATAATCATGAGGTGATGATGATGTGAGATTCACCCTTCCCCCTACCATTATTATCACCCCTTCCGAATTCCGAGCATGACACCATGGTCGACCACGTTTGTCTTATTATTAATTTTTTTTCTTCTTTCTCTTACCCGAGAGATTTGTGTCCAACGTGTTATCCGAGGATCTAAGTGCGCTGAGATCACGTTTTCTTTTCTTTTCTTCTTTCTTGTTTGGCTCTGGTCGATTCCGAGTATTTGTGACCAAGGGGATTTTATGTATGTACCAGAGAGAAGAATACATGATGAGTATGACGATACCAAATCGGTTCCTTTGGACTTGATGTTCAAGACGAAGATACCTTTGGCTACTGCTATCAATGCCTTGGGGGGTTTTTTTTTGAGAATGTCCGTAGGGATTGGTCTCGCCGTTACGTTGCCGTTACGTTGCCTTTCGCGTGCGAGTAAGGCGTAAGCAAAATGCCCTCGCACACTTGCGTTGCGACTCCTTGGACGACGCGCGCGCCAAATCCTTATCCATCCAATTCCTCCAATCGATCCATCGATCCCTCCATCCACCCCATCCAGCCAGCCGACCCAGCATCTCGGTACGCATCACACACTCACAACGTGTGCGTGTACCGAATCAAACCGAGTCAAGGCTCCGCATCCCTAAACAAGCCAAGATAAGCAATGCAACCCTTTTTTTTTCTGTTCCCTTTCTTTCGGTGTGTGTGTGTGTGTGTGTCTGTATGTCCATGTGACCGACGGCCGTGTGACCGACGGCCGTGCTATCTATGCTAACATACCAAACCAGGATATTTCCCTGAGTATCGCAGCCGTGCACGCACATCAGGAACACATACACACACACTCACACGTAAAAACCTCGCCGTCTCCGTCTCCGTCTCCGTCTCCGTGTTCAAACCGGTAGGACCCAACATGGCCGATCGAATGCATATCCCTTGAACCCTTTTCATTTTTTTTTCTTGTTGTTATTCCGTGCTTGTGCAAAAAACAAACAAACAAAAACAAAAAACGAACATCATATGATATGTAAATGCGGCGCGGATTTGCGGCGAAGCCCACAACTCACTTCGGCTTCCTTCCCCAAATGTACATACGTACGTACGCAGACACAGGACGGGTGCCGAGAATAACTTGACTTTTGCTTACTTACCGGTTCACCTGCTTGGCTGACTGGCTGCTCGGCTAGAGCAACGAGTTTCCAGCACCCCTTGTATTATAACAGCCGAGACAACCAACCTTCTCATATCGCGTGGCCATTACATATCCCTCCCCCCTCATGGGCACTCGGGAGTCGCAAAAGACCAGGGGAGGGGTGGCAGGGCGACCACGACAACGACGGCATAAGCACGGGAGCACTGTGAGTCAGCCACCGTGCCGTTTTACCCTCACCCCTTTTGAGTGGTTCTGACATGCTGACGCAGCGGCTTACACAAGGCAGTAGAGTACACAATATAGAGTAGCGGTGAGGTACTATACCTTGAATCTTATACACAGTACGGAGGTGCCTTTCAAAAGTTCTGTCTGACGCTAATCTTGGCCCTTCGGCGCAATTCTTCTTGGCGCAACTCCTACCTTTAAGCTAAGCTATTAATTAGTTGTAGTTATCTATCTACTTAGTACTAACGTGGTTCATAAGCGAGCGGACACCCCAAGCGAGCGGACACCTCCTCACCAGCGCGTCGACGTTCATACTACAACGCGTTATGTCTCAACCATATTAGATTTAACAAACTTTTTCTAAAGCTGATATCCAACTTGCTATTTCTAATATTAATTCCCAACGTGTAAAGAGTGTTAAACGTACTGCTGAGATCTATAGCGTCCCTTGAATAACTTTATTTTACTAACGCGCTGGAAGACACTCTTAACGCGACTGCGAACTAAATTCAAAGCGCTTAAATAAGCTAGAAGAGAAGGCTATTGTTAGGCGTATTCTTAAAGAGTCTACGCGAGGATTTGCGCCTACAAAGGCTGAGGTTCGAGCAATAGCTGATAAACTGTTAGAGGAGCGTGGTGGCAACCCTGTTGGCAAGAACTAGGTTGACAACTTTGTTAGGCGGACTGCTGAGCTCTGTACGCGCTAGAGCCGTCCCTATGATCACCAGCGAGCCGCCTGCGAGGACCTAGTGGCTATCTAGCGCTAGTTTGACTTAGTCCAGGCGACAAGGCAGAAGTGGGGTATTGTGGACGACGATATCTACAACTTTGACAAAACTAGCTTTATGATGGGCAAGATTTTATCACAGTTATTAATCACAGCATTAGAAGGATATGGGGAAAAGAAGCGGATACAGCCAGGCAAC
This sequence comes from Exserohilum turcica Et28A, assembly GCF_000359705.1. Taxonomy (NCBI): domain Eukaryota; kingdom Fungi; phylum Ascomycota; class Dothideomycetes; order Pleosporales; family Pleosporaceae; genus Exserohilum; species Exserohilum turcicum. Next base: position 2,797,990 of record NW_007360136.1, on the reverse strand, counting down.
CGTGAGTGGGTTACTGTGATCCAAGGCGTGGGCGCGTCAGGTCGCCAGATACCACTGTTCGTTGTCTTTGCGGGCAAGGTGCTTATCAACGTCTAGTTTAAGAATTTGCCTGCCAACTAGGTTCTTAAAGTTAGTCCCAATGGCTAGACGAATAATTAGCTTAGTCTTGCCTAGTTAGAGCACTTTAATACCCATACAAAGAGCCCTACTGTGGGTGGGTATCGACTGCTTATTATTGACGGCCATGAGAGCCACTGCTCCATCGAATTTCAAGATCTTTGCAAGGAGAAGAATATTATTCTTCTCTGCATGCCTCCACACTCGTCTCACCTGTTGCAGCCCCTTGACGTCGCCTGCTTCTCGCCGTTGAAGCGCAAGTATGGCGACGCTGTTTCAGGCTTGGCACGCAACCGCACCCACTATATTAGCAAGGAAACCTTCCTACCAGCCTTTAAGGCTGCTTTTGAGCAGTCTATCACGAAGGAGAATATCCAAGCTGGCTTCAGAGGTGCTGGTCTAGTCCCACACGACCCACAGGCTGTGCTATCTAAGCTTGATGTAGTGGTGCAGACACCTCGTCAATCACCACAACGGGTAGCTGCCTGGCAGGCGCAGACACCACGCAACGCGCGCGAAGTTAAGTCTCAAATTAGTCTCATTCAAGAGAGCGTGAGAAAACGCCGTGGATCTTCTGCCAATTCACTCACTGAGCAGATCGCGCAGCTGAGTAAGGGGGCCCAGCAAATGGCACATAAAATGACGCTTATGATGGAGGAAATGGGTACGCTTCGAGCGGCTCTTAACAAGTCAAATAAGCGTAAAAGCCGCAAGCGGCGATACGTACGGACAGAAGAGACTCTTACTGTAGGCGAAGTACAAGAAGTATTAGCTGAACAGGCGGGTAGCAGTCGTGGTGATGGTGAGAGTGCGTCGAAGAGGGTGCGAGGAGAGCGGCGGTGCGGGCGTTGCAAGCAGACTGGACACAACGCTCGTACCTGCGCAGTTGAGATAGATAGTGCAAGTGATAATAGCGATTCTGATAATTAATTTAGTATATTGCAATAGTTTATTGACTGTGATAAAAGGCTGTGATAACGTGTTGAAGTTGACGCGCTGGTGGGGAGGTGTCCGCTCGCTTGGGGTGTCCGCTCGCTTATGAACCACGTTATAGCTCCTAATACTAATTCTTACACCTATATTTTAATTGTAACGTTGAAGTTACCTCCTATTAGCAAGTTAACGTTATAGATCTTAGAGCTAACTAGTGTTAATCCTTATATAGTTAATTGTATCTATAGTAGAGCTATTGCTGCTAGCTTTAAGCCAAACGTTCTCCCTCTTAAGATCCTTCTACAGCACGTTTAAGATGCCCCTCGCTCTAGCAGGCCTGCTAAGCAGATAGAGGAGGTGAAGGAGCAGATATTTTAACAAGTACGACGCGATAGATATGGACGAGAGAAGAGCTGCGCTGACCTTGCTAGTGCGCTTAGTCTCTAAGGAGTCGAAATCTCTGCCTCTACTGTCTAGAGGGTATTAAGAGAAGCAGGATACAAGAAGACTAAGCTAACAAGGAAGCCTAGGTTAACACAGGAGATAAGGAGTGCTCGTCTTAGATGGGCGATCGACTACAAGGACTAGACGTTAGAGGACTAGAAGAATGTTATCTAGACAGACGAGACGTCTGTGGTGATTAACCACTGACGTGGGGGCTATAGGATCTAGAGAAAAGCAGACAAGAGAGTAGTTAAGAGCTGTATCCGTGAGAGGTGGAAAGGATACTCTAAGTTCATGTTCTAGGGCTGCTTCTCGTATAACAAGAAAGGTCTATACTATATCTACTAGCTAGAGACGAAGGTAGAGAAAGAGGATGCTACTTAGAAGATTAAGCAGCTAAACGCTAAGCTTAAACCTCTATAAAGAGAGGAGTGGGAGCTGTCAGAGTCTATAAGGAGGACAGGGCTGCGCAACAAGCCTAGCAGAAAACCTCAATGGAGATGGACAGAGAATACAGGCAAGCTAGTGCGTAAGCCTAGAGGTGGTATAGACTAGTAGAGATATTAGAACTGTATTCTAATACCAAAGCTAATTCCTTTCGCCAAAGAGTGCCTCCAAGATAGACCTCAGACTGTCGTGATGGAAGATAAGGCACCTGCCCACGCCCACCACTATTAGAGTGTGATCTATAGTCTGCACGACGTCAAGAGACTACTCTAGTGTGGCAACTCGCTAGACTATAACTATATTAAGCCGTGCTAGTTCTATATAAAGAGAGAGACTACGAAGAAAGGAGCTCCACAGTTAAGGGCTAAGGCAGTTAGAGTCTAGCAGAATTGCTAGAGAGACCTTTCTTAACTTAAGATCTAAGCTTAGATTAAGTGGATTCTTATTTATATCTAAAAGATAATTAAGCTACAAGGTGGTAATGAGTATATAGAGGGAAGAGACAAGCCTCGACTAAGGCGGCCGTACTTCGGCTGAATTATTCTTGGCAGACAGAACTTTGAAAGGCACCTCCGTAAATAGGCGGTAATACAATATAACACCTGCTAAATGTAAGGGCCTTTAGTATACATATATAACCATGTTCATAACATAAAACCAGCTAGACAATCCACTTCTTACAATGGTTTCTAATGGCATGACTAACGCAGATGCAGACTAACACATTACGGAAAAATGAAGAGCCAATGGCTGGCGAGCACTCGCGCACGCAAATTACTATGAAAATGACGCTCTCGTGGTATTTCTTGCGGGAATGACAAGGTGGTGGAGGCCTGAACGCGAATGTAACTTGACAAATTGCAATCTCATCCAGCTGCGATATACAAATTCGTTGATGAGGGAATCGACCTTACACTGCTTCTGTAGAAGGCGGGTTTAAATAAAATTCTAGCTATAGTTACGCTTCCCGATGGGGAGAGGATGGGTAGGCGGTTTGGGTTGCCCAGAAATGGGTATGGTTATCACGTGACACAAATCCTACCGAACCTCTACCCATCGGTAAGCGCAACAAAGAGCTAAGTAGGCCCCACACTGTGGTGGATGGTGGTGGTGGTGGTGGTGGTCATCCTCCACGTTTCCCACGCTTATCCGGCCCTTCGCAAAGCAGAACAAAAAAAAAAAAAAAAAAAAAAAAAAGGAACAGCTCGTGCTCGGCGGCGAAACGCACACACCCATCCATCAGACCGCTGTCCCGCTTACAGGCATGGGAACAAATAGTAGTTTGCCTTTCCAGATGAATTTAGATGTATGTTAACACGGTCTGGTTATTGTTTTAATATGGGTGATTTCGACGTGCTAACGCGGCAGCTTTTGCCCCTTAATTCTGTTTGATTGCCATAAGCTCGCGTGGGATAATACAGAAGCCACTTAACTAGATCTTCCTTTATACTAACCGCACGATGCTTCGTATAAATATGACGGGCCTACAATACCGTCCTAGAGGCTTGTTGGGAGATTAAACCTTACGTCAGCTTAACCCAGAGGCGCCGAAAATGATCATAACTTGAAAATCTCCTTACACACAACCCCATTTGGGTTCGTGCTTCACCTAGGCTAATATGTTTTATCACAATCTGCGTCCGGAGTTGAAATAATTTAACCAGCGCTCGCTATAATAAGTAGGCGTTCTCGACTCCATTACTCGCTCACATCGCCCATACACCCACGGTACTCTCTTTTCCAAACAAACACCTCACCATCGTTCTTGGAAAAATAAACGTGTAAAAGCAAAAATGAAACCCACCTTCCTTACTTCTCTCGCCCTTGTCAGCATATTCCAACCAATGAATATGCTGTTCGCGTCAGCGCATCCGTCAGCACCAGCATCAGCACCAGCGAAACTCGAATTGAATACGAAAGCCAATTGCTACACACCTCCAGATGTAAGCTCTACCTACCCCCCTGCCATGGCGAACGACAAAAGATCTATCTCTAGAAAAAAATTATCATTCCCACCCAGGACAGAGATAGCGTTCCACATATGAGGATGCCTTGGAGGCCTAACTAACAACACGATTCCTACAGAATGGCACTGGCTGCTCAGATGACATCCCTTATACCCCAGCCGCCGAGGACCCTATCAGGGACATGTGTAAGAACGATGTGAGTATTCCAATTCATCCATGCAGTGGCTAGTGCGGGAAGAGAGGAAGATGCTAACAACCATGTCAAAATGTAGTGCAATCCCTACCCAGGCTGGATACCACATAAAAATCACTGGCAGTGTGTGATATGGCCTGGACAAACGAAAGGGACCATCCACTGTGTGTTGTGAGAAGGCAAAGAAGAAGGAGGGCGGGAGAGAGAGAGAGAGAAGGAGTGGAACAGTGCACTATAATAGTTATTAGACTATAATAATGCAATTGACATACAACCCCGCTGGTAAATAAGTGTCTACCCTGTGATCTCTTTTGTGATTGTCTATTTTTTTTCGCCAACTAGATATACGTATCTCGTCTAAAATAAACGAAGTAACAAAGTTCAAGAGGCTCTGATGACCTACCAGGTTCACAAATAAGAGTGTAAGTTACTACGAAATAGGTTAGAGTTAGGTAGGGGTATTACATATCTTAACCTCTACCTAACCCTAACTCATTTCATAGTAGCTGTCAGGAACCGCGTTCCTGTACCTAGAGGTAGCTTAGCAGTACACTCTTAATGAGCCTTGGATACATAATCCCCAAGCCTACTAACAATGGGGGGCTAAGGATTCGTCTTGGAATATACTAATACCTACTGCTGCTACCTTCCTACTACTACTGAGCTCCGTGTTGGCTAATATCTAGTAGCCTAACAGTAACCTAATCTCTACCTATTAGGAATGGTAATAGTGAGTAAACCCTGTTTCTAAAACATATAAGGAGAGGATAAACTTTATATGTTGGGGCTACTATTCTAGGAAGACCTATTATTCTAACCTATTATTCAGTTTGTTATATTAGGAAGTGTCTGTAGTGTCATATCATGCACTATGTTCCGCCACACAGGGATAGATGATATATCCTCTCTAGTTACATAAAAGGTGCAGTGGGTAGGGAAACTTAGTAGGCTGACGGACTCGCCTATTAGTCACGTTAAGATAATTATTATCGTTGCGATAGCCATGTGCGGAACACGAGCATTCTCATTGAAATTGTGCTACAGCTGTTGGGCCCAAATGTAGTCAACAGAAATAAAAAATCGATAATAGAATTTCTTCCTAACCCTTGATCTAACTACGTCGAGTCCTCACTAGAGCCTAAGCGCTAGCCTTACTCTGGCTGTATTCCCGTGATGTCGAAGCCAGTGGAAGCAGGAGGTGGATAGATTTCAGATAAATATGTACCAGCGGGGGTGTTGGAAAAAAGCTGGAATGGTTCCAGTTGCTCCAAACCTACAAAGAACGCTGAATTTGCTACCTTGAGTACACGTTAACTTAAGGAGACTCCTAACCTTTATAATAGTTACTGTGATACCAGCAACCACAAAAGTAGTGCCTGTGGCAGCAAGACAATTGAAAACTACAGGTATAGGGTCACTGCTACAGAGTTAGCCTGGAATTTCGATAGTCTGAAAAATACATACGCGCGGCGAAACAAATCAACCGAGTGTCGCTTAGTGATATCGTTGGATTCGTCAAAACTGTACACATTAGATGTAATCTTAACATGACAGAGATACACTTTACGCTCGACGGTGGTTCTCAGTGAAATGCGACTGTTTGATTTCTTCGGAGGCGTTTTGATATCTGTATACATTAGACGGTACCGTTAATAAGATAGTGAACGTACGCGAGGCGAAGTAGCTCATCGAAAGGGAGAACAGGAAGATCATCTGTAATTCTAGTATTAATGTTAGCAGCTAAGTTTCGAATAGATCAGATACACGTACTTGACTCCATTGGCGGACACGACGCTCGCAAGAAGAATGAGATTGATGAGTTTCATTGTTTTTTTTGGCTTTGCTAGTAAGCTGGTTTGATGTTGATGATAATATATCAAACTCCTAGTTTTTGCACGTGAAACAGATGAGAGTATGATTCTGACCTTTTATACATGCGAAGACTTTAATTTTCATTAGTAGAGTTCTAACTATATTGACTATATTGATATTATTCCGAATTCAAACTAAACTCTTCTTATCTCTCAAGTAAGTGAAACCTTGAATGTTGAGTTACCAAGTAAGCTTATTAAAATAATCTTAATAATGAGCTTATTCACTACAAGATTTCTAATAGAAGGAAACGTACGCATGGATGTAAGCTGATATCTAGTAACTAAGCTCTACCTACGAAGCCTCTTCTCAGACCTAAGGGCTGTGTTTATTAGATAAGAGAACCAGAACTAACGCAACCAAGTAGATTCTTAGCGCATGACGTAGATTCTTACCCTGCATTCCTGAATAGAGGTCAGCGTTGATAGTTAATTGGCGCCAGCATGCTGACTAGTATTATTCAGCGTAATATCACCATCACCGGAGTCCAACCTATACTCAGACTAATCTTCACCTAAGCGAAATCTAACTCTAATAGATACATTCTACTTTGTCCGCCTTATCTCTATATATTCAAGCTCTACTAACACTTGAGAATTACCATTGTTTTCTGAAACACTTCCATTATCAACACTATTTTTCAAGCAGTATGAAGGTTACTATCTATGTTGTACTCTTGTATGAGTTTCTTCTTAAAACCTAGGGGAATAGAATTAAAACTTCCATAGTATCGCCAAGCAAGTGCTAGCTGGTGGCCGTACTTACGACTTTTGCAAATGCATGAAATATCCTGAAACTTCAACACCAGATTGGTGTGCTACAGCTGTCGTATGCGTAGATATTGGTAGTAAATATAGGGCTATTAGTGCGTTTAATCTTCTAACTAGTTATATATTAAATTATCTAACATCCTTCAGATAATGGCGGCTGGGTAATAACATCTAAAGTACTACACTTAGCGTCTATTTAACTGAGACATAGTGTACTGGGGAAGACGGGGTATTAATATATGGTCCAGAGTTCTACCAGGGCTGTCGGGATGCCCAGTCTGGTAATTCTGAAGCTGATAGCTGCTGTTGGGGTAGGAAGTTTGGGTGGTCCGATGGCTGTTTTAAATAGTTACCAAACATGATACTCAGGCCTAATATTACACGGGTTAAGTTATAATTCTTCAGTCTCAGTCTAGGCTAGGGCGAGATAGTCATAGGTTGTAGTCTGTGCGATTATTCTAGTCCAACTACATAATAGAGTAGATTAATTGCAACCACTTTTAAAATATGCACCCCACGCGCCATGCAGCTAGAGACATTCAAAGCAGACGGCTATAGACACGTCTCACTACTGACACATAACACACAGATCACACGGATTACTAAGTAGAATACCACCTAACTGCGATAATATCAACGTCCACCCGCTAGGATTTAGACAGGAAACGCTTAGGTTAGAATCTTAAATACAGAACAAGATAGAAATTGAAACCATCCTGTTAGCTGCCCCTATCCAGCATCTAGAAACGTTCAGTGTATTCGAACTGCCAATACTACTAGCAAATAAGAGACAAGTAAACTCCTCACTACAGAAGGCATATATAGAGACACGTTCTCGAGGTAACTTCTCACTATTTATTAGCTTAATACTTAGAAATCCCTTTAGTAACTAAAATAGAACACTAAAAGCTATCTTAGTAGAAGAAGCTAGTATTATTGCTAGAAATCTATCAATCCAAGCAGCTAGCCTAGCTGAAAACAACATAACCTAGCAGACTGGTCTACTAGATTTAGTAGAAATCTTTAGAGACTTTACTAAGAGCAGTCGAGTAAATAAGAAAACCTCTACTATTCTAGGAGATTAGATCAACTCACTCTCTAACGTCTCAAAAGAGCTACAAGAGATGGTTAGACGCCTACACGCTGGTAAATAGGTAGAGGTCAGGTAGGGGTAGAGTTACTAAGACTTAGGTAGAAGTAGGGTAGAATCTTAGTAACCCACACCAACGTTGCAGCTACGTCTGATTCAAGAATTACACGCTGAGTGAGAAAGTTTCTATTGGCACTAAAGTTTGGGACAAATCTTATCTTCAGGATAAGTATTATTAGCCTTGGATATTTTGTATGCAATCTATCTTAAATCTACAGCTAAAATTCATCCACTTGCTTAACATGATTATTGTCGACCTTCAGGTGAGAGTATCAATTTCAACTCCGGCGATGCAGGAATTATCCTTGCGTTATCGCCCTTTGGATAAGGGAATGGACCATCAGGGATAGCTACACTCGCTTGCCATTTTAGAATTTGGTTATGATCAAGACACTTGCGCTCTATGCTGAAGTCTGGGAACAGATCTTTATACGCGTCTGTCCAGACATGCGTTATAGTGTTTAGACTAGGTTGACAAGTCAAGTGCTGGAGCAACATGCTTAAACAATGACCCCGATGTGCAACATCTAGTAGCGGTAAACGCCACGTACCGTTATCCGGTTGCCAGCTTGAAGGATAGTAATAGTCCCAGAAACTAAACTTTCGGAGTACGTTGAGGCAGTGAAGTAGATGCTGCCCATCATTTTGGGCTACAAAAAGACCTTCCTGGTACCCTAGTATAAAGTTAGTAGGAATTATCTTGTTTCTTCAACCCATGCAGACAAACCCCAACTAGTGGGCACACGCACGGCATGCTTTGGATCCTTGCCAAGACGGCGTAATGATTCTTCCGTGATCGGAAAATATTTAACCAGAGCTATCTCATCCCACGCTCGATCAACATCTGGTGATGGATCGGCTCGGTATATAGACCTAGGATCGTTGTTTAAACTACCATTCATCATGATCTCCGAGAACGAGAAGTCAATCTCATCAGGAATTGATGCTTTATACAGTATTAGTAAATTTGAATCCCCTTTCTACTAAAGCTTAGCTATGGCTTACAGAAAGTGTTCAAGTGTCTTAGTAAAGTGTTCGGACGCGATTGAGATGCGAGCCAAGTTTGGCTGAATAAACAGATCCACATGATCAGGAAGATGATATTTACAATTAAAAGTGAGATGGAAATGCAGTTGTAACATCTTCTCCTAGTGCTAGGGAAAGAGTTGTTATCTGACTAACTCCTGTTAGACGTGATATGCATTGGCTAATAGGATGTCATATATACCATCATTTCTGAATCTTGTTCATTATCATCCTGTCGAACCAGAGTCCATTTTGGCAGCAATCTAGCACTCAAGATCGCCATGTCATGGAGATTTTTAGCCCAGAACCTAAAAGAACCGCAATTTAGAAAGGATGGATCTAAAAGCTTAGAAACAGTCTAAGATTTATACACCAGTTGAGTAGCAAGTGGAATAGGGGCATAGAAGTAAACCGGAAGCCATGCATGAGGGTCTCGGTATTACTTTAGCCGGAGCAATAATATTTCTATCCAACAGACATGGATACTTAGTCTTAGCAATACTCTGGAAGTGAGAGAATCGCGTATGTACCTAGTGTCATAGTAACCTCCCAATTCTCATAATGAAAGGTCTGGCCGCTTCTGCAGATTCCGGATGCTACCGTAACATCCGATATCTGTGATACAACACCTGGTTAGCCGCACGAACCCTAAGCATCACCAGTACATACGCTCTGGCGGTCCACCCCTAGTTGGAACGCCTTAAGCCAAGATGACCCTGATCAGTTCTGAACTTAGCAGATCCCGTGAATCCGGCACTATTCCTCAAATTCACCAATCTGTGCCAAGATATAAGCTTATTGCAGCTTAAGCTGCACATGAGAATTTGTCACGTGCTATAGTTTACTGACGTAGTTCGCATACAAGTTTGTTTCACAAGATAGACTTAATAAACTTCACGCTAATCAGCTTTAAATGCTCTACTAAGATGTCAAGCATATCTGTTTAAAGTTAGTCGTGCTAAGACTTGTTATACGGCCAACGTCAGACGGCAAGTACAGCTAAAGCAGCGTAGTACCGGTCAGAACAGCCAGAACAGCCAGAACAGCTAGAACGACCAGAATAACAGCAGAATAGCTAAAACTACACTAGTTCTTAGCACTGTCACAGGCTGCAGGAATGTTTAGTTGTAAATGCTAGTGGCGCTCCATTGAATACAACTCTGTTAATCTTAGACTTTCTCTTAGTGTGGAGTGTTTGGCAGGCAGGCACAAGTAAGTATATGAGTAAACCTTAAACCGAGACGAAACCTTAAAGGGGCGGGGCCACTATAAGGCTTCAGATGGAAGCTGTATCCCTATACACATGGCTACTGCCTTTCTAGCCTAGAAGGGGTCCTGGCGATCTTTTTAGATGAATCGAGACTCTATCCAGGAGCAATCTGAAGGTTGTACAGCCGATTATAGCTAGTAGGCATCTCTAACAATACTAGGGCTTACAACTATATCCTCAACTTAGTTAGAGTAAGCCACACTGAGATAAAGCACGTGTCATGGACGTGGGGTCTAATAGTTCCGCTTATTCTTCTACATGAAATGGGATATACGTCCGTCAAACTAACTAGACTCTAATAGTCTGTGTAGAAATGCTCCTGTAACAGTAGTCGGGTCATCTCGGTCTCTTGATATAACTAGCCCCACCACAAAGTGCGCGCGACCACAAAGTGCGCGCGCGCCTTACAACCACCTCAACCTCAACGCGTCGTATCCCCACCACCATGGCTAATATTAAGGCTGCGCTTGCAGCTATTAATACCCTAGGACCTGATGAGCCTTTTTCGTATACAGATATTGCAAAAAAATATAGTGTTGTTCGATCTACGCTTACCCAAAGACACCAAGGCCTACACGCCTCACGCGCGATAGGTGGCCAAAAACGGCAGCTCCTCCACCCACAGCAGGAGCAGGCCCTAATCGCCTATATCAATCGACTAACAGATAGAGGCTTACCACCTACTCAGCCAATGATACGCAATTTTGCCTCACAGATCGCCAAGACTGAGGTTGGAGTACACTAGGCTAGTCGCTTCGTCCAGCGCTATCCTGATCAACTTACCTCAAGGTGGGCAAAAGGCCTTGATAACTGTCGCCACAAAGCAGATTTAAGAAG
>NW_007360136.1:2731658-2785486 GCF_000359705.1 Exserohilum turcica Et28A | reverse complement strand
GGGGTAAGGAGAAGGAGCTTCATGGCTCCTGCAAAGGCTACTCAAAAAAGAAGCCTATCGCGAGGCCTCAAGGTGGTGAGGAGCCTCAGGGAGGTGCTGCAAGCTCACCACCTCCAACCTCGCGTCGCGGCCGCGCGATTAGAACTCCGTCTCGATTTCTATAGCTGTATATATATATTAAAGCCTATTGATCTCACCACCAAAATATATCGTGATAATATCTATTTGGTGTGGCTCTATAGCCTCGTTTTTAAGGTAGTTTTGGTGAGGCCGCGCGCGCACTTTGTGGTGGGGCTAGTTAATTAGGCCGAATAAAAACAACAAGGCAATATTTGTAGTAAGCAGTCAGTTTAGAAGTCATTGCAATAGACGAAGTATTTGTATAAAGAAGCCCAAATTCTAAAAGTGTACATGTTCTATTATCTCGACGTACTCTACAACGCTTGAAATTACTTCACTGCTTTACATATACTACGTATAATTATTGTGATTAAGCTTGATTTCACTATGCAATTCATCAACCACTTTATCGCTGTTGCTGTAACACTCGCTATGCTCAGCCACGCTGCTCCTGCAACCTCAAACAAAGTCAATCACCTTGAGGCACGTCAATGTATTAGACTTGGTGGTAAGAACATGTCACGTGGACAAGTAGGTCGGGGCGCTAACAGATTATAGGAGATTGTGGAAAGTTGCGAGTAGGTGGAGGCGCTCCTACTTGCTGCCCTGGCACTAGGTGCGACTCTAGCCGTACCTGCGTAGGCACCGTAAATAACCATAACTCCCCTACGCCAAATAACGATGGGTATACCCGCGTTGATCAATATATGAGTCCACCCTTATTCCAGGTCTTTTGATTTAAGTAGTATATGGATTGGTTCAGGTGAAACTGATAGGGATAAATAGTAAGTGAAAGGGAGTAGGTTTAAAGAGTTAGCTAGTCAAGGGCAGGTTATTTGCTATTCGTTGTATGGAGTTCTCTTTTCAGAGTTTAAGCTCGGCTGATAGGAAATAAGGCAATGTAATCCTTACTACCTAATTATATAAGTCTAAGTTTTTATTTGTTTTTTCGCGAATCGGAATTGGATATCACGTCTAATACATCCATAAAGTTAAACGGGCTTCTATGACCCTACAGGCTCATGAATAACAGAGAGTTTTAAAATTTAAATTATGCCTTAGGATTCCTCTGGATAGGAGGCTAGGTAAATAACAAACGCAGTCTCGTATGTAATCACTTTTCGCACCTATTTTCCAATCATGTTACTTCATGGCGGTATCCTCTGCACTGGATGACAGGGACATAAAGTCACATTCTATAGCGAACGATGGGGAGGATATATGATCCATGAAGTAACTAAGATTGAAGAATTTAACAGATATACATTCTACCAGCTCTATAGAATGCTAGTAAGAATAGTAATAGTGAATAGGTGCCGGTGAGATATCCCCATAGCGCTACTCCTGGCCCAGCCTGGCGGTTTTTCCTCGAAATGGGGGGTTAGGTAGCATCGGCTCTACCATTGAGCCCATAGACTCAGTCAAGGTAAGGCTACGAAAGATCATGAGACAGTGATCTATATGGGGCTCAGTATCACCCCATATTTCAACCGCAACGCCTGTGAGCCTTGCTCGATACTGTTTCTTCCAGAAGTAGAGAAAGTGTACAATATGCTATATGTTTGTAGCATAGTACGCACGCCTCGTGTTGGTAAGTAAACCCAATGTAGACGGGTCTATCAAATTAGTACCATTTGCATCTGCGAAATAACTCCAGGCACCATCAGGACCAGGACTAGCTTTATCAAACTCTGCTGATACCTCCTCGCCACGGCATCTCGGAGGTAGCCAGGCTGAAGAGAGTATATCGTATTGACAGTCCATTGCCATCGCCTCGGCCATAGACGTTCCGCAGGAACATGAGGCATCTTGTTCTGCCAGAGCAGGATAATCATGCACACGCTGCCACAAGCCGAATAACCCGCAAATTGCTAGTAGGAAGACACAAGATTTCCAAAGCGGGATGAGAAATCGTAAAGGTCGGTACTTCGATGGGCTTTTCGCCCCGTCACCAGGCTCTGGTGCAGAGTCCAGTTCATCATCACCGTCAAAAAGCCTCTGCGTTTCGGATTCAGGCATGGTTAGGCTCGTATCTCGGTAACTAGGCGCAGCCATCGATTAACTGATAGTACTGTAACAGAGGGTAGTGCAAATATCTCCAGAATTATATGCGGTGGAAACGCTACGGATCTGTTAATCAAGACTGCTCAAACGACATAAGCAAGCAGAGAGACAATGGTTACCCACTGCTGAGGATTTAAAAGATGTGCCGGGTGAGGACTTGTGTATTTTTGAAGAGTGTAAACCTGTCATGCGGATAACCTAGAGATCTAAATCACAGACTATTTTTATATTAAACCGAAGGTTCAAGATACATGGGGGCAAAGGCCATATTGTGAGCGTTGAACTGTTATTCGTAGTCATACAGTGATCGCAGAATCTTACCGCTTGCAGTAGTCAGTCCCTGTGCGGTACCACTTCAGTCCACAATTTAACGCTACATTGTGGTCTGTATTTCTATTGGAGCTTATGGCCGATCCAGTGCGGCCCTATTCCTAGCTCTAGAATACCTTAGTTCGGCGTGGTCTTGATTGAAATTGTGATTTCTCGTTGCCCTCCATAACGCTAGGTTACATCGCGCTTCTTGGACCCAGTACAATCCTGTCTCCAGATCTACTCCAGTATGACATTACTTCGGTCAAATACAGCTCTTCACAGTATGTCCATTCTTCCTAGGCCTGTGCTTCTTCGGTCTAGTACTTTCTTATCTTCCCCCTAGAAGCAAGATGCCAGAAGTAACAAAGAGGACTCTCTCCTAGACAAGGAAGGGAGGGCTGGTCCTCAACCCGCATCCACGTCAGACGATAATCATCACTGCTGGTCAGCGATTACGTATTTGGCATGTCGCCAAAGCATGGCCTCAGGAGGCCACTGCTTGAAGGGAGGACACCGTCCTCTCAACCCTCCCTCTTCACTGGGAGGCGCGAGATGCCAGGACCAGAGGCAATGAAAAAAAGACTATTAGAGTATTCGCATCATCAATCATCGGATGCGGTGGAAAAATCCGAAAAGGCTCGGAAATTATGCCACTTACACCGCTCTATTCAACACATCATATCAACGTGTGTTAGGTTGTTCATAATGCATCATCTTACAGCTCAGCTTCGGCAGCAAATCTCTTGCGTCTAAAATCTTTGGTGTTGCATGGGTGGATATAGCCTACCAGTCAAATTTTGTAGCAATTTCTTTATTTTCAAGAAATCTAGGTCAAGTTTAGTCTGGAGGCTCTTACAGTGTATGTTTGAGCTGTTTTCTTCATAGCGAAGACAGTGCTCCAATACAAAACACTATTCAAACTACTGCTACTAGGAGCTAGCGCCTCCACATTATCGGCTTATGGTTAGCTGTAGTTACTAATATATTAATTACAGGAGTAGTAGAAATGGTCGTCTATCGAGGGTGGAACTAATAGACTAGTGCCTTTGGTCATGGTGTTAATATGTCACATGATTTCGTTCAAGCACTAGCAAAGAGCAGTAGTCATGAAGGCGAGACCGTTTATTAAGCAAGGGGTCTTATATACTCAGGGTTGTTATCTAATAGTGAAGCTGAAGGTGCTAACTACATATAGCGCCTTACCGCTTTGTTCTACAGTGGACCTTACTGCGTAATGAAATCTACTACCTCAGTGGTGAAATTTTATAGAACACTCAAACAGATCATACATTCAATTACAATAGTATTGATTATATCCGCCAAATAGAGCAAGACTGCCAAATTGAGGTAGTCACCTATAGTATATCGATGCAAGAACATCACGTGAATGTCCTTACGCTGTCACATGATCATGATCATGTGATCAGATAGGTCGCTGGGCATTCCTCTATAGAGCTTGAGAATGACTGGATCATAGATACTATACAATTCAAGCTATTCATCGTACCTTCGCGTGACACGCACGGGAGGCTAATTAGATGAAAGCTCAATTGGACCACTTAGCGCTGTCGCTTGACATTTTGTATGCTGTAGAGACACGTGACATCCAACCCTATTATCATCTGTAGCCAAGTGTAGAATGCTGCATACGTAAATTTGTTAGGTTATGGACATAGTATGTTGTTGCTGTCTCAAATAGCGTATCGTATTGCATTGTATATCCGCTGCTTTAGTATTGAACACGCTTCTAGAACTCAGGGTAACAAAACGTCCATATCCTCTTTTCCTCGATATTACTACAATTATGCAGTTAATGGTGCTATCTGAAGGTTCTAGCTGTAGGTAGGTAGTACCTTTCCTGCTTTCTACGGTGTACTTTACTACGTCGGATAGCCCGGTGCTTCAGCATGAAACTCAGTCATGAAATCATATTGACACTACTATTTTCGGCTAACATGGCAATTGATAGCAGTAATTATCTAATGAACCACGTACCTCATAGAATTCCCCGCTTGTAACCACCCATTTTAACACGTGGCATGCTCCGCTCACAAACAAATGCTGCTACTCGAGAGCACGTCATCCCATACAAATTTAACATGCTTGCCTCTCTGTATTGTTTCCTAGCAAAAGTAAAACGCGGTGACATTAATTTTATTTTCTCCTACTCACATAATATCCAACAGCTTCGCGAAGCTTGAGTGGAGACGATTGGGAACGAAGCTACAGCCACCATGTCAAGTTTGATCGACCATGCATTCCCTTCTTTCAGCCAAACGCACCCAGGGGTGTTCAGCGCCGTTAGCAATTACTCAGAAACTGGGTTTCACCCGACTACACGGCATTACTCGCGCGCTCGGGGATGGGCTGTCTTGCCTCAATGCACGAAACGT
Source organism: Exserohilum turcica Et28A (assembly GCF_000359705.1). NCBI lineage: Eukaryota > Fungi > Ascomycota > Dothideomycetes > Pleosporales > Pleosporaceae > Exserohilum > Exserohilum turcicum. The sequence goes on along the minus strand of NW_007360136.1, from coordinate 2,780,597 downwards.
GCTCGTACATGACGCCACGCGAGCTTGCTAATCTGCTCGATCGACGGGAAAGGGGGGGCTGGCGGGAAAACTGCAATGTGAGTCCACGCGTCAGGCACGGCGGCTGTGTGCAGAGATTGAGATGGAGCTGTTTCAACGGCTGTGTGGCGCTGGCGCGGGAAGACACATATGCACTACGAGGGTGGGTGTTGTACCCGCTCTCGGGTGGAAACGTTTCCACACGGTGGACACACCGCTGGGTTGAGCAATGTTAGTTGCGTCAAAGGCTTCTATATACGAGGCTGGCAAGGAACAAGGCGGCAGGGGGTGACACAACACATTGGCCGTTTGAACACGAGTGTGACACAAAGTAACGGGAGCGATATTATGTGTATGCAACAAAGCTACGCAATGATTGCTACACGACTCTGAATCCTTTCCTCCTAGCCCTCCCTCTGGAGCACAGAGCTCCCTGCAGTGAATCACCCCACGCCCCACGTCGTGTGGCGGTTACCGATTTAGCCTGTAGCGAGCTGTGGCTCTTGCGGAACGAAATGCTGGGTATGAGGCGTTTTTTTTGTAATCTGCATATACGTATGTGCTTCGTCAGGATTCCCTGGCTTCGATCAAAGGAAACATGGGGCTTGCTTCGGCGGGTACTGTCGCGGGACAGCCGCGAGTCGTGCAAGATGCAGGAACAGTGTGGAGACGGGATTTAGGTTTGGCTTGACACTGACGTCGAGCAAGTGATTGACATGCTCGCATACGGGTGGTGATGTAGGCGCGTAAAAAAGGGGCATGTAGGCATTGGGAAACATGGGGTGATCAACATGCGCACTCTTGTTCTCGTATTTGATAGGCCTCTCTGCTTGTTCCAGTAGAAAGGTCATTCAAATCCAACGACGAATGATATGCCTCCATCTATGGACTCTGCCGTATATGAAGAAATGTCGATAAGTTCACAAACAATTGTTAGGCACTTGGAAGGAGCTCTGAAACTAATGACGAACACACGTATAAATAAACTCTTGGAAGATACCGTCTTACAAGCCAAACCGGGTTCCCGTAGTTTCTTTAGGAGGTTAACCTGGGTACTATTACACAGGGTACCATTGTGAGTACCAGTATCCAGGGTTTAGAATTGATGTAGGTAATCATAGTAGGCGAGCTAGGTACGTACCTTGCATTTGTAACATAAACTTCACTAGTCTGGGGTTCAACGGCGGCTTGTTTTGCTTTTTCTTTGGACGGCGCAGGCGTTGAGCGCTTAGACAGGCGAGACCAAGCCACTTCTCCCAAGGCTGACCAAAGCAAGAAGTCTGGCCAGGAATTTTGGCCGTGCGCATTTCTTTTCTGGCAGCGTAGCGCTGACAGTGTATCGTAAGATAGAGACGTTCAAAGACACCTGTGACGTCACCCAACACATACCCTAATCTTAACACACTATTATCAATGCCACGACGGGAATGACATGGCGCATGTCTTGGGTTTGGAGAAGTGATTTGAAGGACGGTGAGCTGAGAGCTGAAGTTTGCTGCGGTATGCAGGTAAGCAGACGCACCCTGTCCCTCCAATATTGTGGCGCGCTTCGCTGTCATCCAGGGATCCACCAAGCTATCTCGGCAGAGCTGTGCCACATCTTACGCGATCTCGTTGGAATTTTTGCTTTGTGCAAAATCCATGATCCATGATGCAGGTAATGCTGTGAGAAATCGCCCGTTGATGCTGACCGGTAGGTGGCGTGACAGAGCTTTACAGCCCTGCAGCCTTGCACTACGAGGGCTTGCAGTCTTACTTACTCGAGTCCATCACCGCCAGATTCTGTGATAATGTCATGTTCCCGAGCGCGTGCAGCACATGGCATGCCGACGCTCCTCCTCACGCCACGTTCACGAACATACAGCCGTTTGACTCGGGCCCTCGATAGTCGCAAGATAATCACCGCCAGCTAGGCAGAGAGACATGGGAGCCGCGCTCCAGCCGTAGACGCCTGTGCCTGGCTGGGGCAAGCGATGCATGCGAGATGCATATCATGTATCGACAGACTGTGTCTGGCTCGAAGCGTCATCGAAACCGGCCCAGGGGCGTAGAATCAGGATATTGGATCCGAGAGAGCATGCTGGATTGGGCCTGATGCCAAAGCCCTGCCCTCTCAGAGGCCAGCTGTGCGATGTGGGAATGTTGTTGTCCGACTAAGCCTTCGGGACCCCTCACAAAACTCCGACAAGGCGCCCCAGAGCAGTGACCAAACGCAGACTAGCGCCGGTGAAAATAGAATGATCGGCATGGCGCACTTGGACTTGGTCAGATACTTCTACTCGTCTGCCAGACCATCAAGCTTTCCAAGACTAGGAGAGGGCCCTCAACCTCATGCATGGCCAGGGCCCTAGCCCGCCAGGCAACCCGACCGGCATCAGCGCTGTATATCGACATGTCAACTAAACCACAGGGGCCCCGCTTCATGCGTGATGGAGGCACCACCACCACCGCTGCCGCCTGCAGCCGCTCCACAGCCTGCTGAAGTGGCTTCCCCAAAGCATACACCTTCAGCTATGCCTGCAGCTTCGCCCATTTCTCGGCTGCCTTACTCGGTAAGGGTTGGGAGCCAGCATCGGCATGTCTAGCTGCATTTGTCGTGTAACACGAGCAATACCGACATTTACTCGCATTCTGCCCACTGAGAATTCTCCGTTCGTCTGCTTAGGGCTGATATGCAGCTGTTTCTGACGCCCGCTTTGTCTGGGCTGGCGTTCATACTAAGCCAGCATCTATACCGCTCGTGTGCCGCACACCCTACGGACGGCGATCTTGGACAATGTCACGAGCCGCGCCTACACGATTCCATGGAATCATCATGCCAACTGCTAGTGGTGGGACTATCTGCCTCTACTGAATTGTGCCGTTTAGGGCTCCCATCTGATCCACTCATGAAGCAGGACCCATTTGCCATGCTCGTGGCTATATTACTTGTACCACCCAGTCTCCATCAGCCAGGTCAGCCTCCTCTTTTTTGTTTGTACATCAGATTTCCGGGGGTCTCTGCAACTTTGGGCCCTATTTCTTAGGTGCCTGACAGCTTTCCTTTGCATTTACGGCCTGTGGTTCGTCTTTCGTTAGTCCATCATGGTCTTTTCCATCTCAAGGGTAGCTACTACCCTCGGGCTTCTCTTGCCCACCGTTGCTTCATTCGCCGTATCTTACGAAGACCTTCGACCCAGAACGCCTGAGGTCCCTTGGAAGAAGACTGGGCTTTTCACTGGGCATAGCAAACGGCAGGGGTACGAGACTGCCTGCAATTTTGGCCCCGAGTCCAGAGGATGCTGGTATGGCGACTTCAACATTGATACGGATATGGACGTGTCATGGCCAAACACGGGGAAGACAGTCAAGTACCATCTGACTATCACAAATACCACTGGAGCACCAGACGGTTTCGAGAGGCCAATGCTACTGATCAACGGGCAATACCCAGGACCAGTCAGTGCCACATTAAACATACCAATAAATCATTTCTAATTCATGATAGACTATATTCGCTGACTGGGGAGATGACCTGGAGATCACTGTGACCAATAGCCTTGAAAACAACGGTACAGGTCTACATTGGCACGGTCTGCGGCAACTCGGAACGAATGAACAAGACGGTGTCAACGGCATCACTGAATGCCCAATCGCGCCCGGTGACTCCAAGGTCTACAAGTTCAAAGCAACTCAATACGGCACCACTGTACGTACCGCATGCTGTGCGACTTTTTGTTAGAACACGACTGATCGCCCCAGTGGTATCACTCGCACTACTCAGTGCAATACGGCGACGGCATTGTAGGGCCTCTGATCATCAGAGGACCTTCAACAGCAAACTACGATATTGATCTTGGCCCATTGCCCATGACTGATTGGTTTCACGCAACCACCTTCACCGTGAACGCTGCAGCCGTTCACGCCGCCGGTCCTCCAACCGCAGACAATGTTCTTGTCAACGGCACAATGACATCGGCTTTTGGTGGCAAGTACGGCGAGACAATCCTAACCCCCGGTAAAGCGCATCTGCTGCGCCTGATCAACGTTGGTATCAACAACTACCTCCATGTCGGCCTCGATGGACACAAGTTCAAGGTCATCTCGTCCGATTTCACGCCTATTGAGCCTTTCGAAACTGACAGCCTGGTCCTTGCAGTCGGTAAGTCAATCTAAAGTCGTGCCTATATGCAGGCCCGTTTCATTTAGCACAACATCTTCTTGTGCGACAATGTCCCCACCCACGAAAATACAGTCGCGATAACCACTCTTGATGGTGTCACTAACAAGATCGCCAGGCCAACGCTATGAAGTCATTATTAACGCGACCCAACCTATTGACAACTACTGGCTCCGCGTGGGCACTGGTGGTACATGCGATGGTCCCAATGCCAACGCTGCAAACATCAGGAGCATCTTCCGGTATGCTGGCGCTCCCAGCACGGATCCCACCACCACTGGCGAGCTTCCAACGGGCTGCTACGACGAGACTAACATTGTACCCTACGCCAAGACGACCGTTCCCCAGGAGATGCCGGAACAATTGACCGTAGGCTTCAACCCCAACTACACTAGCGATGTGACGCAAAACCAAGGCCTGGTACAATGGCTTGTAAACGGCAATCCCATGGCAATCGACCTCGAGGTTCCGACACTACAGTCAGTGCTGGATGGCAATGTTACCTTTGGAAACAACCGTCACGTCTTTGCTGTCGATGAGACAAACAAGGTAATTTCCTCCTCTTCTTACCGACCGGCCTGATGATTAACAAATGCTGCAGTGGCAATACTGGGTCATTCAACAGACCGCCACCAACCCACCACTTCCCCACCCAATCCATCTTCACGGCCACGACTTCTACGTCCTCGCACAAGTCGAAAATGCAGTCTGGAACGGCGACATTTCGACGCTGAAGACCGATAACCCCATTCGTCGCGACACGGCCGATCTTCCCGCTGGCGGTTACCTGGTTCTTGCATTCGAGTCTGACAACCCCGGCGCATGGCTCATGCACTGCCACATTCCCTTCCACGTTGCCGCCGGTCTCGGCGTGCAATTCCTCGAGCGCGAATCCGAAATCGGCGCCAAAGACGACTACGCAGAAATGCAACGGACATGCGCAAACTGGAAGTCGTACATTGATGACTTCCATCCAAATGGCATCTTGTTCCCCGGCGACTCTGGACTGCGTCGGTAAAAAAAAAAGTGCAGAAAGCAAGATCTTGTGTTTTTTTTTCTTTTTGTAAAGCCTGATTCAAGGCTGCGGTGGTTATCTTCTGTTTCGATGATGATGATGATGATGATATCAATGATACTCCACCCTCGTTTGCATTTTTTTTTCACCTTTTTTTTGCTTCCTTCACAAGAGCGTTCTTGGGTGGCTGGCTTTTACTTCTTTTTCTTCTCATGTCTCATCACATGCCCGTTAATGATAATGAATTTTTTGAAAAAAAAATGGTCGAGGGATCTTCGTTATCTCTCTCTCTCTCTCTCAAGCTTCAAACCTCTTCCTTCCGCATTTCACTTGACACCATATTGAACACACACACAACCGCATCTCCCTCGCCTTCTTCCCTACAACTACACACACACACACACACACAGAAAAAAAGAACTCTCGCCACCAACACTCACACCACCGCTGGCGTTGCAATAAAGCCCAGGCGCAGCCCCTTCGCTCCGTCCCGCTCCCGTCCCGCCTAGCCCCCAGCCTCTTTCCGTCGTTTCTTTTTTACCGCAGGGACACGACGACACCCTACACGGATGTGCAGCGTGCATACAGGCAAACCATGGTTCAGCGCCGTCTTAGCCCCGCATTAGCCACACCACCAGCGTCTATCCTCGTCTTCCGCGGCCCAGACGGAAGAGGCATGGGGTACGTAAGACACTGCTGCAGATGTAATAGCGCAGGAGAACTCGAGGTGGGGGTTTTTTTGTTAGTTGTGTTGGTGGTTGCTACTGTGTATAGCTTTGCTGTATGCGGTGCGAGCGAGGTACGGAGTAAGTCTGCCCACGACCACGTCCATGCTTTTACAAGTTTTGTTCATTTTTCACGCCGCGCTACCAGTACATGCTGTTTTCTAACAGAGTATTTTAATCGTACGAAGAACGAGCGCGTGTACCAACGAACCAACTAATAAACGAATCCATCTTAAGACAAGAAATGAAAAAGCCGTCATTTCATAGATGTACAGCATTAAAACACCTAGCCCTCCACCTCATCACACTGCTCTCAGGTCCTTCGCCTTCTACCCTTCGTATCCTCATATTCATGCGTGTTAATTTAGATTAAATCCTGCATTCCAGCTTTCATGCTTGTCGTTCTTTTTTCCCAAAAGCTGAGAAGGTACTTAGAAAGGGTGTGAAAGGGTAGCTACACATTAGCTTCTTATCTATAAGAAAGAAAGAAAAAAAAGAAGAAGAAGAAGGAAAGGGGAAAAAGAGCGTGCAAGGTATCCCTCTAATGACGTATTACTTGTTTTACATCCGTAGGTGTACGTATGCACTACTTCAGTGGAGCGAGGCGCCATCAAAAAGACAAAACGAAAGAACAAAAAACGACACAAACGCAAACAAAGTGGAAGCTGAACCGATAAAGTGCAATAAGAAAGGGTGGAGATTCAATTTTCTGATTGACTTTCTTGTGATACACCTACGCAAGTGATTTCGATATGTTGATGCAGTGGATTTGAGTAGGGTAACACAATAGAAGCATGACAAAATGATACTATCCCCTGTACCCTATTTTTTCGACTATTTACATACGAAGATTATATGTGTGTGTGGTAAAATCAAAAATGACCATGTGGTTGATGTTACCGCTCAGCGGGAGGATCCTGCTCGTCTCGCTATGGGTATACAAAGAGCTACGTGGCTGCACCACCACCACCAAACATGTGCAGATGTAGCACGAGAAAGCACCTTCTTCCCATCTCACGAAGCTGATGCCAAAGTCTCAGTCTGGGGCTCTTCAGCTCTTTCCTTACCCTTCAAACTGCCACTTGAACTAGGCTCGCCCTCTGTCTCCATCTTGGCTTCGCTACTCTTTTCCTCACTCTGCTGTTGCTGTTGCTGTTGCTGGTATGCCTGGGCTGCTTCTTGTCTCTTCCTTGCTTCTTCTTCTTGCCTTTGTCTCTCTTCCTGTGCTGCTACCCTCTCCTGTCGCTCTCTTTCTTCTTGCGCATGCACCATTCTCTCACCCACACCAGGGAATAGACTGGCAATGAAGAGTGCAAAGGCGCGTTCGACCCCACGCATGCTCTCTCGTATCCAGCCAAACCTCTGATCTTGCCTTTGCTGTAAGATGCGCCGAGCTGCTTCCTCTGGCGTCATGTTACCTCGCGGACGTTGGTTGGTGGGTTGGACCGCACGTTCGGCGATGGCTCCAATGTTGAGAAGAGCCTCAAAGTGGCGACGTAAAAAGTTGATATGGTCCTCGAACATGCCAATCTGTGCTAAATAGACGATGCCAGCAACGGCTCCCAGCATGAGAGGCCTGTAGATACTGCCTCCTCCGGCGAAGATGTAGACAAAGACAGCTAACTTGAAGATGAGCCACAAATGTCCGGCAATATTGGCCATGCGGTCGTTTTCGTCTGGTTGCGGTGCGTTGAGGTTTTCGTTTTGGTCTTGATTCTGTACCTGATCTCGTCCTCGGTTCTGATCTTGAGCCTGACCATCAGCCACTGGCGGCGCTGTTGGGGTTGGCTGCATATTGGCTATCTGATTGTGCAACTGGTTCGTCCCTTGCCCCATTTGTTGTCCCAGGCCGGCAATGAGCTGCCTGTTCTGTGCAAACTGACTCGAGAAAGTTTGAAACGGTAGAGTGGGCAGCGCAGGGGCTGTGGTGTATGTGCCTTGCTGATCGAAAAGAACTCCGACTGGACCTTGAGGACTCGACAAAAGGAATAGCTCCGCCGGCGCATCCGCTGGTATCGTTTGTGTAGCATGTTCTACTTGGGGATGGCTTGTAGTAGATACTGCCGGTGTTGTGGTGGACGCTACTAATGGTGTGTCTGGGGAACCTTCTGCAGTCCCGCTCTGTTGACGATCGAGCAGGATGTTCAACTCAACAGCATCAATCCTGAGTTCAGTCGCTGAACGCCGAAGGGCCACAACCTCAGGGTCTGTGGGAAGCAATGCCAGAGCGCGGTCAACAACATTTAGGTTCTGATTTACAGTGTTCAGATGCTGACGTAGGCGGTCGATTCGCCATGGTGGGATACTCAGTGACGGAGGTAGATTCAGCACGGAAAACCCTCCACCTTGTACACCAGGTTCGTCGGGGATTTGCAGCAATGCTCGGATATTATCCATTTCGCGTTTTGTTTCCTGGAAAATCCTTTGAATACGAGGCAACAAACGTTGGGTTTCATTGACCATGGGTAGTGTACCGGTTGGAAGCGGCGGACGGCCAAAAGCCAGCGCATGTGGAATAGTAAACGGAGCGACAGTCTGTGGTAGTCGCGCAGGTATGATCTGGTTATAGGTAACAGTCCAGCGGGCCCCGTTGTGAGTGATGCCATCTCGCCTTATCGCTTGGTCGCCGTTCCCGGGGAGGTTGGGCAGTCCTAGTGGTGGCAAAGGAGCTGCCTCGGGAGCTGGTGGGTGCGCTCCATCTGGAGCAGCTTGTGTGTCTTGATTCGGCGGCTCGCTCGTCCGGTCTAAAGGTTGCCCATCATCCCGTGGCCCCTGCTGTCCAATTGCTTGAGCGATTTGTTGTTGGAGCTGCGGGAGCAGATGCAGACCGATAGGGTTCACTTGTGCCGGTAGGCGGTTGGGTTGCGAATCGGGTCGAGGGTGTGGTATTGTTCGAAATGGATTCGTTTGCAGAGGGTTCACAGCGGGGCCATCTGGGGCCGGAGAGCGGAAGGAACTTGGTGGGACGGTCGCTGGTCGCGGAGCAGGCGGAGACGATGCGGGTTGAGGCAGCTCTCGTATGACCAAGTGGAGGCTTTGGTCTTTGCTCTCTCGTATCTATGCTCGGCGTTAGCAGTTGCTCGCCTGACAGTAGTGGCAACGTACGTTGTCGGCTCCAAACACGGCGCTCAACGTGTCGGCATCGTTGGCCACCACCCGCCCTCTGTATATCAGGCGCATGCGCTCGGGGGCAGGCTTCGAGGGCACGGCATTCTGTATACGACTCCGCAGCTCTTTCACCGTCGTGGAGGCGGGGATGTCGACAAAGTTCACGCCGCCCTCTACTTCGGCCGAGGGAGAAAGGACCTTGAGATTGATGGTTTGCTCTTCTTCGGCCATGATGTCCAGGTCAAGCCGTTACCGTGAGAGGATGGAGTGGTCCCGGTCAGCAAGTGGGCGACGTGTTTGCATACGTTGCATTTAAAGCTCCGGATTCGCCGTGACCACCGTGGCGGCTGCCATGCATATGTATGTGGTGAAGCGGGTGCGTGGGTGCCCTGCCACCAACGTGAACAATAGTGCGGATCCGGCTCTTTGCTGCTTATGTACTCTCTGGCACTTTGGGCGTCCCCGCGATGTGTGCACGCGATGCGACAAGTGAAGGAGGGATGCAACGCACCTCCGAAACCACGCCCGCAGCGCGCTAAGTAGGCCCCGGCGCCGGTGGATACGTCACTGGCTGGCCGGGCCTGTGCATTTTCCCACACGGCGCGAACGCCTTTGCCATCATCATCTCCTCGCCCCGCCATTGTGCGCCGTCCCCGCCTGGGATGATTGAGACGACAACAAGAGACCCGGCCCATGTATAGATGATGAACATGGCGTCTTCCTGCTCGCGCCAGCTCATGCGAGCCCCGCTCCGTCCGCGGTTTCACACACGCACACACGCACATGCACGCCGCCCGGCCCCGTCGCGCACCTTCACTTCGACTCGGGCGTCGTGCGACAAGCAGGATTTCCACCGCAAAGAGTCGTTTAGGTCACGGCTCAACTCGGCGCTCAAGAACACCAAAATCAAATGGGAGCCAATACCAATCGCACTCGGCATTGGCTTCCTCGGTGCATTCCAAGTGTACCGCATACAGCGCCGGGAAAAGCATACAGAGGCCGAGGGGCAAAATGGAGGCGAGGATGCCCAAGGCCGCCCCAAGAAGCGCGAGAGGATACGGCCAAGCGGGCCATGGACCGTCCAGGTCATGTCCACTCTGCCACTCAAAGCTCTTTCGCGCCTGTGGGGGCGCTTCAACGAGATCGACATCCCGTACTACCTGCGCGTGCCTGGCTTCAAGCTCTACTCTTGGATATTTGGCGTCAAGTCAGTCACAATCTCCAGTATTGACAGCTTCTGACTAATCGCCTATAGTCTCTCCGAAGTTTCAGAACCAGACCTACATGTATACCCCAACCTCGCCGCATTCTTCTACCGCACCCTCAAACCCGGGGTCCGCCCTCTAGATCCTAACCCCAATGCCGTCCTCTCTCCTGCAGATGGCAAGATTATCCAATTCGGTACCATTGAGCACGGCGAAGTGGAGCAAGTCAAGGGTGTAACGTACAGCTTGGACGCTCTGCTAGGCTCCACTAGGCCCAGCAAGCCAGATCACAATATTGCCAACTCGCAAGTCCGCGCCAGCGAGCACGAAAAGACGCCACAAGACGAAGAGGATACTGTTCGTGCAGACGAGGAATTCGCAAACGTAAATGGTATTTCGTACACGCTACCCAACCTGTTCTCCGGACCATGGCCCAAAGGCGGAAAGCCGGCCGAAATGCCAACGGATCAGTCTGTTCCATCGACTGCCTCGTCCGAAGCCGAAGTACGCGCCGACCTTGCTTTGAGCGAAGCACAACGCCCATGGTGGGCACCGGCGTCTCAAACGACACCCACAGTGCTCTACTACTGCGTCGTGTACCTCGCGCCGGGCGACTACCACCGGTTCCATTCGCCCGTGTCATGGGTTGTTGAGTCGCGCCGCCACTTTGCTGGCGAGCTCTACAGTGTATCGCCGTACCTGCAGCGCACCATGCCTGGTCTGTTCACGCTGAACGAGCGAGTGGTTTTGCTGGGGAGATGGCGCTGGGGATTCTTTTCTTACACGCCCGTGGGCGCAACCAACGTCGGTTCTATCAAAATCAACTTTGATCGTGAACTCCGTACCAACAGCCTGACCACGGACACTGCGGCAGATCGGGCAGCGGAGGAAGCGGCAGCGCGTGGTGAACCATACTCTGGTTTCGCCGAAGCTTCCTATACAAGCGCCGGCCGTGTCTTGGGAGGATATGCACTCAAACGCGGCGATGAAATGGGTGGGTTTCAGTTGGGCAGTACGATTGTCTTGGTGTTTGAAGCGCCAAAGGGCGTCCGACCTAGTTTAGACGAAGGCTTTAGCGGCATTCGCGGTGAGAGGAAAGGTGGCTTCAGATGGAACATCGAACAAGGGAAGAAGGTCAAGGTTGGCGAGGCGTTGGGTTATGTGGAGGAAGTCCTGTAACACATGGATCCCTTTACTCGAGGCATCCTATCCACACAAAAAAAGGATACCGCGCTGGAACTCCGACGGTTCTGTTGCGCGATTGCGACCGGTTCACGCATGGCATGTGGTGATTACTATGGGCCATATCTGTCTTTGATTGCCCGTCATGCTACCACCGACTTATCTACGCTTTGACCTTTGCCCCAACCTCAAGCGGAAGAAGGGCCTAAAAGCCTACGGCGCCGTTATCAATGTCGGACCTAGAAGGGCACAAGGCAGTTAGTTGAATTCCTCGGGCATGCCTAGCAGCGCCGCAATCTTGCATGAGCTGGACCTTTGATTGCATAGCCCGCTCTGACGCGCATGCATGCATGGCATTGCACTGCTCCTCTTGATGGCGCTGGATTGTCCCGCTGAACAGAGTGTTGAGGCAGTGGGCGAGAGAGAATAAGCCGGTGAACGCACTTCTAGAAGTGTCAGGCTTGGCATACTACTACTTATGCGGCGATGGATTGGATGGCGGCGGTAGGCAGGGGAAGCACAGGAGGCCTTGGAGGCAATTGGGGCAGCCAAGCCCACGAGCACATGTCAGGCGGCGGCCAAAAATAGCAGATGGGCATATGGAAGCTGGGGGCCGAGGAAGCGTGAGGGTGAGCTAGTAGGAGAGAGATACGGGGTGGGAGTGGGAGTGGGAGTGGGAGCGCAGGCAGTCCAGGTAGATGTATGTATGTAATCCGCCTCGAGCCGCGCTAGTCTGGTTCGGGCGGGCAACCCTGCTCGTGAGGCTTTGTGTGTACAGGACAAGGTGTATACAGGCACACGGGTACCACATGTCTCTCGCGCGCCGTGGATGGGAGACGCGGTCACGGTCGACCCGGCTCGACGTAGGCAGCACGACTTCGGGCCGGGCATGAGGAGAATGGGCTGATAAAGCAATGTGCGCACCGCTAGGGGTTGCTGATCTCTCATGGCTCCGTCCTAGTCGGCATGCTGGGTCCGGGGGGCCGCATGCAGGCACCTTGGACATGCCCATGTCGGGCCCAAAAGGCAAGGCTCTCGATATATACATAGGTACGCGCAGAGCTGCTCCCCCACTTGGCGTGCTCTCGGTGCGTGTGCAGCGTCGAGGGCGGCACGCAAAGGCGTTGAGCGTGAGGATGCAGACGGACTACCGATGCAGCATCGCGCAGAGGCAGCACCGGCACTGCCACCGCCGCCATCTCAGCACCAGTTTCCGCACTTGGTTGCACCGGCACGGGTCTTTTTTCCATTTGTCCAGCGGCGCTGCACGTGCGGCAAGGCTGGGGGCTGATGGCCCAAGACGCGCAGCAAGGTGACTCGGGGCGCTTTTGCTCTAGACAGCCGTTCGTTGCCCGCTGCCCGCTGCCCGTCGTTCATTGCCCGTTGCCCGTTGCCCGTTGCCCGTTGCTCAGGCGTGGTGGTTTATTATTAGCTGCGCGCATCGTCTCCGCCCCCGCCATCCTCAACTTGCTTCGCGGCGGAGCTTGAAGCTGCCAACTTTGCGATGCCTGCCTTTCCATGGACAAAGTCGAACAAGTCGCACCAGTCTGTCGAGAACTCGTCGCCGGGCCAATCGTCGCCTGTGCCATCAGCAAAGGACCTCCTCAATGACCCCGTCGCCGCCCCGCGATACCAGCCTTCAGACGGCCACCAAGCAGCGCTCCACATCCAGCAGCAGTCCGCTGTGCAGCAACAACAGCAACAGCAACAGCAACAGCAACAGCAGCAGCAACAGCAACAACAACAACAGCAGCAGCAGCAGCAGCAACAGAGCCCGCCCAGCTCGGCGCGCAATCGATACAGCGAACCCTCGCCCCAGCGAAGTGCAAGCCACAGGCTGAGCGCACACTTCTCCCTGGGCCAGGCGCCCCAAAACTACCAGCAGCAACCGGGCCCTCCGCCGCCCTCGCAAGCAAGCCTCGAGCCGCCAAACCACGTCTCGTACCCGCCCTCATCGCCCCCGCCCGCCTACGCCCCAGAGCCCAAGAAACAGTCGCTGCGCAGTCGCATTGCAGCCGGCGTCCGCGGCCACAAGGACGAGGAGGCCAAGGCACAGAAGAACAACGGCCTGAGCAGGCGCCAGTCAGTCCGCAAAAGCGAGCCTCGCACCCACGACTACCAAGCACAGGCCGACGGCCGCTTGTCGCCCTGGCACCAACATCACGGATCGTCGTCCCACTTGCCCGCCTCGAGAGAGCAGGACGAAGACGACCTGGATCCATACCTGCAGCAGGAAGAAAATCCCCAGGTGCCGCCCAAAGATATCCAGTACCAGCAAAACTTGCAACGGCCCAAACAATTTGCTTCTCAGCCGCATCAGGAACCCTACGTTCGGCCCCCACTTGGCAGCGTGAGCACGGAGGGCAGCTATTCGACCCAGGGCGGGGTAGAGCACTACAGCCCAGAGCAACACCAAGGGCAGGGTCAACAGCAATCACCACAACACCAAGGGAACCACCACCATCAACAGCCATTTCAAAGCTACCAGCCTGCTCCTCCGCACTCACAGGCTCCTGGCTCCTTTGCCGTCTTCAATACTCAAAACTCGTCGAGCTCGTTGCTGCAGAGCACTCAGCTGCATGGGCACAGCGCGCCAGCACAAGATAATCAACAAAATTATTATCAATATCAGCAGCAGCAGCAGTCGCAACAGCAATCGCCCCCATCGACCCAGACTCAGTCGTCGATAGACAACTCGCAGGGTTTGCATTCCCAACATCAGCCGCACTTTGCACCTCAGCTCCAACCACAATCCGATCAACAGCAGCAGCAGCAACAGCCGTCGCCGTCTCAGGTTCCACGGCCGATTTCGCAGCAGCAGTCCGAACTGCACGACCCACAAACGCCTCGACAGCATCTCCCTGCTGTTCCACAGATCAGGCAGGTCGAGCCACCGCCATCGCAACAACGCAGACCACTCTCGTCCCACCAGCTTGCCCCACCGTCGCCGCTGCAGCCTACGCCGTATCAACATTACGAAGCGCAGCCAGCCAAGCACCAGCAGTCATCCGATCTGCACCCACCGAGCAACACACCGCAAAACAAGGGGTCGGAGGTCATGACGCCTAGCGCTCCGGGCAGCAGCAGAAATATACCGCGGAAACCCAGCGAGGGTGGCCAGCAACCAGGGGTACTCTCGAGAGAGGTTTCTCTACTCACACAACCCCCTGCTTCAGGTCACGGCCAGCCAGCTGTATCGCCAGGTGTTGCGACGTTCGACGCCAACGTCGTACCTACAGCTTCCCAAGGACAACCAACTCGGGCCGAGAAGCAAGGGCAACAGGGTTCGGAAATGGGGCGAGGAACACCACCGCCGCGCGCACCTGCTTCGGAGATGACAGAGGAGGAGATTGAAAAAATGATCAAAGATCACGACGTTTTGCGTAAGTACCACGGTCTAGCAGCGCAGTCATTCTGTTCTAACATGCCACAGGCGAGAAGTACCAAAAGGTCAAAAGATACTTTTTCGAACAACAAAGCCAGGTCCACCAGCTCCAGAACACGCTCGCAAACCAGCGCCTTTCTCTTTCGCGCACATCGTGGGATGACAGTGAATACTCCACTCGCTTTAATCGCCTCGATGGGTTGATCGCACAGCTGTCTTTCTCTATCCGTAAGGACTGGAAGTCAATACCGCAATGGCTACATCCTGTAGTCAACAAGACAGCTGTCGAGACTGGCAAGCAGGAGATGACTGCAGTCGGCCGTGCCTTCATCTCGCATTGGCTTGTAGAGAACATATTCGATAAATACTTTCACCCCGACCTGGAGCCGGGTCTTTCGACACAACTGCAGTTGATTGTATCAAACATTCGGAAATTTTCGCCACCCTGCCATACTTCAGAAGAAGAAGACGCGCTTGCTGCAAAGATCATCAACTGGCGGCTGGCTACGCTAGAAGGTCTTGCGGACAACTTCAGAGAGCCACAGGCAACTAACTATCGAGAGACGCTTATTGGAACACTCAACGAGAAGTTGATTGCCTCTCTTCAAATGCACCTGAATGATCCTGCGCCTCCAGATCTCAATGGAGGTGTTCCCATGATCATTGAACTGGCTGTCAGCATTGCCCAACACTTGCCGCTGGAAAGTCGAGAAGTACACATTGAGTACTTCACGCCTGGCCACGGCATTGTGAGCGATCTGATGAAGCCAGAATCCGGCATCCCTGCCTTGACAGCCCCCATTCTCGAACTGGATGATGCTGATAGGGCTTCTGTCAGAAGTATGGCATCGAAACATGATGATAACATCTCCATTGCGGAGCAAGATCAAGCACAAGCACAAGGGCAACAGCCTCCAAAAGAAGACAAGAAACGCAGCATGTTTGGATTTGGTGCTACAAAGAAAACAGCTTCTCCTGCTTCCCTCGGCAAGCGAGAGTCATCGCTGGGCCAAGGAGGCAGCCAGCAGAGTCTGACACAGAATCCTCAGAGCAACGCCAATGGCGCAAAGGACGAGTCTGTGCCACCTCGTGTTCGTATGGCTGTCGGACTCGCAGTCGAGATTCGCGGCAAGACCGTGTTGATCAAGGCTCCGGTTTACAGCACATGAGGCTGCTAGAGGCGATTATTATGAAGACGCAGGATAATGTGTCTTTTGGATTGCGCGATCTAGCAAGCAAGCGTTTCAGCATTTTGTTGTCATCATCTCACAGGTACAAATCTTGTATGCGGTCGGATTTCGGATTGGATATGCTTTCACTCTCAATGGCTATACCCAGGACACTTAACATCTGTTCATAAACTTCGCTTTACTATGTCTGGATGTGCATTAGTACCCTCGTTGCTATCATGTGTAAATGCAACCAGCCGTTGTGGCCGAGTGTCATGAATACATGGCCGTGCGACGAATCGCATTCACGCTAGTTGCGGCCGCTTCGAGCGCTCATTGGTCAAATGTCCGAATGCCTTTTGTTTACCGGACCAAACATCATCGTTCCAAAGCCCTCGTGACCCCCGCTCCATATCTAACGCCATGGAGAATATACATATATCGGAGCAAATTAAATGTCAGCTTCCTTGTCAAAGGATCGCATCCAGCAGCTACTGACCCAAATCAGCTTCCGCGCTGGCTGTTCCTTCACCGGCCGCGACACATACAGCATATGTTAATGGCGCACGCTTGCAAATACGATGCCTCTCCACCTTTGAAATTGTGCGAAGCATAATAGTACCGTCTACCCATGACTTGCGCACTTCGAAGATTGCATGGTCACCTCCCGTCACCTCGCTCTTGACGTCGTCGACACCCACATCTTCGCCCACGACCACACCTCCACGCCGCTCGTCACGGACACCGCGCCCCTGCTCGAACCGCGTCCTCATATACGACGATGATGTGGCGCGCGTCTACGATCTTCGCGACGAGAAATGGAATGCTGTCATCAGCAATGGATCGGGAGGCATGGGCAAGAACGTGCACGTCGAGTTTGGCGGCAACGAGCATGAGGTGCTTGTCTGGACCGATTTCACCGCATGTGTCAAGATATGGTGTCTCAAGACGGGCCGGGCTGTAGAAATACGCGACCCAAAGTTCCCTGGCAAGGACGGCAAGGGCTGGGGATACCGACCTTGTGACGACACGGGGTCAAGGGGCGGAGGACGGGGACGTGTTCTGGCGCTGTTGTGTCGCGCATCAGGGACAGATATCTTGCTGCTCCTCGCCGCGCAGACATACAAGGTGCTGAACCGAGTCGAACTCGCGACTACAGATGCCGCAGGGCTGAAATGGAGTCGCGATGGGCGTTGGTTAGCCGTCTGGGACGCCGCGTCTGCCGGCTACAAGCTGTGCATCTACACCGCTGACGGACATTTGTACCGCACCATACTCCGCGAAGCTGCCGAAGACGCCAGCGAGTGGGATGTAGAAGGCCTGGGCATCAAGAGCCTGGAATGGGTCCCTGGACACGAACGTCTCGCAGTTGGTGGTTGGGATCGCCGTGTTCGCATCCTCTCTACACGCACATTTGCACCTGTCGTGTTCCTCGACCACACTCCAGTCATAGATGTGCCCAGCGCACCTGTGTATAGCGAACAAGTCGACAGTCGGGGCAACCGCAGCTTCGTAATCGCACAGCAGCCTGTCACGCCGCCAAAGGCCGCTTTGGAGAAGAACGAGACTGCGCATATGAAGCAAGGCATCGGCATGCTGGGCTTCAACTCTGAGGGAACAATGTGCGCGAGCAGAGACGATAGTACCCCCTGTACAGTTTGGATCTGGGATATAAGAAGCCTACGACCACGCACAATAATCATGATGCACGCGCCTGTCAAAGCGCTCCTATGGCATCCCAACGACCCCAATCGCCTACTCATCCAAAGCTCGCATGACGACCCCATCGTATACTTATACACGGCCTCACACCGCTCACACCCAGCCTCATCCGCAAGCTCGTCCTCGACAACACAACTCGCACCAGCCATCATCTCCCTCGCCTCGCACATCTCCAAGCCCGCAGTCTCAGTCCCCGCCCGGTGCACAACCTCGTGGCTCTCCACGCCCGCAGCCAAGAATCCCTGTTTCATCGTCGCCCACAGCCAAGCTTCCGTGCTTGTCTGGCCAGATGGAAAAGACGTGCTTCGGCACTCTGGCCACCAAGACAGCGACCATGACGACGACGGCGACGAAGTTGAAGCAGAAGAAGAAGAAGAAGCAGCAGAAGAAGAAGAAGCAGAAGAAGAAGAAGAGGGCTCAGACGACAGTCTATACGACATCTTGACAGGACGCACCCCCATACCAGACATGAGGCACAGCATCGATGTCGACGCCATACATAGCGACGGCGACGACTTAGGCGATAGCATAGGCACACTACAGGGTCTCGACGACACGTTTCGCGGCAAGAGGGCTGAGCGCGAGCGCGAGGCCGAACTGCATGACGAGTACACGTTCCATGAACATGAGGAGGGTGTGTTGGGTGATAGTGGTATGAGTGAAATGTTTTAAGCCTGTCTTCTTATAATTCTTCTTCTTTTTTTTATGGAAGGGGGACTTGCATCTATGCTTGCTTGTTGTTTTCCCAAGTGCTCATTCACACGCGTAAAGTCTATGTGTGAACGCCAGTCTTGTGTAAGATGCGATTCTAGTTCCCCGGGGAGAAACACCTTTGGCTTCGGACGTTGTATACGCAGTATCACGCAGTTTTGTCTAGTGTAGTGTAGGTATCAAGCACCGTTGTAGTGAGTGCTACGATTGAACAAAAAAAACAGATATGTTATATTGGAATTGCTTTTTCGAGGAGTTATGTTATTCAAGTATATCTGGCATATATATAATACCGAATACGTCCATCTCTCATGTCGAGTTGAAAGTTAAAAAGGTGCGAAAGAAAAGAAAGAAAAAAAAGAACGAAAAAAATGGTTACATTTCCCCATGACCACTCCACTCCCACTCCCCTCCTCTCTTCTTCTACTTCTTCTTCTTCTCATCCTCAAACCCCCACCGCCCCGTCTGATCCAAGCCAAGCGGATTCTGCCCCGTCTGTTCCTTGCCAGCAATCTTCTCAGGCTTACTATAGCTATCTGCGTTTTTGCCGCCGAGGATCTCAGCGCGCTCGTCCTCGTGGCCTAGCAGCGGGCCCAGGGCGCCGCGCGTGGTGCCGCCGAGGCCTTCGCCCAGCGGGCCGGTGACGAATTTCTCGAGGGGCGCGCCGACGGGGCGCAGGGCCGTGTTGAGCACGTTGCCTGTGGGAAGGCGAGTTAGGAGCGTGAGGTAGGTGAGATTTGGGGATTTGGGGATTTGCGATGGAGACGTGCTAAATGCAGAGGGATGAGATGAGGTGTAGATGCAAGACGACGTACCGACTGGATCGCCGATTCCACTCAGTAAGCCTCCGGTTCCTTTGCTCTCTTCTTGGGTGTCGGATTGAGGCTCCGTGGGGATGTGGTCTTGGGTCTGCTGTTCTTTCTTGTCTTCGGCCATTTTGATTTCCTTTCTGTTTATGCTCTTGCTTTCTTGACTCGATGTGTGTTGGAATCAAGACTAAAAGTCGATGCTTGATGCGGTTTGTTTATAAGGTTACTTCTTGTGGTGTATGTAAATTCAAGTGGGAATCTGTGAATCTGGTATGGAGTGAAGAGTATGGAGATGCAAACCAAGATTCGCTGACTTAGACTGACGACTTTATTAGTCTTGTAGCAGCTGAACTGGCCCAAGTCATGGCTGTGTTAGATCAAGCTTTCGAGTGGGTTGTGACGTCAGACGTGAGGTTTGACGCGTTACAAGATTGGCGGGGCTCCGTACGCGACCAAGGGATCGACACATTCATCGCCACACACGGAAACATCACAGCGTTTGCAAAGCAGTGGTATGTATTGAGAAGAGTAGAGAATTAGTGTACAGGAGGCCTGTGTGCATCCAGAGCACAGGAAAAGGCCAAAACATGATCATCTGGTACGCGCCATAGCCTCGTCGCCCTTGACGCGCAACTCCTTCAAAAGCAGGGGTCGTTAGAAGGAACATTCAAAGTGCAAGGATCATTGACAGCCACTTTGCTCAGAGGCCTCGTAAAATGCAAAAGCAAATAGAATAGGTGTAATGTCATAAGCCACTTTTGTCTTGCAGGTAAAGCAGAAGTATTGCAATGTGACGTGCCAATATCGCTCCTGGAAGAGCATCCTGGCAACTCGGGACAAAGATGTCGTATTCGACTATATCTGAAATGTCAGTGAGTACTTTGCTAGCGTCCACTCGCATGACCTACCGGGAGACGGACAGCAGTCGGAGCCTGATCATCCCGCGACGGTAGGACGAGCAGTTGCGTTGATATCTTCCTTGGTGTGGTGCGCATAGATGGCAACATCCACTTCTTTACCGAGCTTGTATCCCACTTTTGGAAGTCGACCGACACGCGTGAACTTGCATTCGGTGAGGAATCGGCCCTGCCACTCCCTCTCTGCATCTTCGCCGTGCTCATGATGAACATTAAGCAGGATAGTCTTGACGACTCTTGAGGGCCCAGTCTTGAGGTACTCGTAGTTGTTGATGTACTCGTATCCACCACGGACACGGTAACTGGTGTCTACTATCTCCAGAAGCCGATCCATAAGACACTTGCCGATTCCTTTACACACGAAGCCCGGATGAACAAACAGCTCCATTTGAAAAGTATAGCGGAATAGACTCGCCTGACCGCAGTAGTCATCCAGATTGATGTACCCAACGACCTTCTCGTGGACATAACCTGGAGTAACTCGAGACCGGTTGCTTTTCGAAATAGCTACCAAGTACGGGTGGCCTGCACTGGTAATGTCATTGACTCGCTGACGGATCTGGGCGTCGGTGCGGACGTCAAACTCGTGTGTGTAGATGGAATTCTCGACGTAATAGTTGTATATCTCCTAAGCTCAAAGTTAGCAACTCACGTAATTTGCAGCCTACAAACACACGCAACATAATCATCAGAACAATCATGCAGTTTTGTACTTACACCAATAGCATGGATGTCTGCTGGCTGAACAGGACGAAGGTAAATGTTGGCCTTGGGGCGGATGCGGCGGTCTTCCATTACGGGCATCGGGAACTTCGATTCGGGAACCGGGCGAGTGCGTCTGGCCAACGTACGGCGTTGCTTCTCTTCCATACGCTTCTTTTTTTCCTGGATCTTGTCTACAACCGAAGCCAACTTCCAAGACTCTATGGGATTCTCTGGGTCTGTAAGATCGACCATGGCATCCGGTACTGGGAGAGCGTTCAGGTAACAGCTCGCATGTCCAAGTTGCTGTTGGCCCTGGCCATTCTTTTGCACCAACTCTGAGTAGACCACGTCCTCGTACAATTCCCACCAAGGTTGGTAGCCTGTGAGGTCGATATCATCCAGTGGTTCCGGTTGCGAAGCAGAGATCGTCTTCCAAGACTCTCTCAGAGTAGTACCTTCAACCTTTGCCTCAAGCCAATAGCGAGGCGCTAGCTCTTTACACACTCCGCCATTGTCGATGAATGTATTTGGTAGGTAATATACGGGCTTGCAACACTCTGGAGCATGTCCGTTCATCCATTGCTCTATGTGTTGGCCAAAGTGACGGTCTGCATGTCCCTTGCGAGCGGACCACGATTCGGGGGCGGGCAGCCAATCGCCGTTCCAGTCTAGCAATTTCTTGACGTCGTAGTCAGGGTCCCCGTTGCTGTTGGATCTGCACTCGATACCGCCATCACTGCCGTCACTGGAGGAAGCGCATCTCATGTCCTTGGCCTTTGGCCAGACTGTCTTTTTGTGGGGCTGATTATTGCGAGGCCAACGCGGATTTCCGGGTTTCTTGGTAGCAGGCGCAGGCTTGGGCTTTGGCTCGTCCCAACGGACGTTGAAATCTGCAGGCAAGGCTACATCATGTTTCTCTTGCTCTACAGGCTCCTGCAAGGTAGTTGGTGGCGAAACCGGTGTTGCTTGATGCGAGTTGACGCGGTTCCTGCAACCACATTAGAAGTGCAAAGACAGAGACAGCAGCAGTTTAAAATGCAAAATGCAAGAAGGGGACTCGATTCACAAGGGGAGAGCTTACGGAGTCGAGTCGGGCTTGGAGGCACCAGTCGCCTTGGACTTTTCCGAGGATGCAGGCGAGACGTTGGCGGCAGCGCTTCCATTTCCTAGATGTGCTTTCGCGCTGTTGGCAGACGTGCGATTGCGCAGGTGAGGGGGAACATAGGCTTCTCTCCGTAAGGAAGTCATGTTGGTCTCTTTTGGTCTTCTCTTCTTGTTGTACGGCGATTTATTTTTCGAGGGACCCAGGGATATGGGCGCCTGCTTGGCTGTGGTTGAAGTTGGGGTTGAGTTGTTCGCAGGCGTAGCTGTTTTGGCGCCGTGGTAGGATACTGAGGCAGCTGTGGGGGCCTGTGATTTGCGTCGGTGTCGCCTAGGGTAAGGTGAAGGATCCGTCTGCGGCGCTAGCTTACAATTTCCAGCATCTGTTGCTATTGTGTGCGTTCCTCCAATAGCCTTGTGACGTAATGGCTTTGACTGGGGCCAGCGTGAGCGGTTTTTACACGGCGTCTGTTCCTGTTTGCTCTATTAGTGTCACGGTGAAGGACGAGTCAAGCAAACTCGGAAGTACGAGAAGGCTGTTGAAAGCGATCAGAAGGCCAGATGTCGTCTTGTGCGACACTCACCATAAGCGGTGAGTGCAAGACAAACATGGAGTCGCTAGGATTGAAACGACTTACTGCAAGCTTTGCAAGATCCTCCTGCTGCTGCCAAGTCATGACTTCACTGTCTGGTTGCTTTGGGGTGCTGGTTGCAGCGTCGAGAGATTCCCATTCGGGGGGTTGGAGCACCGGCGGCTGTGGCATTGAGCTGCGAGGGCAGAAGCTTCTGGTGACTCTGCTCATGACGCAAGCTGCAGTGCACGTCCAGACAGGAGGAAGGCGCTGGTGTAGTCTTGGATACGGAAGGAACAGCCAAGCAGGTGCAGAGGTAGGGGGATGGAATGTCTAATGGTGCAGCCTTATTCTTAGCTGGGTGAGCCTGATACATGCGGTGATTTTCTGTTGTTCTCTCACCCAAGGCGATTCGGTTTATATCGCAAGGGCAATAGGGAGGCTCCCAAAAAGGCTTTTATTGTCTCTCCTTTAACCATGGTATGATGGAGTATCACCAGGCTAATCATCCACAGCGGCCCACCAATGACGATGGGCGGATTACTCTCACCTCGACCTGCATGGCGATGTTCTATCTTGCAATTTCAGCATAGAAGAGATTTCTATAGAATATTTGGAGCAGCGTCAAGCCGACTGCTAAGCGTGGTGAGTTGGCGTTGAATGCCGGCGTCCGCAAACGGTTTAGCCCCAAGCGGATGCAGGAAGCCCATGCTCACATTGTCTTGTTTCTGCCTGGCAGGACCTGTCTCCCAGAATAAGCAGCACAAGATGCTTTCGATATTGCGAAAGGCTCGTCTAAAGGACAAGGAAATGCGCATCCTGATGCTGTGCGTGCCTGCACAATGCTGGGTTGGTCGTGGCGGACGCTGACAGCATCAGGGGCCTGGACAATGCGGGAAAGACGACCATTGTGAAGAAGATCATGGACGAGGACGTCAACAGCGTCAGCCCGACGCTCGGCTTCATCATCAAGACGATCGACTACGACGGGTACGTGGGACGAGCCTGGCTTGCAGTCGGCAACTAACCGGACAGCTACAAACTAAACATATGTATTTGGTCTGCCTGCTCGCGGACAGGCGCATGCTGACGCCACAGGGGACGTCGGGGGGCAAAAGACGCTGCGGACGTACTGGAAGAACTACTTTGAGAAGACGGATACGCTCATCTGGGTCGTGGACGCGACTGACCGGGAGCGCATCGACGACTGCAGACAGGAGCTGGCCGGGCTGCTGCTGGAAGAGGTGCGTGCAGGCATGATGCTTCAAGAGACGGGCAGCTGACATGAGCAGCGCCTATCAGGCGCCAGCCTGCTGGTGTTCAAGAACAAGAGCGATGTCCCCGGCTCCATGACGGAGAACGAGATGCGCGCGGTGGGTTTGGATTTGCGGCTGACAGGCTGACGAACATGTTGAGCCTGGCTGGCCGGCCCATGCAGCGTGCTAACGGGGTACAGGGCTTGCAGCTCGACGCCATCAAGACACACAAGTGGCACATCGTGGCGTGCAGTGCCATGACGGGGTTGAATCTGCAGCAGGGGCTGCAATGGGTTGTCGACGATGCAAAGGCGCGCCTGTTCCTGTACTGAGGGGCGGCGCCCAGGACGAGGACGCGGCATGGGGCCTATGGCTATGGGGGCGGTGCGGACGTGCCAGGGGCGACGCCGCCCGAACAAAGGCAAAGGGCAGATACGGGTAATAGTGCAGCAGTAGTCTCAACCACTAACATGTGGAGCTGGCGTCGCGGCTCGACGTCGACAGCATAAACAAACACGCCCCCAAGGCCGTCTCCACGACCTGCGTCTGCTGTTTTCTTCTCCATTCGTTCGCTTGCCCGTGCTGCTGCCCTCGCCCTCGCCCTCGCCGCCCTCTGCACCCGCATCCTCTGCCGCCGCGTCGTGGCCAAGCATGAGGTAACCGAGTCGCTGTAATTTGACGACCGCCTAGCTCCGAGATCCGCCTGCGAGGGATTCCCTTCACTGCCGAGCAGCCTCAGCCCCTGCGAGCAACTGCTGTAGCCCGAGTCTGAGTGCACTGGCCCGAGTCTGCCAGCCCACGCACTGCTCTCTCCACCATGTCGTCGGACGAGCCCAGGGAAGTCGACCCGTCCGAGTTCGTGCAGCGCATCCGGCGCCTGGGCGACCAGCGAGACCACGAGGACGCCGAGCGTGTCAAGAAGCTGGAGGAAGAGCTGCTCCAGGGCCGCAGCGAGCGACTAGCGCGGCGAGCAGGTTTGTTTTTCTGTTTTTTTCTGCTCTGCTCTGCTCCACGCCGGGCACCGGTGCTGACTGCCCTTTCCAAACAGAACGAGCCCGCTCAATTTCTCCCGACAAGCCATACACTCCGCAATCGCCACGCTCCGCCGCCGGCACCCCCAAGGCCGTCCAGGACAAGGCTGCCACGACGCCCGCGCCCACCATGAGCCCCCCAGCGCCCGACGCCGCCCGCGACGACGCTCTGCACCAGCTCACCAGCACCCCGCCGCCCATGGCCACGCTCGAAGACGTCGAGCCCAAGAAGCCCGCCGCCAATGCCGCTGCTTTGGGGCGCACCGGCACGCTGTCGTGGACGCAGAGACCCCAATCCGGCAGCATACGCCGCCCGCTCTCAATCGCATCGCGCTCGCCCGAACGGCCGTCTTCGAGCAATACGCCCGAGCCTTCGTCGCCCGAGCCCAGCATCTCAAGAAGCTCCATTGCGGCCTCGCTAGGCGCAAAGGACCCTGCCTTCTTCAGACAGACGCCCGACAACGGGAGAGGCTCCGCGGCGTTTAGGAAGAACCAGGACGACACCGCTTCTGAGACCGGGTCGGTGTCAGGCAGGAGGCAGTTGCCAGGCATGGCACGTGAGTCAGCCACGGAGCAAGACATTGGCAGCCCGCCGGCGGAGAGCGCACGCTCAAGCTCGCCAGGCTCACGGCGAGGCTCGGTCCGTGACAGCACCGTCATGAGCAACCGCTTTTCCAGCAACACGTCAATATCAGGTGGTGATTCAGAATCTGTGGCAAAGGGAAAGACGCCGCTGCCCACGATGGACTCCCAAAAGTTTGCTCCACCGTCTGAGCAGGGCTCCTCGGTCGACGGCGGGGACAACGATCGTGCGGCCCGCGGGCTTGCCATGTCACCAACCCAAGGGAGAATCTCGCCAGAGCGTGAGCGCTCTACGTCACCAACAAAGGGCATGGGTGGCTTTGTGCAGAGTGCCATGCTCAAGCGAAGCGACAGCGTAAGCAAGCGTTGGAGCACACAGACACCGCCTGGCCTGAGCAGACAGAATTCGTCACTGAGCAATCGCGGAAGTGTCTATGGCTCACTCTCAAATGTTGACCGACCTGTCTTGACTAGAGACAACTCTATAGAGCCATCCCGCCCCATGTCGAGCCATAGCAATGCAACCATCACTGGTACGGAAAAGGACAGCCCACTCAAGGACGAATTCGTCAAGCCAGCTTTGCCACGCCACAGCAGGGCCAAGTCAGTCGCATCGACTTTTAGCGAAAAGGACGCACCACAGGACGACACGTCTCCCCCGAGTCCCTCGAAGCGATGGAGCCCCACAAAATCAAGTTGGTTGGAGAGCGCCCTGAGCAGGCCAGAGTCTCCCAAGCCAAAGCCAAAGCAAGCTCCTCCCGCCCAACCCGCGTGGATGGCTGAGATCAACCGCATAAAGCAACAGCGTAGCAGCGTTGACCTGGGCAAAGGCAGTCCATTCGGTGAGTCTTCCGGATCTGGCCGAACATCACCCATCAAGGATATACAACTCAAGCCAGTGGGTCTCCGGCGCCCCGAGTCTCCCAAGAAAGAGGAGCCAGCTGAGCCTAAGAAGATGGAGACGCTCAAGGAGCAATCCCCGAGCCTCGCACCCGCGCTGGCGCTGAGGCCTCTCTCTCCTAAGAAGGAGGAGCCCAAGCCTCTAGAAAAGACACCGGCTCCTGAAGAGCCTGCACCCTCAGAAGACGCCCCTCAACAGACTCCCGATGAGGCGTCCATACCCTCTCCTACCAAGTCACCGACAGCCCCGTCGGCCACCGAAGAAAAACAAACGCCGGTAGATGACAAGCCCGTGGCCTCAAGGTTCGGTAAAGATATTGGCCGTAGTTCTCCAGTTGCAAAATCGGGGACGCCGCCACAGAAGGACTTCCGCGCTGGGCTAAAGTCACGTCAGCCGGTAATGGATAACTCAAAGAAAGACGAAGTCAATGAGTTCCAAAATGTCTTTGGCAGGCTAAGAAAGGCAGAAACGAAGAATTATGTTGCTCCCGATGTCCTAAAAGACAACATCACCAGAGGCAAGGAGGCTCTGAACATAACTGGTGGCCCCAAGCCTTCAGTCCGAAAGGATGAGTTCAGAGAGAGTCTCATCAAGAGGAAATCAACCATCTTTGATAAAGCTCAAGAGGAGGGTTCTACGCTGAAAAAGTCGAGCATCTCGAAACCGTCCACTCCCGTCCCCGAAGCTATCGCAAAGCAAAAGGGTCTGCAACGAAGAGACAGTGATGCTAGGGTAGTGCCTCCGCCCAAAGAGAAGGACCCTGTGCCGGAAGCGCTGGCCAGAAAGAAGAGTCTCGGAGCTATAAAGCCCATTCCCGAAACCAAGGACCCTGTGCCGGAGGCTCTGGCCAGAAAGAAGAGCCTTGGGGCTATAAAGTCCATTGCTGAAAACAAGGACCCTGTGCCGGAAGCTTTGGCAAGAAAGAAGAGCCTCGGGGCTATAAAGCCCATCACCGAAAACAAGACTGCCCAGCCTGCTCCCTTGTTTGCTAAGAAGGAACCAACCATGTCTGGTAAGCTGGCGGGTCGTTTCAACCCTGCTTTAGCTGGTATGCTTGCTCGGGGTCCGCCCCCGATGGCAACGGACAGATCTTCATCAAGTGCTGATGTAGAAACGTCCCCTACCAGGCCGGCGCAAGAGGAAAAGGCTGGGCCTGCACCAGAGCTGCAACATATGACCAAAGGTCGTGCTCGTGGACCCAAGCGAAGGGCACCGGCCTCGAAAAAAGCGACGACTGAATCGGAGAAGACTCAAGAGGAAGTGCCTCCTGCTACTACTGCCACTGCCGCTGCCGCCGCTGCTGCTCTCCCCTTGGTGAATTCCGAGCCTGTCCTTGCTAGCTCTGAGCCTCCTAAAACTAACGGACAACCAGAGGAGCGACCAGTAGCGAGGACGCCGGCTAGGCCGTCATCGATCGAGAAGCCTGCTATACCAGCCAAGTCACCGCGCGTTTCCTCAGGGAACTTCGGGAAAGCCTCTACCCCTGAGCTTCCAAAGAAACCAGACTCGCTGGAGCCAAATAGGAGAATTTCTGGGTCTCAAACTACCACGCCCAAGGCCTCGCCTCGGCCAGAGTCCATCGGCTCACCCAAGCCCTCGTCACCAGGGATTCCAAAGAAACCCACGTCCTTGGAATTCGAGAGAAAGGTGTCCGGATCACAAAATACATCGTCAAAGTCCCCACTATCAACACAGGTTGAAACACCAAAACCGGTATCGTCATCGCCATCTCCTCACTCTCGATTTTCACGTCCGCTGCCCACATTGCCTTCCAAGCCTGCAATAGCGGGTGCCAAATCGGCCCCAATAGGGTCGATTTCAACGCCGAACTTGGAGATCACGCAAGCCAGAGATGGTTCGTCGCCCGAAAAGATGACATTTTCATCAGTCAAGAACGCCAGTGCTCTGTGGGGTAGACCGTCTGCGCCTTCATCGCCAGCGCCACTCAGAGTAAAGTCACCGATCAAGCTTCCGACACAAGCAGACGAACAAGCTGCGATGAAGGATGCTGGTCTAATTCGCACTCCCGAGCCAGATGCAAAGGCTTTGCCCAGTCTCCCTCAGACTGAGTCGGAGTCGCCTGTCGAAGCGAAGCCGCTGCCGCCGAAGCCAAAGCCTATTGGACTGGGCTTCAGCTTAGGGAGTTTAGGTGGACTGGTAGCATCCCGATCACGTGAATCAAACCCTCAAATTCCCAGGGTTGTGCCCATGTCACCACCAGGAAGCGCAAATAGGCCGTTGTCCGAGCCTTCTATTGCATCGCCAACGGTGAAGAAGAACGATGGCATGTTTGCAGAGTTTTTTGATGAAGCCCCAGTGACCGAAGGCCAGCTACCAGAGCACATCGACACAATGCAAATACTAAAGTCTCCACCAATTGATCTGGGCCCCGCCGGAAAGGTCCGCACTCTACGCAAGCAGATAGATGAGGTGAGCGGCGATGGAAAACTTGCCCCTATTGCGCCGGCAGAAGAGCACATCTTGTTCCAAGACTCTATGTACCTGTGTACACATGTGTACGAAGACTCCAGAGGTGGCAAACATACCGATGTCTACCTGTGGGCAGGCAACAGCGTGGCAGAGCCGACAATAGAAGACGTTCAGCTTTTCTCAAAGAACTACGCACGTCAAAGTCAAGGCCGGTTGCTGGTCATTCGACAAGGGCAGGAAACACCAAACTTTTTCGAGGCTCTGGGCGGCATCGTCATTACCAGGCGTGGCACAAAGCCAGGATCAAAGGAGTTTATGCTGTGTGGTCGTCGTCACATGGGACACCTTGCGTTTGACGAGGTTGACTTTTCGCTCAAGAGTCTCTGCTCTGCTTTTGCTTATCTTATCACCACCTCGACAGGGAAAGTGTACCTTTGGAAGGGCCGCGGCTGCTCGGCTGAAGAGCTTTCTGGTGCACGTCTGATGGGTATGGACCTAGCACCCACTGGCGATTACAGCGAGATCGACGAGGGCGCGGAACCCCAGGATTTTCTGAGTAGAACCTTCCCATCCTCTCCAGTCCCGTCAAAAGGCCCTGCTATTCCCCGGTCGGCAGACCATTGGCGCTACAAAGCCACCTCGGATAAATACCGCGCGCGGCTCTACAAAGTGGAGCAAACGACGATACAGCAGGCAGGCTGGGGCCAGGCACTTCAGGTGAGCAGCTCTTTCTTTGCGCCGCTCCTACGAAGACCGTCTTGGAACGCTGCTGAACAAAGGCCACAGACGCCGCTCACGCCCAAGTCGCCTCAGGGTATTTTCAAGACGGAAGTCAAAGAGATTATGCCTTTCTCGCAAAGAGACTTGGAGCCGGAGAACATCTATGTACTTGATGCGTTCTTCGAGATGTACATGTAAGTTGTGTGTGGGCTTTACATGCGCCGTGAAGTCCGAAAAACTCCGTTACGTAGAAGGTGCTAATCCGGGGCAGCATCGTCGGCCCTTTGTCTCGTACTCAGGCGCCCGCATTTTCCACTGCACTGATGTTCGCGCAAGCTTACGGCATGCTTGCTGTCTCTGAAGAAGACCGTCCGTTTATGCCAGTTACGACGGTGGTACTCGAAGGTGTTCCTCGCGATATGAAGGTTCTGTTCCGGCACTGGGATGACAAGCTCATTCCTGCAGCAGGCCTGATGAGTGGAAAACTCGGAAGGGGGAAGAGCTTAAGGATTGTTGGTTTGGAGAAGGCCATTGAAGCCACACGGCGATAGAGTAGTCGCTCTCAACGCGCGGGCCTATGGTTGCGTTGCGTTGCGTTGCGTTGTTTGTTTGTGTGAAGGCGTTTCCCCGGTCTTGGCAGCACGCGGCATTTCTTGGTGTTTTTCGTTTATTATGCATATGTTGTGCCTGCTCATTTGGCGAGGCTCATATCCGATTGGCAGAGCGGTTTACGGTATCATTGCGGGATCGCCATTTTGGCAAAATCATACCCGGGCACCGTGCTCACGCGGAGCACTAGACATGAATTGATTTACTTACAGCCATCTACGATCACGGACTCCGGTTTGCAAGACTACGTAGGCACTTTAAATTGTTCGTGACGGCGGGCAAACAGCACGGTCTAGAACCCACCTAGACGCTTATCCGCGCGACCAGGAAGCCATGGACAAACATGTTCTAGAAGAAGATGGGAAATGAGTGACGAGGCTGGAGTGGATAACATGGCGTTTCACGGGCACCACCAAGATAGGCCTGACCGCGCCGCGGCCTTGTTCCTCCCAAAGCGATGGACTAGCCTTCTACACCGAAATTTCCAGACGGCATCGACGCTATTTGGGCGGACCTTGAGCCTCGATGTGTACATGTTAGTCTGCTTGCGGAAGTGCCAACGGAGTTACGAGTCAGAGGCATTTCGGAAGCATCGTAGCCGTCGCTTGGCGCGTAGTGGTTTCATGTTCATGAGAGCCCACCAAGGCCGGAAGAAACATGAAACGGAAGCGGGCCAATGCTCTGTGCTTGTTTCAAGGCGCCTTGCAAGACGCTGGCAGGCAGATTGGGTGGCAAAAATCCGACGGCGACGACGTGACGCTGGGCGCGAGGGTGCAAGGAGGGCATGCTGGATAGTGTACAGTGCGTGTTAACAACAACACACATGGCCATAACAGCCTCGGCACCATTTACCCCTCACTCGTATATCCAACAGGTCATGTGCAATATCGCCATTGGACTTTACCGTCGAGGTGCACAGGCCGGAGCACGCGTTTGATCTGGCAGGCTAGCAAGAAGGTTGCGCGACGGGTCTCCCGCTCTCGATAATTCGCCATGCGCACGACACTCCCGCTAATCTAAGATTGGGTACAACACCACTTCATTTGCACGCAACACGTCAGTGCATGACAGTATAACCACCGGCACGTCGTGCACATTGACAAGGCCAGCCCAAGCGGTCTAAGCCTCCCAAGCCTTTTGCCGAGGGAAATAAGCATGACGATTGATAGTACCCTCCTGCACCACTCAATCTCCTGGCTTCCCCACAAAATCGAATATGTCTGACTCGTGGCTTAACGGGCTTTGATTGACTGTAGGGGTCACTACTTGCTTCAGGCTGAGGAATGCGGGATAGTGCGCATGCCAGCAGCAGCACCGACTGCGCTCATTGGCGGTAGAGTGATCACGACGCCCTGAGCAAGGCGGCCAGGTCCTGGACAATAGGAGGGTGGCTGAATGCTGGTGCGCAGGGACCGAAGGGCGCTCGAGATGGCGGATGAAACGACTGCAATATGTTTTGGTGCCATGAACAACGCGGCTTTTTACCCGTCCATCACTATATAGATGGTTGCTCCCAAGGCAGAAACTAATTCCTCATCAAGCATCACACCTTCACTTCTTCACTCCCTTTTTTACAACAACAACAACAACAAACAAAACAACAACAAAACCACCAACCCACCACTCTTTCTTGAGCAACTCAAAAATCATCAAAATGGTTGCCATCAGCTCTCTCCTTCTCGGCATCTCCGCCATCGCTGGCTCTGCCATCGCAGCCCCTACTGCCGACGTCCCTGACTTCGAGCTCAACACTGAGAGCAAGGCTCTCATTGCCCGCCAGGACTACAACCAGAACTACAAGACCAGCGGCAACGTCCAGTTCAGCCCCACCAACAACGGATACTCGGTCACCTTCTCCAACGCCGGTGACTTCGTCGTTGGAAAGGGATGGAAGACCGGTACTACCAGGTAAGCGCTACTCACTCTCAACTCTTGATTCTACTCGTTCATTCATACTAACCCATCCCTACAGGAAGATCAAGTTCAAGGGTTCCACCAAGGCCCGGGCCGGCACTGTCCTCGTTTCCGTCTACGGATGGACCACCAACCCCCTTGTTGAGTACTACATCCAGGAGTACACCTCCAACGGCTCTGGATCTGCTCAGGGCCAGAAGATGGGCTCTGTCACTTGCGATGGATCTAGCTACGACATCTGGAAGCACACCCAGGTTAACCAGCCTTCCATTGTTGGTACCACCACCTTCACCCAGTACATCAGCAACCGTGTGAACAAGAGGCCCGGCAGCGGCACCGTCACCACCTCGTGCCACTTCGACGCCTGGGCCAAGCTCGGCATGAAGCTTGGTACCCACAACTACCAGACTCTCTCCACCGAGGGCTGGGGCAACGCCGGCGGCAAGTCCCAGTACACCGTCTCCGGCTCGTAGATTGCTGGCTACGAACACCACCACTAGATGGGGCACACGAAGCAGTATGATCTACGCCTTCTGTTTCTTCACTCAAGTCAGGGCTGGGATACCCTCTGCTCGCGCAATTTCAACTGAAGAAAGAGCCAGGTGCTTTGGTCGCGGGGGAACAAAACTTTTCATCAAGCAGAGCTTTGTTGTTGTTGTTTATCTTTTTCACTTCTTGGACATTCTTATTCTACTCTTTTTGGTTTGCTTTTGTACGGGTCTTGACACACCCTTACAATGTATATACTGCACACATAAAAAAAATCCTCCTTTGGGATTTGGCAATCTTTCTACTAGCTAGAAATTCCAGATTCTTGACATAAACTCTCTCTTGATCCCTCTACTCTTCTCGTGAACATGATGATTGACGCTCTTGATGCCAATAAACTTGGCGGCCTTGGGTGAATCATAAAACAAGAAAATCAAGACATCGCCACTGTGCCTTGTTCCATATTGCCAAGTGATGCTTGGATGGCTTGTGGTCATTTGGGGCGTAGACAGGGATATTGATTGCACCTTGACACCCCCTGTTTCTTTCCTTAGTGGATACTGGATAAATTGACGTGACAGTCCGGGAGCGGTGTGGCTTGCGAGGGGGTGTGGTTAGTAACGTGTTCGACTTGGAGCCTAAATTGACGGATCCTGACGGGCCGCGGGTCGTTCGTCTGGGGCCTGGATGTGTGAAATCTTGAAACGGGGGTGCATGGCTTGACTGAGCCACACTGCGCAGAACTGTCTATTGGTGGGAAGGGGGGTGGACATCCTACGTAGTTAACGTCTAGCTTCTTCCTCGTATTCGTCGATTCCTGCCGCATCTTGATTCGCGGATTTGTTTCGAATCTGCTCAATAGCATTGTGCCGCTAGTGGTGTGAGTACTGTATTGATGAGTTTTTCCGGTGCAAATCATCCAATAGCGAGTAGTGAAATACACATAATGTGCAGGCGACAGCAGATATTCATCGGTGCACATGTTTGCATGTAGATAGGCTTACGTCATTGTCTACGTATGCACGAAACGCTCTACATACAAACCAGTTGCCATACTGTATGCAGCTATTGATGAACAAAGTTCGCTGTAGATTGAATGTGTCTCAGCTCTGATAGCTGTTGTGTACACAAAAAAAAGGGGTGGCGAGACGGGATCTGAGTCAGGGGTGACGCGGTGTTACCTGTAATATAATCTCCTGGAAACACAACATCGTTCCCAACGACTTGATTATCGTGGATTCCGACCTGTCTAACGTTCGATATGGGGGCTGAAGCGCTGACCATGTTCTGCCATGCTGGGCCTGGTATCTGTATTTCTCCGTCTGGGTACAGCACAGGTCCTTTGCAATGGCAGATGCTCCGCAGGTAGTCTTCGCACAGTCTCATCTTGAAGTCGATCGAACCCAAGAACAACCCCACTCAGTTTGTGCATATTATCAAACCCCTGAGCCGTCTCCGATCCACTCTCCTGAACCGACTAAGGCTGCCGCTGCGCAAGATCAAATCACCGATACGGCAGCATTGCAGGTCTCCAGGGTTTTGGGACTGCGGCGAAAGCACTTCTGGACGCTATTCAGTGTCGCAATTGTATTAGTCGTAGGGACTATAGGCGGAAGCGTAGGTGGTGTGTTGGCAGTGCAGAACGCGAGGTATGGCGACTTGCAAAGACTGGCCACTGAAGCGCCACTGACAATGTGGGCAGTGCTCAGGATAAGGCTGTGATATCTTCTACTGCTACAGATATCAGTTCCTCAAACATATTTCCAGTCAACACCTCCAAGGATGTGACTGTAGCAGCCTCGTCGACCGTCACAGACAGTCCGACTTCTTCCTCGACATCTCCCGCTGCCACGCCCACAATCGACAACTCATGTCCGCAAACGCTGAGATCATACAACAGCAAACTATACGACTGCATAGCCAGGAGGAATGCGAACGAGGTTGGCGATATCATCGCCATGCTGGCGTACACGATGCAACAGTGCGTGGACGCTTGCAGCAACATGAACATCATCGCAGGCTCTGTGAAATGCCGAGCAGTCGCCATGACAAATGGCCTGGACTATGAGTATCAAAATAATATAGCGGCGAACTGTTGGCTGAAGAGTGCATCGCAGCCAAGTCAGCAGTGGGATAATGCGACTCTTGCTGTGTTGATTGCAGACGGGGCGTAACGGGCGGAAATACGGAGCACGTGTGTAGAATATTGAGATTCGTAGTCGGCGTGTCATCTGAGTCAACTGCCTCTTGAGCCATTTACCCCATCATGGCTACTCTGCAAAAGTTCGGAAACCCCTACCCGAAAATGACAGGCAAAAATAGAGAGCTGGTGTGACTTGATGTGGTGGTTCGTGGTCATTGCCAAAGGCGAGAGTTTGGTGGTCCGTGGGGGCGCTAGGCCTAAAACAACTGCTCGCTTAGGTAGAAGTGTGCACGACGAAATAATCGAATCCCCGATTTCGAGACTTCTCACGACAACCTCCTACTCACAACAACACCGTCGCCATGGGTAGGGTAATTCGCAACCAGCGTAAGGGTCGCGGATCCATCTTCACGGCCAACACCCGCCTGAACAAGAACCCCGCCCAGTTCCGCACGCTCGACTACGTACGTTTCCGCCGCCCGCGACCCACGGCAAAATTGGACACGCACACTGCGAACGGAGGGCTAACGGGCACAGGCTGAGCGCAATGGATACATCCGGGGTGTCGTAAAGGAGATCGTCCACGACTCCGGTCGTGGTGAGTAGCCAGCTTGCGGATGCGTGGATTGGGAACTCCCATTGACCATTTTTGAACAGGTGCTCCTCTTGCCAGGGTCTCTTTCCGCAACCCCTACAAGTTCAAGCACAACACCGAGACGTTCATCGCGAACGAGGGCATGTACACTGGCCAGGTCAGTTTTTGGGTCCTTTTTTGCTCCAGGCGCGGGGGAACAGCAGACTGACATTGAGCCAAGTTCATCTACGCCGGAAAGAACGCTGCGCTCACCATCGGCAACGTGCTCCCCCTCCACTCGGTCCCCGAAGGTACCGTCCTCACCAACGTCGAAGACAAGAACGGTGACCGTGGTGCGCTCGGTCGTACCTCTGGTAACTACGTTACTGTCATTGGCCACAACCCCGATGAGGGCAAGACCCGTGTCAAGCTCCCCTCTGGTGCCAAGAAGGTTCTCCCCAGCTCATGCCGTGGTATGGTCGGTATCGTCGCTGGTGGTGGCCGTACAGACAAGCCCCTCATGAAGGCGTCGCGCGCCAAGCACAAGGTATGCATGATTGATGTAGAGTGCTGGAACGCATTCGCTAACAACGGTGATAGTTCGCTGCCAAGCGCAACAGCTGGCCCAAGACTCGTGGTGTTGCCATGAACCCCGTCGACCACCCTCACGGTGGTGGTAACCACCAGCATATCGGTAAAGCCTCGACCATCTCCAGATACGCCACCCAGGGTCAAAAGGCCGGTCTCATTGCCGCGCGGAGGACAGGTCTGCTCCGTGGTACCCAGAAGACAAAGGACTAGAGTGGTTGTCTGTGATGTGGCGGCGTTTGGCAACGACAGGAACGACGATGATGCGGTCGGTTATTCTCTCCATACCTCTCTGTGCGGGTGGCCGGGCGTTCTTACGAAATGGAAACTTGTCGGCAAGCTAGGCTTTTCCCTACTATGGCTTGCATGCATGATAGGTTCTTAGGGAATGTGATTCCGATAAAAATGCATCTGGTCTGTACTTCTGAAGCGTGCTTGATATGATTGAAGCTTCTGGTGGTAATTGCATGAAGACTTTACTACACTATGCTCCGCCCATCTCAACGTCTTGGTCTTGGTGGCCCCTTTTGTCTCCGTCATTTCCATCGTCAGTGTCGCTGTCGCTGTCGTCACCCCCTGCGCCACCCTTGTTGCTATCCCTCTTCTTCTTGACCCTGAAATCCATATCCAGCACCCGGTAATGCTTCCTGTCACTACCCAAGACCACAATGACTCTCCTGTTCTTTCGCCCATTTACCACCAACCGAAGCGGCGTAAACCGCCCTTCAAATACATGTCGCGTGTACTTGTCCACACTCTCAGGCGTAACGCGGATAACGTGTCGTGCGGCGGCCGCCACCGCCTCGCCGTGAGGAAGCAGGGTGGCCGCCTGTGCAGCAGAAGCAATAGGCTCATACGAAACGAGCTGTTTATGGTGTTTATCTCCCGCCGGGGAAGGCGACTCCAGTCGCGCATACGGCAGCGACACAATGACATTTTGATGCTTGCGGTCCGAGTGCGAGCGCTGCAGGAGAAGCAATAACGTGGTGTCGTCTGCGAATTTGGCGTCGAGCAGCTTTGCAGATGGCGAGGAGGTGGAAAAGTCGAGCGTGCAAAGGGCGTGAGCGTACAGGTCGCGCGGGAGATGCGATATACTGTGTGCGTGGGTGAGGCGGTGGATGTGCAGGCGTGCAGGCGTGGATGGCGAGGCGAAGAGAATGTATGTTGATATGGTGTCTGGGGCTGGTTCGGGAGAATGCTGGGGAGAATAAGGTGGGTTAGTACATATAAAAGAGTTGGTGTAGGGTGTTTGGGACGAGGGCGGAAATGGGCATGAGAGACGTACCTCTGGTACCATGCGCATGTCCAAGACAGTCGTGTTTTCGTCTCCGTCGCCGAGTTCTTCAAGCACAAGGCCAGAGTCCATCTGGATGTTTGCTTGCTGCCATTTGCTGACTTGCTTGAGCAGGCCCGTCACGCCCGTTGCCAGGTGCGTGAGCACGTGTTCCAGACAGAGGGCTTCTTCCTTGAAGGTTGCGCCCTGTTTCAGCAGTTCAATCGCCTTCTTGGTGTCTTCGTAGCTGGACGCTTCGTTCTCGCGACTCTTGGCATCGAGCTGGGCTTCTGGTTGCAAATACGGAGTGAGATCGGATTTGGTCAGGCCATACTGGATGTATGCAAGGACCTGCGACACGTCGACGCCGGGGTCCCGTTGTTCCATCTCCATGCGCGACTGTGACTCTGGCTCTGTAGCCTCGAAATCAATCGTAAAGCGCAGCCACTTGCTGAAGCTGTAGAACTGGCGTTTCTCTTCGGATGCGTACAGCATGGCGGTATGGGCTAGCAGCCTCATGTTTTTCAGCGTTTCGAGAAGAGCAGAGAAGTCGGTAATGGGGCCGCTGAAGATCCAGTCGCGGTCGTGGAACTGTGCGAGACCTCGCAGCCGTGATATGACAATGGAGCAACGGTCTAATGCTGGAATGAGGTTCTCGTGGAGAAGGGCGAGCAGTGTGGTGAAGGATGTCGTGACGGTCGTGTCCCAGCGCTTGTGGCCTGCTTCTGCTAGCTCATCAACAAGCCATTCCTTCATTACCGGATTACAGTTTCCTGTACACGCTATATGGAATAGATTTGTGACCAGGTCGCCCAGGCCCTTCTCTTCAAGTGTTTCGCTAATGTTCATCATAAACTTGCGGGGCAGATCTTGCGCGTGTTTGAAGAAGGCTCGCACGCGTTGCAGGGTTTGCGTAATATATAGAAGAAGGTTTTGTAGTTGCGATGTCTTCGCCGCGATGAGATGCAGGTAAATTCCTGCTGTTGGTATGAAATTCAAGGTAAGAGGGATGAATGCAAGACTCTTCTTTGCTGGTGAGGCGGTGGAAGTGGTCTGCATCAAAAGGTTGTGCGTGCAGCTGTATGGATGGCTTGTGTGCAGCAGCGGCGTATGTGATGCGTTCCATGCTTTTGGTAGCTGGACATTTACAGTTTCCAGAGAATCGTAGATGGATGGATGCACGGTGCCCCGGTCTGACAAGCGGATGAACATATGGACAGAATTGTGGTCTTTCAAGTGGTGCGAGTGAAGCAACGAATCCACCTCGGCTTGGGAGCTAAACGCTCCAGAATCTGCCTGCGAGACGCGCATGAATGGTAATGCTGGCGGCAGCGGTATTGCAGGAAGCTTGGGCAGCAGCGCTTCTGTGTCCATCATCGCGAGTTGGTCAGGCAGATCGGGCGCAATGTCCAACGTCTGGAGATCGGGCTGTCGCTGCAAAAAGTCTTCCAATGTTGTGTCATCCTTGAAAGCATCCCAGTCTTCCGTCGTAGGGTTCCCAAAGACATCAGTCTGCTCAGGGGCGGCGCCGTTCTTCTTCGATGTCCAGCCCGTTCTCTTTTTTACAGCCTGAACATCAATAAAGTTCAGACCCCAGCCTATACATTTAACCCGCGCGGGTGCCTCCTCTTCAGTCATGCTACTGCCCCCTCCTTCCACTTCCGGCAGCATGACATCCTTATGCGTTACCTTGCCTGTTTCCGCGCTAATGAGATCGGTGCTCCCATTGCTCCAACTCACCGCGATACTCTTGCCATTGAATTCCCACTGCATCGCATCAACACGCACATCCTCGCTCTTTCTCTTGAGGCCAAAGGCTCTTTGGCCGTTGATTCTGTAGACGTCTAGGTTCTCTTCATCCGTGACCACGGCCACCAAGTCCATGCTAGGGCAGTAGGAGATGAGATGCGGGTGAATTGGATGCAGCAGAATTTTCTCTGCCTGCTGCAACAGCTGAGGCGCTTGGGTCGAATTTTTAGTCGCCATGGCTGTGGAATGGTTGGCCTCGAGGGCCGTTGTGCGACAGGTCAATGAGGGTGATGGTGATTTGTTTGCGGATGCGCGTTC
Source organism: Exserohilum turcica Et28A (assembly GCF_000359705.1). NCBI lineage: Eukaryota > Fungi > Ascomycota > Dothideomycetes > Pleosporales > Pleosporaceae > Exserohilum > Exserohilum turcicum. The sequence continues at coordinate 2,741,517 of NW_007360136.1, read as the reverse complement.
TAGACCAAAGCTGACTAGCGCACCCGCGCGTTGTCACGTTCCAAGTCAGCTCACGCCTAGCCATGTCAAAGAAGATGCGGGGCAATGCTGTGGTGCTCGGCATTCTGACACTACCGTTACCGTCTGTCAACGGCTCACTCATTGCGGTTCTATATTTTGGGGGATACGAATGATTCCTATTCATACACAAAAGAAAATGATACCCATATATCGCCGGGATTCCTCTGGGTATCCAATGTCATGCTGTCATAGTACAAGTACAAGTGGCTGGCACCTTTAGCCCAGGTGCCCCTTTCCCAATTTCTCTAAACAATACCTCAACAACCGATAAACGCCACGATGCGATGTGATGCCTTGCGCAAACCATATCTATCCCAAAGAGGCGAAGTGGGCAGAATGTTCCCGTGGGCGGCTAGATTAGCAAAGGCTTCTATGCGCCCACGCCCGCCATGCTCTGCCTCTTTCTATCGACGCGACGAATTATTCCTCTTGGGCTGCACAGACTCTTTCTGGACACGCCCTCGGCCTGTGCCGCTTAGTCTGCCGTTCAATCGCGTGTCTTCGTCAAAGCTGGTTCGCTTTGCGTTTCGACCGCTTTCAAGGTCATCGTCACTGTCGGCGAGGTCGCTGAGCTCGAATTGGTTCTCGGCATCATAGTCGTGCATCAGCGCGCTTCGGTCACCAGCATCCGCATAGCTCGACCTGCTGTTCCTGCCAGACCTGCTGTTTCGGGCAATGCCCATCGACTGGCGCTCAAAAAGATCTTCGCTGCGTCGCGATTGCATGCTGCGCCTTGTAGGGAATCCAGAAATGGCATCGGATGGGGGGCCGTCGGTGAATCGGGAGCCGAGTGACTGGTTGCCGTTGGGATCTTCGCGCGAAAGATTGAGAAGGTATACACCGGAAAAGATAATAAGGAAACCACAAAGGAGAGACACAGTGTTGACTGTAGATGTAGTGTTGAACCCCTGGAACAAGAGGCATGAAGCAACCAGAGTGCATGTCGTAAAAGTTACATAGTAGAGGGGGTTTACACTACGTCGCACGTGTCAGCACAAGCAGCCGAAACGTCGCAGTTTTGAGACGTACATGTTTGTGGAAAACTGGCTCAGCGCCTTGTTGAAGTAGTTCATCTGAGTGAGGATACAGCCCAAGACCAGGATGACGAAGACATACGTCGAAGGATGCGTGAATTGGTTGTTGCCCGCAAAGGTCATCTTGAGCGCAATGCCGAAAGCCTTGATGAACATGATGGAGACGGAGCCAGACGTGGAGCAGATGGAAAGGTAGATGAGGGGATTCTTGCGACCGTACTTTGGCGCGATCTTGTAGATCATGAAGACGCAGAAGACGATGCAGAAGGCGCAGTAGAAAAGGAAGCCTGTGTTTGGGAGTCTTGTTAGTTGTTGTTGGGCATGCAAAAGTACAGCAAAAGGCGACGTGGGCGTACCAGGCTGCAGGGCGAGGTTCAGGATCTCCTCAACCGACTGGACCTCCTTGTCGGGCGGCGCGTGGAGCACGATAATGACGGAGCCGATGAGACATATCGCGCAGCCAATCTTGCCCAAGAGTCCCAATTGTTCGTCCAAAAAGTATGAGCCGAGCACGGCGCCGATGAGAACTGAGAGAGCTCCAAGGGGGGTCACGAGGATGGCGGGCGCAAACGCGTAGGCGGCGAAGTTGAATATCTCGCCTAGGACCACTGTAAGGAGTCAGCGCTGCACGTCACCAAGGGCCAGGATGTAGGCGTGCTGACTGGTTATGATGCCCGCCCACCACACCGGGTTCTGCAAATATCCGAAGCCGTCTCCGTTGAAGCCATGCTTCTCGATGGAGGCATTGAGGCCCTTTTTGGTGATGACAAAACTCGCGCCGATGGCAAGGGAGGAGCTCATGGCCAGCATGAGTCCAATGTATCTGGCGTCACAGTCAGTCGCCCGTCGGCCGTGCTTTTGCTGGCGGCGCTGTGCCGGCGCACGACGACGTACTTGTCTTCCACCATGGCGGCGTGTGTGTATGTGTGGAGGCCTATGCGACCTGTCTGGGGGGGTTCGGCAGCCAGAGCAGAGGGGGCGGGTGTCAGTGTTGAGGCGCGCAGAGGGGTGTGTGTGCGTTGGGGGAAGCTGCGAAGCTGCGGAGTGCCGCGTTGACGTTGTGCTGCGCTGCGTTGCGTAGCGCTGCGTTGCGTAGCGCTGCGTTGCGTAGCGCTGCGTTGCGTAGCGTACTCTTGGTAGCGTAGCGACAGCGGCGGCGGCGGCGGCTTCGGCTTGGGTGCGTGTGGGCTATCGATAGCGTCGGTCTCGTGGCCTGGCAAAGGAAGCAAGCCAAAAAGGAAAAAGCAGCGAGGCGGCGGGCGGCGCGTGACTGCGACTGCGACTGCAGCCGGGAATGGAACGGTGGTGGTGGTTGTGGTGGACGAGTGGATGCAACGCAGGATGCGTGCTGGACATGTAGCAGCGGCGGTGCAGGCCGGGGATGCTTTGGCAAGAAGAGGCGGTTCGTGTTTCACCAAACGCTTGTTCGTGTGCCTGTCTGTGCCTGTGCCTGTGGCTATGCCCGGAGCCTGGGGCCTGGGGCCTGTGCCTGCTGGGCCAGATGCAGGATGGCGATGGCGGATGGCGGATGGCGGATGGCGGATGGCGATGGCGGGACGAGGCTGCTGTCTTGTGAAGCCGCGGTCCAAATGAATGTATGCACGCCAGAGGCTGCAGGAGCGAGCGGACGGGCTGCAAGAGGAGGCGATGAATGCACGCCCGCAGTAGCAGCAAGCGAAGGCGGGTTTTGTTCCCTGACTTGGCCCAGCAGCCAGCGCCGCCAAGGGGAAGCGTCTCGATCCTCCATCGCTCGCTGTCTTTCGCAGCGTGGCGTGCCACATCTGTCGCGCCAGCTTGGCCAGTCAGCCCATCTCAACGTCTCACGGCTGGGCGGCAGCGGCTGGTCCGTTGGCGTCAAACTCAATGGCTACCCGCTCCCCGTCGCCGTCCCCCTCGCCGCCCCCCTCGCCGCCCCCCTCTCCTCCCCTCAAACTGCCCCCTCCCCCCCCCTCTTTGGTCTCGACGCGCTGCTGCCAGGGCCGGAGCTTGCCGATCACGTCGTCAGACAGGCCACGCGGCGTCTCCTCCTGCAATATTGCGCCGTCATTACCCCCCTCCCCCATGCCCACGTCGTTTTGCCTGTGCGCCTGCTTGCGTGCCTGGCCTGCCAGTGACGTGCATCTCCAATTGCCGAAAATCGCCCTGCTTACTCTGTCCGCTTCCGGAAGCCCGTCGAGATATAGTCTACGGGCTGCGCCTCGCCAGAGCCTATCGAGTAATCTCAAAATAGCATGCCTCGTAACCCTCGTACCCCCGTCCCCACAATATGTAAAAAAGAATAACAACGCCTCCCGCGCTCAGACTCTTTTCACGTCATCACAAAACAATCTCCAAGGGGCCCCGGCCCGAAGCCCACTTGGTGAGGCACAGCTGACGAACCATTACCATTTGCAACTAATCACCTCGCCACTGTCACTGCACACTCGGAAAATACTCTTCTCATTCAACCCCGCGCCCTAGCAACATGCCGACGCGTATCCTGCAAAGCGCCCCAAGGCGCTGGGTATATGGCTCAAAATCCCTTCAAACTCCTTTCCTTCCTCCACCACATAGATGCCCATGCCACCCTCAAAACAAGCCTCGTGTGCCTGACTGCTCGCTCTACAAATAAAGTGCCGCTAAAAGGGGAAAAAGCACCGCTCGCAGAACAATCCGCGTCGTGGCAGGGGATGATACTAGGAAACCGCCCGACACTACCTTCCTCTTACCTTTTGGTGGCCGCAACCTAACACCTCTCTCAACCCTCAACATCCCATGGCGCGCCCTGTCTAGCAATATCTGTTGGTAGTATCTGCCTGCATTAGTTCAAGCGCGGACACGCTCCACACAAAAAAGTGCATACAACTGCTCGTTAGTACATCGGAAGACCCAAAGACTCAGAGGACGGAGCGTCTTCACACTCGGGCGCGCTTAGCGTCTGCAAACAACAAGTCAGCCTTGGCCTTTCGCTTGCCACCAAACCACTCCAACATACCTATAGAGTCGGGTGCAATATCCATTCCATATCCAGCCTCGTCGATAGATCGCTTGTGTCCTTGTGAGGACACATCATAGACATCGGTAGACGAGGCCGTCGTAGGATCTGCAGCCGGAGACGTTGCGTTGGCCGGTGGTGCAGCCCCACCGTCCTCTTCACCTTGGGCGTCGCCATCATCGTGCCCAGTGGTCGTGTTCTCAAGAAAGTCTTGATCTAGCTCCTGGTCCACCGTCCACTGTGCGGGGTCCAGCTCCAGGAAATCGTTCGCTTCGGTAAAGCCCTCTCCACCATATGCTGTAGCGTCTTCGCCACCATTGAACTCTTCTCCGTTGGCGAGTTCCAATTCGGCCTGTTGCTCCAAGTCCTGGTACTCGTATTCGCCGTAGTCTTGGTTAGCGTCGCCGTCATATTGAAAATCTGCTGCTTCTTTGCCCACTTCATCCGCTTCAAATCCATCAAAAGTGCCCCCTCCTTCGGGAGCCTGAACGTAGTCCTGGTATGCTTGCTCATCTTCGTTGCCTTCAGCCTGGCCGTGTTCAGCTGCAGCGTCGGGCTCCTCGGTGGTATCAAGGCTGGTTTCGTCATGCTCTGCATTCGCTGGTTTGCTAGTAATCGGTGATTCTGCAATGGATGACTGCCTCTCCGCGTTGGAAGACTCGTCGCCTTGGACAGTGGTAGGAGACGGTGGTACCTCGGTATGGGATGCCTGCTCTGCCACCTCGACAGTATCAGATTCCTCATCCTCCTCATCACTGTAATCAATAATGTCGCCTTGCTCTTGTAAGCGACGAGCCTCCAATTCGGCCTCGGTCCGCTCATCAGACTGTGACTGTGCCGGTTCAGGGTATTCCACAACCTCCGGTGGGTTTGTAGAAGCTTCACTAGAACTAGGAGCCGGTGGCACATGGCCTTCACCCTTGTCCTCTTGGTGGCCTTCGCTGGACACTTGCTCGGTCTCAACCACAGCCGCTGCCGCTGCCTCTTCGTTCTCGTGAATTTCCACACCCCCTTCCTCGTGAGCGTCTTGCGAATCATCACCTGACTCGTGATCGTGCTCATATCCGCCATCTTGCTGGGACTGAGTTTCCACATAAACCTGTTGTTCATGTTCAAATTCAGCTTGATCTCCCATCTGAATTGAAACCTCGGCTTCTTGCTGGATCTCGTCTTCTGCGTGATTTTGCTCCTTTTCATTCTCCACATCTTCTGGGTTGCTCTGGTTTTCCTCATGCTCCCGCTCGCTCGCATGTCTTTCGTGCTCACGCTCCTCGTCATCCACATGCTCTTGATCCTGATTCTCATCTTGACTCTGATCCTGCTCTTGTTCTTGTCCATCGCTTTCCCACTCGTTGAGATTCTCAACAGGAAGAGAAATGGATGCGCTGTTAAAGTGAGTCTCGCCTGCAGCAATAGCTGCTTCAAGGCCAGAGTAGCCACGACCCTGATCAGCGCATCGGGCAATGTCTGCGAGCAAAGTGGCGAAGCGTGGGCGATACATCAGTGTTATGTAGAACGAATCTGGCGTGTTGTTACCATCTTGTGCATGGAGCGAATGGTAATAGCTCAGCAGGCGTTCGAGCGACACGGCTACACATGCCGTGTTCTCCTCAAACAGCTCCATGTTCTCGAAGTGCTCAAAGCGAAAGCCAATCTCCATTCCCTGTAATGCTTCTTCTCCAACAGCCGAACGGCATGCTTGAAAGAGAGTCGACAGGCTCGCTTTGACCACTGAAATGTCTTCGAGGAGCCAGTCTCCGCTATTCTCATAGTCATGCTGCTTGAAGAGCCATAGTTCTTCGCCCATCCAGTTCACAGTAACAGGCCGTAGCTCAAATGAATCATCTCCCTGGTTTTCACTGTCTTGAACATGTTCATGGTGATCTTGACTCGGATGCGCCACGTCGCTGTGACTGGTCTCGGCACTTGCATATTCTTCTTGGCTTTGGAGCATAACACCGCCCTCACCATCAGTCTGGACGTTTTCCCTGCTGGGGTCTGCCGACTGGGGCTGCGTTGGAGACTCATGATTGTTGGCTGACGGACTGGCCTCGGGAACGTTTTCAGGGTGGGCAAGTGGACTCTGTGATTTTCTGTTCGCGGCCATGGTCATTAGAGCTTGTAAATCAGCAGGTATCTCGTCTTGCTGAGTAGATGCATCTTCCTGCGCAGACACGTCTTCCTGCGCAGGTACGTCTTCCTGAGTAGGCATGTCTTCTTGTGTAGGTATGTCTTCCTGAACAGGTACATCCTCATTCTGACCAGGCATCTCCTCAGTCTGATCAGGCTCGTCTTCCATAGAATCATGATGTTGCTGCCAAGGAGAACCAAGGACTGTGTCCTCGTTGCCATCTTCCTGGTCGGAATAGTCAAGTAAATCTTCATCTTGGATTTCCTCTTGCGTCTGGGTCGCCATATTATCCGCTGCAACAGACTGTTCGGCGATTGTGTCGCCGTCATCATCTCGGTAACCATAATCTTCCTCAATGACGTCCTCTTGGTCAACCATGTAATCATCGTTGTCGCCGCCGGCTCCAGCCTGGGCATCCATTCCGCTCACTGAGGCCGCATCGTTGATAGAGACGTCATCGTCGGGACCGTAAGAGGGGGGAGGCTCTAGATCTAGATCGATGTCACCGTCGTTGTATTCGAAGGCGCCATTGTCAGAGTGCAGATCCATGTCATCAGCGGGGGTGATGTCGACACTAGGCGTAGGATGTGTAGCGGTAGCCATGATAGGGATCGGGTGGTGTCAAAAGGGGCTTGCGGGTGGGTTGTCGGTCGGAAACGCGTAGATAAAAGGAGCGTGGGGAGCGCGTCACAGCTCGGTGCAAATCACAAAGTGGCAATGCGCAACACCGTTACGCGAGCTCAAGAATGTGTGCACAGTGTCAGGTCAAAGCTAGTGTCGCATGGCGGAGCGTTGGCAGGCTGCTGTGCAGTCGTAGAGATCTGGGCTGAGTGAGAATGAAAAGGATTGCTTGGAAATGAGACAAAGACCACAGAGTGGTGGCCACGCTAGGGCGGGAAAGTCTGGTGGCGGAAACGGGCAAGTGGCGGGCAGATGGGTATGGGCGTTTGATAAACACAGGCAGACAAACTCGAGACTGCTGGACTCTTTGCGGGATCGTCTTTGCGCGACAGTATGAGCAGGCAGAAGAAGGCGCCGAGATGCGAGTCTTGTAGTGAAAGAGCTGCGGGTGCTGGTGAAGTGGCACGGAGCCAGAGGCTACTTGGATGCGGAATCGGCGCTAGGCAAACGCAAGCTGCACGTGACTCCAGGTGTCCACTTGGAACCTCCAGGTGTTGCGACGGGTGAGGTTGCATTCTAGGAGAAGTCCTGGCCACCAAGCATACAAAGACAATTCAACGTGTCTTGCTGCCTGCTTTGGCTGCCTCTGCCCTACTTCCTGGAACCTGTCGCCAAGGCACACTTGCGTTCCTGACATCTTTCCGTCTCGATAATATTCCCCACCACCTGCAGCAACGCGGCTTCACGTCTTCAAGTCCACGGCCCATCCCCACGAAACCACCACTTTCCAGTCTGCTACGCCATCCTCCGGCAGTCTCCGCTAGACTACAGTCACAATGGTATGAAACCGCCCCAGGCCCCAGGGCATTGGGCTTCCTGGCCACGACACACCCAGCTGACGAAGCCAGGTGGTCCTCGCAGCTTCAATATGCACAAGAGGCGGCAAGGCCGTCCTCTCGCGCCAATTTCGCGAAATGCAGCGCTCCCGTATCGAGGCTCTCCTCGCTTCCTTTCCCAAGCTCGCCGACAGCGGAACCCAGCATACCACCTGCGAACAGGACAACGTGCGCTACGTCTACCAGCCCCTCGACGAACTATACATGGTCTTGATCACCAACCTGCAATCCAACATCCTGCAAGACATCAACTCGCTGCACCTATTCGCCCAGGTCTGCTCCTCGATATGCAAGTCTCTGGACGAGCGCGAGATCCTCAAGAATGCCTTTGAGCTTCTGACGGCCTTTGACGAGATTGTCACGTTGGGTTATCGGGAGAACTTGACCATGAGCCAGATCAAGACTTTCTTGGACATGGAGTCGCACGAGGAGCGTATCCAAGAGATTATCGCACGGAATAAGGAGCTCGAGGCTTCAGAAGAGCGCAAACGTCGCGCCAAGCAGCTCGAGATGCAGCGCAAGGAAATGTCGAGGACGCAGCGAGCAGGTGGAGGCATGGGTGGCGGTATGGGGAGCATGGGTGGTATGGGCAGTCGCTCACCCTCGTATCCCGCTTTCACACCCAGCGTGCCAACAACCAACGTTACCGACACATACGACTCGTATGAAGCCGAGAAAAAGAAGGCTACAAGCAAGCCATTGGCTCTCGGCAAGAAGGGCATGCAGCTTGGCAAGAAGAACAAGACCAGTAACATGTACGAGCAAGTGACTGGCGAAGCCGCGCCAGCTGAAGAGGAACCTCTTGTTGCACCCAAGCCAAGTGCACACGCTGCTGCAGCCCCATCAAGCGCACGCCCATCTACCTCAACCGACCGCGAGGCCGTTCACATCACTACCAACGAGACCATCTCGGCCCGACTAGACCGCGAAGGTCTGCTCAAGTCGTTTGAAGTCAAGGGCGAGATGCAGCTCAAGATTACGGATCCTTCCTTCACACAGGTCAAGCTAGACCTGGCCACAGGAGATACTCGCGGCGCCCAGTTGATGACACATCCCAAGGTCGACAAGACCATATTCAAGAATAGCAAGGTGATTCAGCTTGCCGACACGAGCAAGGGCTTTCCCTCGAACATGGGTATTGGCGTCATGAAGTGGAAGCTGGCACCACGACCGGACGATGTCTCTGACCCGCCCATTACGTTCCGTGTGTGGGTCGAGGAGTCAGGCAACATGTACAACATCACGGTTGAGTATGAGCTCACTGGCGGCGACTCGCTGAAGGACGTGGCCATCACCATTCCCTACCAGACAGACGAGCCAAACGTTTCTTCCTTTGACGCCGTATACGAAGTCAGCGGCGACAGCATCGAGTGGAACATTGGAGCCGTGGACGAGGCAAACAGCTCTGGCAGCTTTGAATTCGAGGCCCAAGCCGGTAGTGACTCGGAGTTTTTCCCCATGAGCATTCGTTTTAGCAAGGCCACACCTTTTGTCGATGTCGATGTAGGTTTTTTCGGTTGTTATTCCTCCAAAACTCTTGTACTAACCAATACCTCAGGTCTCGTCCGTAACTCTGCTCTCCATGGGCCAAGACATCAACTTCTCCAAGGACGTCAAGTCTGTTGCTGAAAACTACATCATCTCATAGACGGCCTGAAAAGTTGACAACTGGTGAGGCCACAAGCGGAACCAAGTATTGGCTGTATGTAGCAAAGGAAAAAATACGGTGGGGTTGAAAAGCAGGGTGTGAAATTCCTTGTTATTCAAGGAATCGGAGAGGTAAGGTGTGAGAGTGAGAGAGGCCAGATAGACAATATACCTGGAATGATACGATTTGCGCTGAGAAAAAAAACTTAAATTACGTGTGTGGATCTATAATCAGAATTGATACCCCTCGTCCTTTGCGATAAAACAGAAAATCATTACGTGTGTGTGTGTGTGAGAGAGAGAGAGAGAAAGAAAGAGAGATGTGTGCTCAAAAGTCTCTATCATGGTATTGATTTCTAATTAATAACTAGCCCCACCACAAAGTGCGCGCGCGGCCTCACCAAAACTACCTTAAAAACGAGGCTATAGAGCCACACCAAATAGATATTATCACGATATATTTTGGTGGTGAGATCAATAGGCTTTAATATATATA
>NW_007360136.1:2688708-2729950 GCF_000359705.1 Exserohilum turcica Et28A | reverse complement strand
GGCGTGTAGGCCTTGGTGTCTTCGGGTAAGCGTAGATCGAACAACACCATATTTTTTTGCAATATCTGTATACGAAAAAGGCTCATCAGGTCCTAGGGCATTAATAGCTGCAAGCGCAGCCTCAATATTAGCCATGGTGGTGGGGATACGACGCGTTGAGGTTGAGGTGGTTGTAAGGCGCGCGCGCACTTTGTGGTCGCGCGCACTTTGTGGTGGGGCTAGTTACCTTTGAAATTTTTTATTTAATTTTTTTTTTTACAGAAATACCACTGCTAAGAAAGTGACACCACGTCTATGCACATGCACTAACGATTCCCTCTTTGCATAACCAAGCGAAACGCACGACCTTGAAACCAAACTTAAAAAAAAGAGAAAAGAAAAGAAAAAGGAAAAGAGGCGGTGTCATCTCAGACGCACACAGATTTCCTACAGCTGTGGCGGTGCGCGGGACGGGGAAGTAAGTAAGTAAGTAAGTAGGCGGGAGGCAAGGCGGGGCGGACGGACGGACGGACGGGAATAAGCGGACTGCAGATGGGAAGTTTAATTAGTCATCAGGGGGGGTACGGTGCGGTATTACTTCGTTGATATAGGGTGGCGTAGCTCTAGTAAGACATGGTTATGGTAAGACCTGGTGGTGGTGGGTTAAGCGGAATGGGGTAAGTAAGCGAGAAACTTTGCATAGAATAGAGTAGAGTACATAGAATAGAGTACATGGAGTAGAATAGAGCAGTGTAGAGTGTAAGCTGAAATGACAATTGAGGGGGCTTGGAAGCGGGATTGCGGTATTGAATGAGCATTTGATTTTGATGTTGTTGAGGACGGTGATAAATACTACATGGGTCGGATTGAATTCAACTGCTCAATGGAGTACCGAAAAAGGGGGAGGGGGGGAAGACGAAAGACCCGCGTGTGCGTTCACTCGTGGTATATATCTGAGATGACCCGGGAAAAAAAAAGAGAAAGAAGGATAAACTATTCAAGCACAGAGATGCAGAGAAAAGTAGAGAAAAGAAGAGAAAGAAGAAGGAAAAAAAAGGAAAAGAGGAACCAGCACTACACTCAGATAATGCGTCGATATATTGAGATTGAGAAATAAGAAGTCCAAAAAAAAACATGTATATATAATTTGAATGTATATATACGAGGTATCGAATAAAAAAAGAAAGCGGTAGAGGCAGAGCGATCTAAAATCTTTTGTTTTGTTCCGGCCGTTAGATGATGTGAAAAAAAAAGAAGAAGAGCGAATCAAGCGCAACGCGGGGTGGGCGAGCGTGTTGGGGAAAAAAATTATCCCCCATTCTTCCCTTTCTTCGTGTGGTTCCATGGGCTCGCTCAAGTGACGGATATATAGCATGGAACAGAGAGTCCCCGGTCCGTAAATGTGGCGTAAAAGACCAGTTCAGTGTACAAGCAAAATTACATATGTATCGTGTGGGAGGAGGAGATAAAACGTCGTTCGCGTGCATGCGTCAAGGGATGTGCTAATTGACGGCGTCACCTAAGAAAGCAAAGTCCTCCATAAGCGCATTGAGCTGCGTCATGGTGCTGTCTCTGTGCACACTGACGGTGCGTGAGAGCTGCTCGGCATGCATGTCGACCTCGGTGAGGGTAGACTTGCTCCTCACATCGTCTTCTGAGAGGCTGTACTGGAAGCCGAGACCGAAGCAGGCAGCCTGGCGACGCGAGGAGCGAGGAGATGACACATCTGGGCTCTGAGGCCTCGGCTGAAAGAGGTCGGAGCCAAAAGTGGAGATGCGCAGTTCGTTAAGTTGGGGCGGTGTCGACAGACGGTAGTGCAAGTCAGAGTCTTCCTCTTCGTCATCGGTCATGTGATGGATATCGGGGGTTGGTGACATGGGCCTGTAGCCATCATGGCCTTCCGACTCTGCGTACGAGTAGCGGATCATAAGACCTTGGGACGTGATGGACTCGCCGTCGTTGCTGGTGAGGGAGCTGAATGTTGGTGAAAGGACAACCTCATCGTCAGAGGCCGGGGCGCTGTAGGCTATCGAGTCATCACTCCATGTAGAAAAGTGGCTGCGTGCCTTTTGTGAGATTTGCACACTATTGTGTTCAAGGCACTCGTCATCATCCGCTTCTTGGAACTCGTCTTCCGACTCTTCGGTTGACGAATCGCTGCCTGTCGTAGGGTTACATGCGTAGAGCGGTGCAGGCACCAGGTAGCGGGGAAGTGCAGGAAGCTCTTTGTCGAGTAGCGACTGTCGAAAAGTGGCAGTACGACGGCTGCCATGGCTAGAGGTGGGACGCTGACTTGAAACTGGAGCTCCAAGAGAACTCGATGGTCGCGACAAGACAGGCGCCGGAGGGGTGTCGTCTTGCACCACTCGGTCTTCGTTCTTGGACTCTAGTGGAGACTTTGGTGAAGAGAGCCAGGGGTCGTTCGAAAAGAGATAGTGCCGTGTTCGCCTTGTGTCGGTAGAGTTGGCACGGATCCGGAGTTGCTCAAGCTTGAATTCGCTAGTGACGATTGTTGAGGGCACATGAGACCGTCGGCGCCGCATGGAGCGCTGTTCCGCTGCCGGTAGCTCCACAGGTCCAAATGCCGAGTCGAGATCCGGGTCGACAGGATGTGATGCCAGGGGAGAAAATTCTCTTCTTATCATGGACATGGACCGTGCAGGAGTCGAGTCCGATTGGGTTTCCCGGATCGATTCAACCGATGGTCGATACACGGACAAGGGAACCAGTTTGAGATCTTCTCCACCGCTGACTAGCACAGGAGAGCTAATGTCCAATTCCTTGGTTCTCAATCCAGAGCGGTTCCTTGAAGCGCCTCGTTTTGAAACCAGCTTGCCCTTGAGAGTCTTGAAGTCTGGGAAGATGGGTGTAGAGGGCATGCATGGTGATGCCGATGCACTCCGAGCATGTCGTACTAGACGCGGAGACAGAAAGCCATCCATAGGTGCATGTGTGGCCGATCGAGGGGTCCAGGTTGGGGGTAACAGATTGGCGTGTGAGTCTTGTAGCTCGCCCTTGCGAGAAGAGGTGCGTGACCTTGGAGGAGCAGGTGGAACGGGCGTGAGATATCTGTCTCTGGGGTTGCGTGTGAAGGCGCCAGTCATCTCGGAGCGGCTACGGCTATGCGCCTCAGTAGGCACATCCAGAACATTGAGGCGCTGGCCCGGCAGCAAGGGGCAAAAGGTTGTCGATTCTTCGGCAGGGTTGTGATATTCTTCATCGCCATCAACCTTGTACTGTGCATGCTGTCAGCTTGTGAGGCTTGTTGCTACAGCCGTCAAACCTTACGTAGTACCAATAAGTGCCGCCCATCTTGAGTGGCCCGTCCCGTTTGAGTGTTGGCTGGTTCACGTCTCCGTCGCAAATGATGTCGGAGAAGGTAAAGCAGCCTCTCCAGATATTTCCGCCCCCACGGACGTCGAGCTCGAGCGGATATGGGCGGGTGAAGTTGTCCCAGGATCCAAGTAAGACGATGCTGCGCAGTGCGGCAGGGCAGTGACTTGGAGCGAGGATAAGTGACTGCCTTGGGGAAGAGGCACAGATGGGGGAGGGTAGACATACAAGAGAAAGGTGTGGAGCGTGGTGTTGTCCATGATGGCGGATGAGTCTAGGCTGGTAATGGAAAAGCCTGCCGACTGTGAAGCGCGTATGCGTCTAAGCCCTGGCCAAGTCTGAGATATGGCATGGGATGGTGAGTATCAAATATAGAAGTGCATGCGTAGAGGTGAGTTGAATGTTTGAGCGTGTTGCCTTGTGTGTGGCCACGTCGGAAAAGTGGCCAGGAAACACGGCAAAGCAATTCAGTGATTGGTAAAGGACGGCACACGTTTGGCAGGAAGCTGAAACCGCGCCTCGGTGGGCTATATGTGGGATTGAGGCGAGGCAGACCAGGTACGCGGCAGCCTGAGGACACCAAGGGCGACCGGGGAATTTCCGAGGCAAACAACAGGCACGATGTTTAATGCAGGCTGGTCCTGGTCACCAGCAGCGGTTTGGGGGGTGGAGACCGAGGGCCGGGCACGGGGGCCCTAGATTGGCGGGGTTGGCGCCTGTGGATGATGGGGGGCATACGAGAGCGGATGGATGAGGCAACCTGGGCGCTTAGTATGCAGGACCCGAATGGCTGCGGTGGTCGGCTATGTGAAACAAGAGGATATGCGCAACGGGCCGAGGGCGACTGAATGTTGGGTTGAGATGGACGGGTATAGATGGATGGGTGGATGTGTGTCTGTATGGGTGTATTGTAATGGAGAGAAGGGGAGCAGCCGACGGGGTTGCATTTAGGAGGGCCAAGTAGTCGTCCGGGTTAGGCTGGGGGAGGAAGCGGCGGATGACAGGCAGCCACTGGCGCCATGCTAAGGAAAAGAGCAACGGGGGAGCGAGCGAGGGCTTGGACGTGGACTTGCACGATGCATTTCGAGGGCCCAATCCAAAACACGCCAATCCGCAGGCGCATGATGGCGGCTTATGTCATGGCCATGGGCTGTGGTGCTCGTTGGCGGGTACGCGTCGGACAGAGAGGAGCCTCCAGCTCCTTCATTTCCTCGGCCGTGGTGCCCATGGCTGTTACAGATTGGCGTCGACGGGGGTTGGGGGGGCAGAGTGGTTCGTCTGTCGAGCGGCCAGGGAGGTGTGCAGCGCAGGCGGACCATGGGAGCAGCAATCAGCAGGAACTAGCAGCAATTAGCACGAAGTCGGGGGCCAAGGCTGAGGCATGGTTGTTGGCAAGTCGATGGTGCGAGGAGCTGAGCTGGGCTGAGCTGAGGAGTGGGAGCGAGAGCGCGCGGTTACGCCTCTCTCTGTGTGTCTCTCTCGCGCCCTTGACGCAGCCACGGCGACTTGATGCGCCGCTCCGCCGCCTTGCCGCCCCTGGCCCGATCGCCCGCCCAGCAGCGAGGCGATCCACTCACAGCGCCATGCAGGTCGACATGCTAACTCAGCTTCTCGTCGTCGCATATCGCTCATGCACCAAGTGGCAGCCAGCGTCACAGCCATGCATGTCCTGGGCGTTGCTGCGGACACGCCCGTGGGTGCATGTTGTGTGTGTATTGTTGTTTTCTTTTGCAGCCTTGTGACCAGTGCTACTAGCAGAGCGCGGCGAGCATCACCACCACCACCACCACCACCACGGAACCGGCACCGCGCATACAGATGCCCCACCGCCAAACTCCCGGCCTGCACGCAACCCCCAACCGGGCCATGGCCGCGTCCATTCTCTGCGACCCGACACGGTAGCGCCGGCTGCGGCACTGGTCTCACAGCTGAACAAGTCATGGCCACTCGCTGCCAACAACAACA
Organism: Exserohilum turcica Et28A; assembly: GCF_000359705.1. Classification (NCBI taxonomy): domain Eukaryota; kingdom Fungi; phylum Ascomycota; class Dothideomycetes; order Pleosporales; family Pleosporaceae; genus Exserohilum; species Exserohilum turcicum. Next base: position 2,724,673 of record NW_007360136.1, on the reverse strand, counting down.
ACAAGACCAACAACAATGTTTGCGGCTTGGGCCCCCCCGCCTGTCACTCGCCCTGCCACTGCCACGAGGGAAGGGTGGAGAGAACCCCCCGTCCCAGCGTGCATTGCGTGACCACACCATGGCCTGTTCCTGACGCCGCCCGCCCGTGGGCAGCCATGTGCTCTTTGTTTTTTGCGCTCCGGTTGCCACGCTGGGCTTGGGACCACGGCACCACCACCAGGCCATGCTACTCGTGCCCTCACCCATCGCTGGCCCGTGTGCCCCCATCTATTACTCGATACCCAAAAAGCAATATATTGTCGTGCCGTCGCAACAATAACACCCACGGCTTTTGGACCTGTGTAGCACATGGTTTCACCGCCTAGTGCCCCCCGCCGCCCAGCCCGTGCATGTGCCATGTCCGACAAATCGTCCGTGATTGCTATCATTAATCTCCTACATGGCTCATTACATACATACAGTACTTGGTCCATTACTGGAAGCTCGTCTCTAGCAACGCCGGCTTGCGGTCTTCCAGGTCCAAGATCATCTGCCCAAATAGCCCGTTGGCCCACGAAAACCACTGCCGCGTCCAGTCGCTCACGTTGAACGCATTGATGCTCTCGTGAATCAGCCCCAGCCCATCCGTCGTGCTGACAATCTCCTGAAGCTGTCCCACAATCTCGTCGTCGTCGTCGCTCGTCAGAATGCGCACAATCGATGCCATAGGCCACGCCATGCCTGGGCCCTGGTGCGGCCCCCCAATTGCGCTGATGTGAGGCCCCCTCATGAAGTACGGGTTGGTCGCGCTGAGCACCAGCTTGCGAGTGTTGGCATACGTCTCTTGGTCCACCGGGTACTTGTAGAAGGGCGCAGACAAAAGGCCCGGGATGTTGGCGTCATCCATAATGGTCCGCCCGCCAAACCCGTCAATCTCAAACGGATAGATTTTGCCAAAACCCGCATGCTCAACCGTCCCGTGCGTCTCAATGGCATTGCGCAGTGACTTGGACAGTGCAGACATTCTTTGTGCAAGTCCTTTGGACGTCGTCGTGTTGAGCTTGGACATGATTTCGGCCGTCGGCGCCAAGTACGAGCTAAACATCATGTTGGCCGGAATGTACAGCTGGAAGATGGTGGCGTCGTCGCTAGGCCGAAAACCGCTTCGGATCAAGCCCGTGCCGTTGGCAACTGGATTGCCGATTCCATCGTTGGAAAACGTCTCCGTCGCTCGCGTCGTCGTACGCGTAAACGTATATGGGCTCTGCAACACGGCTCCGTTCGCACCATATGTCGGGAGCATCATGTCATCGGCTACATCCAGTATGGCCTCGATCGCCCGCGTCCACTTGAACTTGCCAAAGAAATCAATGTCCTTTGTTGCATTGTAGTAGTCGGCAGATATCTGCAGAAACGCTGCAAGCGAGTCGAGCTCGTACTTGCATTCAAACACGCTGCTGTTGGAGTACGGCGGATGCACCGTGTCACCATTCGCCGCATCGTTCAACGCTGGAGGGATCCCACTCTCGACCGGTGCCTGGAACGAGTTGCAGTAGGGAGATGTGAGCAGGTACCGCGCTTGCAGGTTGATGACGCCGCGGTACAGGCTTGCAATCGAGTTTGCATTGCTGCTGGCATTCAAGAGGGGCAGGTAGCTCTGCAGTTGGTTCGACGAGTCGCGCAACCACATGGCGTTGATGTCGCCGGTAATGACAAAAGTCAACTCTTCCTCTGGATTGTCGGCAGCATATCCCTTCCATTTGATGGCCGTGTCGAGCGTGTTGGGATACGCATTCTGGAAAAGACGGTACAGGTCTGGGTCCTTGATCACGCCCTTCATGCGTGATACTATGTCCTCAAGGCCTGGTGATTTGAAGGTCCGGCACTCCTCCGACGGTCGCTGATACGCGAGCTTGTACCGGCCTGAACTCAGCGGCTCGTGCACCTGCTTCGCATAGTCGATGTATTCCGGACATGCTGCCGAAACCAACAAGGGCACGTTGGAAAGCGCCCCGAGAAAGCTGGAAGTGCGCATGTTTTTTTTGGGCCAGACTGCGAGGCACACTTGCAATCTCAAAGGTCGGTTGAAGGTAGTGAGGGCGCGGTACGAAACAAGTGGGAGACGGCGCCTTATTATGATGAAATATGACAATATAGCGCTTGTCGTGGTCGCATGTTGGCTATGCACCTTTCGCTATAGTATGACATAATTCGGTGTACATCTCCCCGCCCATACACCCCATAGTCGACCTAGCTCCAGAGCTTGGCAGCGGATGTAACCTTCACCGAAGTTTCCAATACACCCGTGTCCTAGTGCTTCGACCGTGCCGACGTCATTCGGCTTGTAAGCCGAACCAAAGTGTCAGCGGATTGGAGGATACAAAAGCAGAACGTACAAGAAAACCTGTAATGGGAATAGGTTCATAGAGCTGGTCAAATGACCCGCTGCGGGGAAAAGTTCATGTAGTAGGTTCTTTTTGGGTTCCGTAGCTAGGGTTGTACATCCGGCGGGGGCGATCGGCGGTCAACAGACAGGCACATTTCCTCGCGTCTATGAGGTGCCAGTGTGGCCAGCGAAGTAGGGTTCTGCCACTATCCTCGCAGAGGCTGACACCGATTTGGTGAATATATGGGCTCGTTACGTTATTGCTATTGGCAAGGATATAGTGGTGTTGGGAAAACAACCATGGGGGTTGGCCAGGCTACCTGGGCAAAAGTTATTCGTCCTACCACTAAGCGGCTATTTGGCCTACCACTTAGCAGGGGTCTGCATTAGTAGGCTTGGCTAAAATACTAGTAGTATTTTATATTACTTACTATAATATAGCTATGCTATAGTAACTTCTAGTATATAAAGATAGCTAGTATATTAATAAAAATTTAATAGTGTTACGTAGCTAAAATAAAAGTTATAAAAGTAAAAAAAGTAGGGCTTAAAAACTAGCTATACTACTTAATTTTTAGTGTTCTATATAGCCTAGAAACTAGCCTAAAATAGGCTCTTAGCTACTTACTAAAAAAGCTATAGCTAGCGTAGTATAATAATTACGTTAGCTAACTATAATAAAGCTCTTAATTATTATTATACCTTTTGCTACTTGTAAGAGGCTACGCCTAAAGTGTGTGTGTGATCGAGTATATCTATACGACTACCTGGACTTCAAGAAGCTTGAAGTCTTGTTACTGCCTTTTTGGCTATGGATGGCGTAAGTAGTCGTACGCTCGGCCCGTTGGGCCCGCCCATTACAGTTATTATATTATAGTGCTAACTCTATATAGTTTAGATATGCCCGCACTAATACAGACCCTGGCTAAGTGGTAGGCCAAATACCGGCTTAGTGGTAGGACGAATAACTTTTGCCGGCTACCTGGAGAGCGGTAGTGGGGAAGAAGTTGGAGATATCGGCTGCCTAACCGTAAGAAGCTAGCGCATCGGGCCTATGGACAAACACCAACGCTTTCCTTTCCTCTCTAAGATTGCAACATTGAGCCCTCCTCCGGACAACCGAAGTTAGACCAGGTCTCACTCGTCGGCCCCGCGGTTTCGAGGAAACATTAGAGTGCGGAAGCCACATCAACACGCAAATTTCTAATGCGCAAAAGTGCAAACAGATACGAGTCAAGGTACGTTGTGCTGGGCCGAATCAAGACCGACCTCACTCTCTAAGCGTGGATACCTCGCACGTCATAGAATTTTTACAACGCTTAGTGGGACCTGGCAACAGAAATTTCTTCTTCTTACGGGTTAAATGACCCCGCGTGCCCACATCCACTGCCACCTCTTGGCCCAAGGGTTAACCCAAATAGTGTGATCAAGACCGGCCCGGTTGCTACAACTGCCGCCAAAGGGGTTTAGAATGGAGCTACCGTAGCTTCGACCTAGCTCCCACATGTTCGTCTCTTGTAGCGGAACTATCGGGGAAAACGTGGCTAAGAGTGCGTGTCTTTGTGCAGAACCCAGGAAACTTGTCTCGCCAGCAAATCAAGCGTTTTATGGATGCCAGTATCTGCTAAGTAGCGCGCTTTTCGCCAGCTACCTGGGCACGCTGCACGGATATTTTAAAAAACATTTTGCGACAGACAAGGCAGTTTTGTGTTTGTCTGTGATTGAAGGCCAATCTACTTGTATTAAAAGACTCCTTCCACGCCTCGCGGGCAAATAAGTGTACAAATTTCCTGGCGCATGGGATGCTGTCAGCGGTCTTGCTTGCTGCGCATTTCCCATGTTACTTACCAGCACTTTATTGAAGTAAGCATGACAATAGCAGCAGAAAATGACCGCGACCGAGATGAACACAGGGCCATGGCTGCGTACGGCATTGAAGCTCAAAACATGATCACTGGGAATGCCGATTACTCTTTGGTTTTTGCTTTAGCAACAATGCTAACTACTACATATTCTATCGACATCTGCCACCGAGTATGCGCTGACTCTGGATGAACTGCAGGGTTACTAGTGAAGAAACAGAATGCAACCAGCCACACGACCAAACATGTTTCGAGTATGGTACACACACAGAATCTGCAGGGTCTTCCGTTCTGTATGCGGAGCTCATGTCACGTTGGTTCCGTGTTAGTATCATATTTGTAAAGCGGGGGATCTACTGTGTGGTGAAAGCCGCTGCGTCCGCACGTCGCAATCACTCATAAAACCAAGTAAAGCGGGGGATGGGAGGGGTGGCGTTCCTGCAACCGGTTGCGACCAAGTACAGCTGGCCCCACGTGGTAAGACAACATGTGAACTAGACCCCGTGTGTGTGTGTGCATGTGACCGAGTCTACCATTTCAGTCTTTTAACACGCACCCGCATTGCTCGAGATGGAAGGGTCTGTGGGAAGGGAGAAGCGCTGGTAAGTATCGAGGACTCGAACGCCGTGGGTTTGGCGTCGGTAGAGAAGCGCGAAAAAAAGGGGGATTTGGATTTGACTTGGGATTTATTTCATTGGCTAGTCGCAACTTATACTTTTCGTATACTACGGCTACTTGCGAGACAACACGTGGAGGACATGACATGGGGGGTGGTCATTGTCACACCACTTTTCGCAATGCAGCCCGTGTCAAGCCACAGAGAGAGAACAAGAGAGAGAAGAGTTTATCCGCTAGCTTGACCGGCTTATTCTATGAAGATTCATCGCGACGGCTGCACTACGTACTCCTAGCCATCAATTCATTAACAAAAGAAAAAACTCGTGTTGGATTGCAGTATGTAGCCTGTCACGGCACTGGACCTTTGATCTGGAACTCGTACTGAACAAATTCCAGTCGCGCGCTTCTATACACACACACATAGTCTCCACTACATGGCACCCCCTTAGCTAGCTAGCCCGCCCTCGAAGCTAAACCATGCGTGTTCGGAACGGGTGTAACCGCGACGCCGAACAAAAGAGAGAGAGAGAGAGACCGAAGCCTTCTTTTTTTGGGGGCGGCAGGTTGGGCGGCAAGTTTCGCGCGTCTTGGCGAGTATGTAGATAAACGGACTTGCCAACATTGTTGCAATTTGGCAGAAAACTTTCGCTGGCTCAATAAAGACTTTTTTGGTATCGATCAATAACCACTCTTGTAATTCCTCCTCTTGTTAGGAAACGTGCGCGGGAGCGCCGGTGGGTTTCTGTGCTGCTGCTGTTGCATGACTGCCGTGGGTGTGTATGGCGTCATGCGGATGTTGCATCGTGCTTTTGTCGTACTTGTTCGTCTGGAATGTGCTTAGCCACCAGGCCTGCCTACAGTGGCGTAGTGGCGCGGATCGTGTCGTGTCATGTCGTGTCGCATCATGATTGGATGTTGCACGTCGAGTTGGTCGATGTGCAGATGGTGTTTCGTTTGCCTAATCACCCGTAGGTTGTGTTGCTTGCGCTGACACAGAGTTAGTAACTGGAGGAGAGTGTTGTTGGGAATGACCGGATTAGGCTTACCTCGGGCTCATGGGTGCGTGTGCATGTTGGTCTGCGTAGTAAGCGCCCTTTGGTGCGCCTAGCTTGGGCAGCTTGGCCCAACTGCGTTCCCTCACTTCGCGCATGTATGCGTCTTGCTCGGGCGACCGAGTGAAGCGGCTGGCATCGTCGTCGGCATCGCTATAAAATCGGAAGACGGCGAAGCCGCAGCACACGAGGGCGCCGGCGCCAAGGATGACGAGGAAGATGATGAGACTGGGGGCGATCTGGAAGCCCATGTTGTCTCGCTTCTGGAGAAGCAAGGCGGGGGAGGGGTAGGGTGGCATGGCGTGGGTGGTGCAATGCAATGCAAGTTATGATGGGGATCTAGGGATGGAGAGAGAGGGAAACCCAAGACCAAGAATGAATTATTGGAGGATAGGGAGGGATTGACTGCGATGGCCCTGTGAGGGAGTGACGAGTGTTTGAAGGGCGCCAGCCGGTGGGAGGGGTGGCGGATGTTCCGGAAGATAGTGGCAGTTTTACGAATGGACGAAGCCAATCGAGCGAATCGTCGGCACAGCGGTGCTTACGACTCCGGCAGAGGCGAGGATGAGATGCGAGAAATTGTTGCACAGAGGCTGGCAAGGGCGCAGTAGGCGTAGTGGCGAGAGCCGTAGCTGGGTGGTGATGGTGATGGCGACGGCGACGGTGACGGCGGCGGGTAGGACAGCATAGGTAGGGAGCGGCGGTGCGACTACTGACGGGGCTATATATTCTTACATGTGTTTGGCAGAGGCAGCGCGTTTCTTCGTAAGTTCGTATTTGGCCGGCAACAGGCAGCGGGCAAGCTTTTGCCAAACCGTCATGCGTCGTGTCTGTCTCGCCGTCACGACGCTGGGGGGATTCTGGACCCGCGCCCGCCGTTGTCCAAGGACCCAATCGGGCGCCCGCAGCCTCGGCCCCATTGGCTGCCACGCAGTTTCACGCACACCACCACGCTGACCATACCCACTCTGCCGACAGCGACCAGCGTGGGCTTGTCCTTGCTGGCGCCCCAGGAACGCGTAAGTCCATTTGCTGGGCTCTCTCTCGCCCTCCCTCTCACCCTCTCTCGGCGCCCGCAACTCGTCCGACTCCCTGCGTGCGTGCGTGTGCGGGTACGGATGCGAATCGCACCGAAGACGAAGAAGAAAAAACGGTGCCTGGACTATCCTCATCTGCCACACCCAAGGCTTCCGTGGAATCGCCCGGCGTGGCTGTGTCGCCATCTGTCGCTTGGCCCTGTCCCCCATTCCTGTTCCTATCCCAGGGCTGGGCCTGCTGCGGCTTCTCCCATGTTCTGACACTTGTTTCTTTTTTCCCGTCTCCTTCTTTTCCGTCACGTCACCAGGTGTGGCTGCTACACATATTAGTTGGCTGTGTCGTCGACGCCGACACGCTCCGCCCTGGCCCAGTCCGAGGCACCCCAACACGGTGGTTGTTATTATTATTATTATCATCGTTATTGTCATCAGCAGAACGGCGCGTCAGCGGGCAGGCTATCGCATGCAGGCAGATGATCCGCGGGCCATCCTTATTTTTGGTCTTGTCGATTGTCAGAGCCGGCCTCAGCGCGTCGTCCTAGTGTCGCCCTCCGATGACGCGTCAGCCGCATACAGGATGAATGGCCTTCAGACTTACCGAGCTTCAAAACCGCCTGTCCATGGCCACAACCACGCCTTGCAAAGACACAGCGCTCACCCGACAGAGGAGTGATCGGAGCCTCGTTGATGCCTCGCAAGAAGATGCGACATGCAGTGAGGCAGAGTGCTGGGTGACGCAGGTCATGCGTGTCGTTCGTCGATCTCGGGGCACGGATCGTCACATGTTAGCCTGCCCTAGACGTGTACGCCTAAGCAAGTCAAGTACGCGCGGGCTCGGGCCTCTTGTCGATTTCGTCATTGTTGATTTCCTTTTCCTGTTCCCGACGCCGGCTATGTCATCTAAGTATAGTCTGGAATTACAGTACAGCAATGACAGGAGTCAGCTCGTCATACAACCAACTGAAGTACACATCCGAGGCACTGCCACGCGATTCCGCGCCATTCCACGCCGCGACGCGACGCGCACACGTACCCAGGGCACGTGTTGCGCCGGGGAACCGCACTGCCAAGACTCGACTGCATGTCTCCGCTCTGCAAACCTCCTCCTGTGTCATGTTCCTGTCTCAGCACACGATGAGGCTGTCGTCTCCAAACTCTGTCAGCCCCGGACCTTGCATTCACGACGCGGTGCTCCTACTCCTCCTCCCCGAGCGCCTACAACTGACCACCTGAGCGTCAAGCAGCGGAAGCCCAGAAACTAACTCCATCCCCACAAACCTGAAACGTCCATGCAACAGGCGCTTTGCTACCGCTCGTCCATTTCCTTGGCATAGGTTCACTCCTCCCTAAGAAGAGGCGGATATAGGTCCAAGGCTACTCAGCGTTCAACGTAGCTGTCTTCTGCTTCCGCACGCCTATGTCGGAACCCCTGCCGTCTCCTCTGCGTCGGTCCAATCAAAGCAAAAAGGATGCCCTGGAACCCAGAAACGGTTTCCAAAAGCTGCTCAAAAGCTCTCAATATGCCTTGGAAAAGCGCTCGTTGACCGCAAAGAGCGTGCTTCTTAAACCGCCCTGTCTGCCCCCAAACCGACGGCCCACGCTCGACTTATATACACCCACCACCCACCCACAGACAACTACATTGCGCTGAAACATCATCAGCACATGAGACCACCACCAAGTCAGTTGTTTGGAATCAAACGCCCAGAACAGTGTACTTCCAACCTCGATTCAGACGCTACGAGAAATTCACCGAGTGTAACCAGTTTGGCACTGCTGGGCAATGAGTGCCTGACACCAAGCTTCCCCATTCGGGTTGTTTTCAATCTGTCACGTCTTGGGTTGTTTCGACTATCTGCACACTCAGCCTCAGCAGGCAGTGGTGTTGTTCGAAGAGGGTTCATATTCGGTTATGCGGTCCGCCCCAGCAATCTATTCAAATTAACCGCAGCATGGATCCTGACGCCACCGGAGTAGCGTGCCACCATGTGGATCATCCAAAATCGCTGTGCTTACAGTAAAATCCCCTTCCCCATGGGCTAAATTGTTACACTGCATATCACGTACCGGTAGTGTAATGGCTGACTGCCGTGCATCGATGGTTAACATCGTGCATTGATGGTCAACATCGCGCATGGTAACATGCACTCGTTGTATGCAATCGAGTCCGATTCACAACCTTGCTCTTAGTCCTCCAACTGCCAACCGCACTAGTCCGCCCATATTGCTTCCGCCCGTAGCCTGAGGGGTACCCACCGTTTGAGGAGCACCCGATTGGAAAGTTCCACAGCACAAACGGCGAGGCTGGCACGTGGTTGGCAGCTCAGTCATGGGCGCTATCCCCTTAGCCGAGAATATATTATCCAGCACCGACGTGTAGGAGAATACTGCGCCAGTGATATTAAGCTTGGCAATGTTTGACCAATTCTGACCTATCGCATCAGAAGGTGACCGTCACAGGATCCAAATTTCCTACTCGGTCACGTTCTAGGAGCGTGGCGACAAGCAACGCTTTCCTCGGACCGGATGGCGTCCACCTGAGGAACCAGGGAGACCGACGCTTGGAAATGAATTTTTTGATTGCAAGGCGCTTCCACGACCTGGTAGAAGGAACCGTTGAGGTGTGGAGAGACGGGCGCTAGAACACTGGCGACGAGTATATGAAGAACCAAATATCCGGCTTCAACGTCTTGTTCGACAGCAAGTCCTCAGCAACAGCCTTCAACCGTTCCATTCTCTTCTCTACATCGATTGAAACGACCAACCTTCACTTTGCCCCCACCAACATACCCATCACCATCATCATCATGCTCTCCCTCATCCTCCTTCTTGCGCCCCTTGTGGCTGCCCACGGTCACGTTGACAAGGTCCTTGCCGACGGCAAGGAATACCAGGGCTGGAACGCTGCCCTCCAGTACCAGAACCCCATCCCCGCCACTGTTGGATGGCAAGCCGACAACCTGGACAACGGCTTCGTCTCGCCCGAGGCTTTCGGCACCTCTGCCATTGTCTGCCACAAGAAGGGCAAGAGCAACGGCGCCTACGTGACTGTCAAGCCCGGCAGCAAGGTCACCTTCAAGTGGGACACATGGCCCGCCAGCCACGTCGGCCCCATTCAGGAGTACATTGCGGCCTGCAACGGCGACTGTGGATCCGTTGACCCCTCCAGCCTGCAGTGGGTCAAGGTCGCCTCCAAGTCCTGGAAGTCTGGCAGCAACCCCGGCAAGTGGGCTACCGACGACTTGATTGCCAACAACTTCGCCTGGGACATGACCTTCCCCAATGTCGCCGCGGGCAACTACGTCGTCCGCCACGAAATCATTGCTCTGCACGCAGCTGGCCAGACCAACGGCGCCCAGGCCTACCCTCAGTGCATCAACTTCAAGGTCGAGGGCTCTGGAACTGGCAAGATCTCCGGCGGCACACCGGCTACCAGCTTCTACACTGTAAGTGTGAAACACAACCCCTCCCCCCATGTTTTTTTGGCTCTCTTGAAACTAACCAACTCTTTTCTTTCCGCAATATAGGCCAACGACCCCGGCATCAAGTTCAACGTCTTCACTTCCTTCTCCAGCTACCCCGTTCCCGGCCCCTCTGTCAAGTCTCTGGCCAAGAGGCACGCCAGGGACCTCGAGTACTAGATTCGAGCAACAAACCACACACACACACAAACACACGAGGAAAACTTTGCAAGCCCCGATTCTCGTGTGAAGTCTTTGTACGATCGTATCGGAACGGCTTTAGGACGACGAATGAGCGTGTTTTGATTTGATGCATAGTGTTTTTTTTTCTCCTGTCCCTCTTAGGGGGGGGAGCCTTGTATATAGATTCTCCGGAGCAGTTGACCTTTTTTTTCTTCTCTTTGTATATATCTGTATATATATAAACATTTGCATGGCAGCATCATTTTTTGTGCAACAGCAATCTCCTTCGTGATCATCGTGCCCCCTCCCTTTTTTTGTGTGTGTGTGTGTGTGTGTGTGTGTGTTTGGCAAAATGACTTGTTGACTTTTTTGCCATTGTCTTGGAAAAAAAGGAAAAAAGGGGTTCAATGATATATCTTTAATCCCTTGTAGCGGCACTTTCCAAATTGTGATAATAATCAAGACTTTTCTTGTGTGTGTGTGACAGGGGATATATTGCATGGTTTCCCAATGTTAAGTACCCGCGAAAAAAAAATAACCATGTCAATAGCACAACATGTGATATATGTGTATCCACAACTCTTGTTTTTTTTTAATATCTTTCATTAGATGTTTTGATATGATAATCTCAGAAACAGAATACTCGGTGCGTATGTACGGCATATACCGTTTGTTGTTGTTGTTGTTGTTGTTGTTGTTGATTTAAAACAAAACAAAGAACGGGGATTCCCGCATATTTGCCGCGTAACGCCGCTTCCAGATTTCCATGGTACATACATACATACATACATACATACATAAATAACCCCCCTGAACACAGCCAAACCGTACCTTTTTCTTTTTTTTTTCTTTTTTTTTACTTATGTCTGCTGCATAGGATGCTCTCCAAACTGGCTTTTATCACCCATGTGCACACCGTGTTTTTGCAACTTGTTTCCGTATTCCACGACTTCGTTTCCCCACTGGTGCAGTGCTCGCGTGTCCCCTTGCAACACGCGGTCCAGCGCAGCAGCAAGCTTGGTTGCGTCGAGCGCAGCCTGGTTCGTGCTGGCTGCTGTGTGTGGTCTGAAGCCCGCGAGCGCATCTCCAAGCAGAAGCAGCCTGCCGCCATTGACCAAGGCCGCCGGGGCAAGTACGTCTGTGATGGCTTGGATAAAAGGGATTTGCGTTTTTGTGACGAGCTCGGCGAATTGAGGGGGTAAAACTTGCATCGCGAACTGTTTCTGGCGTGTCCAGACGTCGTCTTTGATGCCGCCAGGCGGAAGGGTAATGTGGTGTCTGGTTCCGTGCTTGTCCGTCATGAGCTCGATGTGCTCGGGCGAGTCTTCCGCGTAGTTGACATACCACACCCAGTTCAGCAGCCGCTCGCCTGGCATCGTGGTCCCGCGTTTGCCTGGGATCGTGTATGCGAGGATCTGCATGCCTGGGGCGTGGTAGAAGGGGAATTTCTCGACAAAGACGTCGAGTGCAGATTGCGAGACTTGCGTCTCAGGGACGGTGCCGCGCCATGCAACGTAGCCTGCGTATGTTCGCTTCACGTCTGGAAAGTACTCGGTGCGGATCTGGGAGCTGGGTCCATCGGCTGCGATGACTAGGTCAGCCTCGGCCGTGGATATGGCTCCGGCTTTGTGTCGGTAGGTGACTTGGATGGGGTCTGAGAAATCCAGTTGCGTTGCAGATGGATTTGGTACCGAGACGCTCGTCACTGTACATCCATACTCGTATGAGGTTCTGCCTTCGCCATCTTCTGGTACAGGGACCTCCGCATAGTCAGTCTTTGTGCCATCATAGTTCGTCCGGAGCACATGGTACAGCAAGTCCCAGCTTGTCATGCGCTGCTCTTGGTCGTGACAACTGATAACGTTGCCTGCCTTGTCGAGATACAACCGCTGGTGGCTCGGAACTGCCAAAGGTGTTTGAGTTTGGTCGTAAGTATTGAAGAATTTTTGCACATCCTGGCCTGCCACAACACCTGCGCCCTGGTCTTGGAGAAGTGGCGTAGGATTGCGTTCAAATATGCGAACGATAAGGTCTTTCCGCAAGCGTTTTAACGCAACGCCTGTTAACAGACCGCCCAACGAGCCTCCTACGATGACAATGTTTTTAGGTTTCGCTGGGACCATGATGGCGCATGGGCGGAACTCTCCGCTGTGCGAAGGGCTCGAGACGGAACGAGAAATTGTTGACAGTTGGGCGTTTTGCCGAACATCTTCGGGACTACGTTTTAAACCTCTGGGATTTCGAGATCTACTCAGGGATGTAGTCTTGTATTACTTTTAATGACATGATGTCGTCGTTGAAGTGGCACCTGCGTAGATGGCGAGTTAGCGGGAGATCGCTTATGTTCGTATGACGTACCTCGTATCTGCAACCTCTGAAAGCACCTTACCAGATTCGTCCTCTTCATTATCATACACAAAAGGGTCACAAGAATATCTTATGGATCGTATAACATACTGGATACGGGCTAGACTCCCGCCTGCATTGCTAACGAAGACCATCCAAGCACTCCAAGAATCCCGATACATCAAAGGCAATGCGATGCATTGATTCAGCTCAAAGTCATCTTGCCTGTTCATTTCCTCTCTCTTCGTCTCCAGCTTCCTCTCAAGTCTACTCTTGCACGAATTTCCGGGCCCTTGAGGTAAAACAAATATACTGGAACACAAAATGCAACAGTAAGCGCGAACAAGACAGAGTATGTGTTCCGGATGCCTAGCTTGGTGTAAGTGGACCCAAGTGTAGAAAACGCATACACGTGCCAAGGAGTCGCTCTTGAAACGGTTTCCATCCGTGGTAAATGCGTTGTAGGGATCGTTTGCGGCAATCATGTAGTCGGTGGCGGCATGTGAAATAGCAGGATTTGAGATGCCGACGAGAAGCGAGGCTGCAACGACACCAGCCAGTAGAGTGCTACTCTTGTTGCAACGGCAGCGCAGATGAGCAGACTGATAGGTGGAAGTACAACGTGGCGCAAGAGGGGTTTGAGGCGGGCTTCGGGAGCGACATGTTCGTCTTTAGCACGTCGGTAGTTGTGTCGACTGACGGCAGGGAAGACGACGAGGAACCGAACACGTATGAAACTGCCAAGGCCTCAAGAGCGAGCGAAATGTTTGTAGGTGTGGAGAACCATTACTCAGATGTAGCCACCGCTTTTGAAATGTGAGAAAATGAGACGTCGGCAAAGCTGCTCGGCATTGAGGGCAGCATGACGATGGACTCGAAGGTGGGTATTGGTATGATTGGAATTTTATTGTGATAGTTTCCCTATACGGGAATCCATTTGTTCTAGTTCTTTTCATTGCCGGGTGCGTGGATATTCGGTTTGCCGTTTCCCCTCGTATCGAGTAGACTGCAGCGCGAGTCTCTTTCGCGACCAGTAGCTGGATCAGCCATGTAGTCACACCCTGGATACTGAATAAGTTGGATCCGAGAGTTCCATGGCCAGCCGAGAGACTGCCGTACTGCACCTCCAAAAGCCACTTAGAACATCGCCAAGGGAGGAGAAGTGAAAAGTCCCCAGGACGGCATATTCCCGATCGCCTGTATCAAACATATCGGCAACCAGGCCCATGGTAACAGAGCCACGAGCACACGTCAGCCCGCTCCTGACTCGTCCAGCCATGACTCTACCCAAACTTTTGGATAACGCGCAAATCAAAACCAATGTGTTGGTAAGTCCCAAAGGAGAAAACCTGCATAACGAAGCCAACACCCGATGTCTGCAGCGAGGGGTAGCCCGGAATCCGGATCCGAGAGTGTATGGAATTGAACAAGGCCGGCCATTCACAGCCGTACATTTCGATTCCAGAGAGCGATTCAAGCTGGGAAACGGGCATTGGAGCACATGGGTGGCGTTGAAATTCATGCCGACTTGCCAAAACGCGTCCACCGTCAAGAGGAACCCTTTTCGGCGGGCATACCATGCATGCGTCATGTGGTGGCGTGAGTTTGTTCATTGAGAAACGCCATGGTTGACTCGTGGACAGTAATGTCCTGGCGAGAGTCGCATTGCGGAGTGGGGCTTTGTGGAAGTCATGTAGGTGTTAGCGACGTGGGCTTGGTTACCGAATGTACCCCAGGCGATGATTTATTCAGATCTGCATCTGTTGATATATAAATAGTTGGGGGGGAGATATGGGTAGGCTCGAAGGGTTTATATCCAGCTTCGTGTTTCAAGAAATGAATTGAGACTGTGACTGCTTGACCACAGTCCATGGCGTCTTGGTATTCTTGGTTATAGTCTTCTTGATGCTAAGGAATTGCTGGATCTTTTCATACGGCGACATATCTTGAAAGTGTTCTGGGTGATATGCACAGAGGAATGCTTTTTGGGAACAGGACCCGTCACGTGATAAGTAAGCTCCGGACGTCCTTGTGCAGCTCAAGTATGACATTCTTCGAATCCGATTTCACTTTGACTTAAGGCGATGTATTTAGATCGCATTTATTGGAAATACAGGCCGTACGCCCTTATTTCCTGTCACTGTTCTCGGCATGTGTCCATGAGATCTACTCTTGGCATCAGCAACAGATAAGCATCTCTCTCAAGCTAGGCCACGGATACTTTAACGCCTATCTAGAGAGAGTGAAAAAGAGAAACTCAAACCTCTGCGATTGTGGGAGAGTACAGACACCAGATCACCTTCTCCTATACTGCTGGCACTACAACACAGAAAGGCAAGCGCTAAAAGCAACTCTTCGCGAGAACTACCTAACAATCCAACTACTCCTCCACACTAGCAAAGGCAGAGAGGCGACTTTAGCTTTCATTGCTAAAACTAGAGTAGGGACTAGAGGCTGGCATCTAGGCCAAGAACAAGATAACTAAAAATAAGCGAGAACAGAGAGACACTACCTAAAACCAATAATAACTAACAAACCTTCTTAAGTTACTTTCCTTAGCCCTAAAAGAGCTCGCTGGAAGACAGCCCTGCTGTCTAACATCTCTTCCTGTTTACTAAACTGCTCTTCAGCAACTGGAGTCTGCTTTAAGCGCAGCTAGAAGCGACTAAACCGCAGCACAATAGCAGTACTATACAGAGAACACTCTCACTTTAAACAAATTGTATCTAGAACGGCCTCTGGCCAAAGTCTTACATAGTCACTGACTGCAGATAGACTCTAATGGAATAATAATAATAATAATAATAATAACAGATAAGCATGGGCAAACCTGGATCATATAGCCTTGTCCACTATAACAACGATGAGGTGGCTTAAGTGTTAATGTTAAATCAACCTCCTGTTATTTTTGCACTCGGAACTTTGGCTTCCTCGTTTTACTGTTGTATGTCTACTGACAGGTGTCTGCTTGACCAGACGCGATATAGACTTGGTTAAACACAAATCTGTTTGTGCCCAGTGAAGTGTCGACGTTATGCAGCTGTCAAAATCGGGTGTCTCTTTGGTTTAAATATAGAGAAAACTCACCCTAGATGTGTGGCGTGGTTGCAAGGAACCTAGGCGTGGTATCCAATGGCAGCGGCGGAAATGGACCAGTCGCCCTCGCAAAAATATCTTCAGTCAGCGAATGAGCCCGCGTATATGAATACGCAGTTCTACACAGCTTCGAGAAGCAGCGTCGGGCATCTGGTTTGATGCTCAGTATGACAAAGTCGGATGGCGATGCACAGAGAAACTTTGGTACGCCCCTCGTATTGTGACACGAACCGACGCGGGAAACTGTTTTGACAGACGTATGCAGTGAGCTGTAGGGGACTATTATGCATTCCCCGGCAATTTGTGCGTGTGGGATTGAGGGCGAAAGCTACACACACACGTCTGGTAGGACTTTAGCAGGTCATTGTCTCTGATTAGAATAGCAGAATGGACGCATATCAGAAAGTCGCTGGACCGGTATTCAGGTAGGTTGCATTGACAGGCGGGGAATGCCGTAAGGCGCGATGGCGCTGATGGCCATGGTTCCTCCGGGCGACTTGACATGTTTGTGGCTCATCCGTAACGTTTGATTGCGATGCGCCGTTGAACGGCCTGTCACACGGCGGGCGCCCTTGGGTCGGACGACTTTGTGAATCTGCAAGCACAGCGTGTCTCAGTCGTCAGACATTGTCATGGCCGTTGTGGTCCTCAGGGCGAGCAGATGGCGGCCTGACGACAGCGCGGCCAATAGAGCCTTTGGTAGACACACACGGTCGGTTCGGGAAGAGAAGAGCCGCCAGATTCCCAGCAGACACGACTTGAAACCATCCCAAGACTGACAGGAGTTGGGAGCATGACTGGCCCTTGGGCGGTGTTTTCGACGTTCCAGAAATGCGGAGGAGGGCATGCGAACGCATGAAGACGAGACTTTTGCCGGTCAATGGAAGAGTCATGGTGGAAACTGAAACGGGGCGGCCGCATGCGTCCTCGCGCGCCATCCAAGCCGATCTGCATCAGCATGGCAGCCGTGGGCGTGGAGGGGGGCGGCATGGGCAGGGCCTGCGGCGAGGCTGTGTCGGGATCGGCAGCAGAGCCATGTCGGCCGGGGCGGGGGCCAGCGACGTAATGGGCGTGCTCCATGCCGCTACTTCGGCACCGCGAGTTGTGCCGCAGGGCCAGATCGGGGGTGGGTGGGTGGATGGAGGGTGCATGTGGATACAAGTAGATGGTGTAGCTGTGTGGGGTTCCTGGCCGGTTCTTGCTTAGCCTGCCGAAACCTCCGACGTCTGATCTTGGCTGCGACGATCCAAGAGGCCAGCCACTCCCCGTCCGCAACGCCTCGACCCAAATCGTCTTGCTGCCGTTTGCAGATTCGCAGATCGCATCCGGGCCAATGCATCTGACATTGCCCATCAGACGTCCTCGATTGTGCCATGACGGCAGCAGGCGGGCAGGGAATGTGCCTGTGTCACCACGTTGGCTCTCGTGACGCCGACGCTCAGTGCGCCCTCTTCTCCCTGCAGTATATGCGCATCCCTCCCGTTACACGCAGGACATGCCGTGCTTCTGGCTTAGCACCATCTGTCTCTGCCAGTTTCGAGTATTCCTTACCGCTCAGGCCCTGCACGCCTAGCTAATCACGTCTCGTCGTCCCTCTTAGCCAGAACAGGCCCATGTGCGAGGCACTCTTGCTCTCAACCTTCCGTCCCGCTCCTCGTGACAGTCGCGTGCCGCTCTCTTCGCTTATCGGACCTTTACATGACCTGGACCGTCTACTCGGTGCTGGGCGGCCTCCATTCCTTGAGCAACACGTCCCACGCTCGTTCTGCTAAGTAAGAGGAGGAGCCGAGTCTTCAAAAACCCCCCCTCCCCACAACTCGTCGACTGCCAGTTGAGACCTGGGGTCCAAACCGTCCCTCTGAACCAGTATCCCCTACAGCATGGTGGCCATGGCAGCTATCCTGCGTCCACGAAAGCTAGATGGCACCGACACGTTCAACCTCGGTCCTCTCGGAATCATCTACATCCTCGCCGCTGTACTGTACACCATCATCCTGTGTGTAGAGCTGTTCTTCTTGTATCGCCGCCGCAATGCTTTCTGTATACGCGTGAGGAATATCAAGGTGGTTTTGGCGGCAGTCTTGATGCTGCACATCTATCTTGTCGTCGTCCTTCTCGTGTACCCTTGGAATGGCTACTTTCCATGCGCCGCCGAGTTTTGGATCATGTCCGTGTTTCTTCCCTCGGGCATGGCCTTTTTCCAAGGTGGGTCAAGTGTGTTTACCGTCTTTGTTAGTCCATCATTGACCCACCATTAGCCTGCAATGCAAAGGTCCTCACCGTCTACGAGAACCAGTGCCGAATGACGCGCGACTTCCTCGAAGGTGCCCGCAAGAAGCGCATATCATATACTCCCCGTGGGCTATATGAAGCGTGGCGCGATCTTGATCCAGCAAAGAAAGTCTACGTGGGCACTGTGGCTGGATTGGTCATTTCAGTAAGAGCTGTAGACTTGAAACTTGTAGTGACTGCGCTGATCAAGCTAGTTCTTTCCTGCCATCGCCCTCTTCTTTGGGTCGCGTCGCTTCCATGCGTCATATGGATTTTTTGGCGAAGCTACAGACTTCCGAAAGTGTCGCCGGGGCGCTGAATGGGTGCCCTCAATTTTTGTCCAGTTATTCTGGAGTATGCTTGTGGGGCCTTGGATCTTGTGGAAGATTCGTAAGATCCACGACGTTCACTCGTGGGCGTTGCAGACGAGACTGGCCATCATTGCTGGGTATGTTCAACTACTCTCTTGACCATGTGCGTCACTGACGTTGCATTCAGCCTTCCCGGAACACCACTTTGGATCGCCTTTACCTACACAAGCGTGTCAAACGTTGATGGCATCACTGAATACTTTGCACCAGCAGGGTGGTAAGTACAACTGTAGCCATGGTGCCCCAACGCGCGTACTCATGTCATTGGACAGGTTCATTCCCTCACTGGTAGTCTGCCAACAAGTCCTAATCCTGATTCCTCTGCGGGACGCAATGAGAACACCACCAAGCCGTCGATCATCCGTGTCTGACACGTCCTCTCTCAACTCGATCCACTCGGTCGTGGACGAAAAGCCGACAAAGATTGTGTTTAGCCAGGAGTTCAAGACCAAAGGTTCCATGCGGGCACTGGAGCTCACTATCCAGAACAGTATCGAGCCGCTGATTGCTTGGGCGGCCATCCGCGAATTCACAGCGGAGAACTGCATTTTCCTGCGCGAAGTGCGCAACTTTAGGAAGAAGTGGGGCAGCCTCGACGTGGTGACGACTGTGCAACGCCGGCAAATGTTCAACGAGGCGTCGCTCATCTTCTTCACCCTTGTCAACCCCTTCACCGCCGAGTCGCCCATCAACATTGAATACAAGATCTTCAAGGCCATGCAGAACATGTTTGCCAACGTCGAGTTTGACCCGTACATGCCGCGCTGCCCCACCCCCGACAACGTCAACTCGCCCGTACAGCGAGAAAACGTCATCTGCCCGTGGGAAAACACGCTCAGCCGTCCAGCCAGTATCGACAGCAACGCTACAACATCAACGACATCAAGCGCACGCAGTATTGTGCCGAGCGACTTTACAGAACAGGTATTTGACAGCGCATACGACAGCATCAAGTACCTCGTCTTCACCAACACGTGGCCCCGATATGTGGATTTCACTGGCACGCGCCCGGCGACATCCTGAACATGTTGGCGTTGATCCAATGGCTGATACAACGAACATTTCTTCCATCTCATTTACTATTTTTTTTCATACATACTTATGGGTGCTGGTACCCATTGGCCCACTAGATAGAGCCGCCCTAAGTCATTCATGATGTGTATTTATTAATCGCCAATATATCTGGATCTGCAACACCTGAAATATGTAGCTATACCACCAGTCATTACATAACCGAAAGAGAAAGAAGAAAAAAAACTATGTTTCAACAGACTAGATTTTATTTGAATTCTTCACATGGGGCATCTGCATCTGTCATGTGTGTACCTGAATCTGCATCTCATCTGCATATGCATCTGTCATGTGTACCTGCATGTGGCACCTACTGTAGATCTTGGCAACGTGTTTTTTTTTCCTTCCCCTTCCCCTTCCCCTCCCCCCCCCTTCTTTTCTTTTCTCCGTCTCTCGCCCTTTTCAGGGTCCAACGCGCCAAACTGTCACTTTCCCTCGCCCTGACAACGCCCAAACCTTATGCGCAAACCACAAAAACGGGGGGACGGGCCACGAAACCGGTGTCCCCACTCGTAAAACTTTACTGGGCCTTTTTTCGACGCTTACGGGCCTCCATTTCTCTCACCTTGACTTGAACTCTTATTCTCGCATCTATATGCGTCAACTTTTATGCGGCGGGCGTCACTATAGCGCCCGCCCCTCTGCCACACCCCCCCTTTCCGCTCCCCCATCCCCAAAATCGAGCCCCGAGGATCCGAAACTTGTTCTGCCGCAAATCTGTACGCGCGCACCAGGCACCCATCGGGCAGTGGGCGCCGTTTATCCCAGGATCAGTGAGGCTGCCTGCTGCAGTTTCAACTTGTTTTGACGTGTGAGCGGCGGACAAGGGGAGGGGTAGTAAGTAGCGCGAGTTCGGAGCTGCAAGAAGGGCGAAAGACGAAAAAGAAAAATAGTAATCACTGAATGCGATATTCCTTCTTTCCCCGGTTCCATGCACGCCCCCCGCGCGGCGCATCCTTCCGCAGCGGCCTCTTTTCCTGTTCCTGCTTTTTGATCTCGCGCACAAGCCTTGTGGTTGCAGTAGTCAGATGCAGCCAAGAGAAACGTACTTGTCCTCATTGTCCATGTTTACACCACCACCACACATTTGAGTAAGTATGCTATGGCATATTCAACCATCTTTACTTATGCACAGGTATAACATGCGAGATGCTCTAACGCCCCACCGCATCGTCACATCCATCCATCCATCCATCCATACATAAACACGACCCCAAGTTCGCTCCCAACCAGAGGGCCAAATATCACCCTCGCCCTTGCAACTCTCAAACCTACGCCGCGCAGCTAAGTAGCCCGCGCGCAACCCTCCCCCCTTCCTCACCACATCCAACCGCAACCAGCAGCAGTCCAGGCAGACGCCACCAGCCAGTCCGTATTTCATTTCCGCCTCTCACGTCCTCCCTTCCCAAACCCATCCAATACTCGGCGCGCGCACTTGGCCCCGCGCGGGCAGTATTCGGCATCAGCAAGCAAGGGTAATTTGGCCGCGCGCGCGCTCGCTCGCAGGCTATTTACTTAGTCGATTGCAAGGGCAGGCAAGTGAGAACAAAATAATCCCCGCCTCCTCCCCCCATCACGAAAGAGAAAAAGAACGAGCCCCCCCCCCCTTATGTCAAGTGTTATGGTACTAATAGCAGCCAAGTACCTCAGCAAAGCAACCATGTATGCGAGGCGGCGGGCTCCGTACGTAGCGCCCGCACGCCCGCACGCCCGCTCGCCTGCCTGGCTCAGCGTGGATACATGTAAGCCGTAGAACGCCCGCGCGCGGGCGCGTGCCTTCCCTTGCCGACGTACGCGCGGGACACTTTGTGTTTCAGATACTGCGTTGCTGACGGGTGTTTGCTGTGGGTAGTCTACAAGGGGGGGGGAAGAAAGCAGAACAAGGAAGAGGTGGTAAGTAGAGAGGAGACGAGAGCAAGAAAGGCGGGCCAAAAGGCTAACAACCCAATCCACTCCAACGGCCGTAACTTTGTTGCGCTGAGGATTCTTGGGTGAGGGGGATGAGGAGAGAGAGAGAGAGAGAGAGAGCCGGGGGCTGGCGAAGGAAGGTTTATTGTTTTCCCTCTTTCTTTCTTTCTTTCTTTCTTTCTTTCTTTCTTTCTTTCTCTCTCTATCTGTCTTTTTTTAATTTTTTTTTGCCTTTCTGTTCCTTGCTCGGGGCGTCGTGTTCCGCGTAGAGTCACAGCCGTTTACAGAAGGGGCCGAAGCTTTATTCTCTTTTGTTTTTTTTGCGTTTGAGAGCTGACATGTGAGCATGGGGTCTTCGTTTGTGCTGTGTAGGTAAGATGGGCTTTTTGGCGCGCTAACATCGGTCGTGGGTTATTCTCCATGTCGGGGGTTTGCTGATGACAATGACAGTGACAATGACGATGCTGATGCTGATGCTGATGCTTGCATGGATGTATCCCAGTCACTTTAGTTGAAGGGGCACCGACGTCCGGTCAGGGCAAGTCCCGTGTTTCCCCCCCCCCCTCTTTCCTTCTTTCTTTTTTTCTTTTTCTTTCTGGAAGCCCGGCGTGGAAGGGCAGGTGTACCGAGCATAGGTGCTGGTTCCTTTAATACCGAAAGCACGGTGTGCTCTGTGACGAATGTGGGCTAAGGCTAAGAAGTAGTTAGTTAGTTAGTCATGGATAAGTAGTATAACTTGGAATTTGGCAATTCACATGATTGGGGCCAAGCAGCTTCTTGGCTAGTTTTTTTGTTTCCTAATTCATCACTATTCCCGCTTCCCACCTGTCATGTCCTGAACAGACTATGGCAAAAAAAAAACTCGCCCACAAAAAAAGAAACCAAGTTGTCTTGATAGACTGAAAAAAACTGCGCTTACTATTACACTAACTGAGATATCCGCCTACTAGCTGAATGTGGAAGAGAGAAAAAAATCAATAATATACCCTCAATGCGTCTTCATCGCCCCCCTTTTCTTTTTTTCATCCAAGATGCCCAGCATCTCAGCCATGCTATTGCTCCCTGACAGATCCATATACCCTCCTCCTATACCTTGAGCTGAAATATCGGCGAACAGCCTCACTATCCACGCCGCGGCATGAATCGCGCCACTGGTGCCCCGTGGGTGTAAAATCCGGGACACTGCCTTCCAGCAAGGCACTACTGCCTAGTTTCTCATATGTCTCTTCCTCTTCTTTTCCCGGTAGCGCCTTGGATGCAGACGAGTGCGGCCCTGGAGATGATTTGTTGGCTGGTGGCTGAATGGGATCGGGCAGCCGGGCAGACAGAGGGGAAGGGTGAGGAGGCCCGGACGAGGAATGCGCTTGCTGGGCGCATTGCTGTGGTGGTGTGATTCGCCTGGTGAAAACGAGGGGGACTTCTGCCTTGACGACAGGACGTATTGAAGTACCGGGTTGTTTGCTGGTGGGCTTGGCAATGGGCTTGCTGTTCGCCTTGTCGTTGGTCGTGCTGGTGATGGTGTCGTCGCCTACACTATCCACTCTGCCGCGAGCCTTGGTGTCGGCCTCTGAAAAGGCGCTATCTTGTGCTGGCTGCACGCCTTCACGCTCCACCTGCGTGTGAGAAACTTGTCCCGAGAAGCTCATGTTGCTGGGGAACTATGTTTTGTCTTGGGTAGAGGCTGGTTGGTGCTTGCCGGTTTGCGTGCTGAGGGAAGTGCTGAGTTACTGCAATACCCTTTCTTCTTATAGCCAGGCATCATGATGTGAAGAGAGAGAGAAAGAACGTCACAGTCTGTTGTTTTCTGTTCGAAATTAGAGAGTAGAACTAAGGTTGACTAGATACAATCAGACGACTGCCAGCTCTTTACAAGAGTGTCGCTGGAAATGGGCGGCCGCTGAGTGGTCTGGGTAGAGTGGAAGCGAGCGCGCACCCACACCCTGTCATTTGGAAAACGTGCGAACCATGGCATGTATTCTCGAACCATAGTTAGGATGCATGCTGCGAAGCTGATATAGGGATATTTGTTCCGTGAGGAGAGTTTGAACCTGTGTGATTTGGCCTCGTCATGACTGACCATGCTAAGCAAGCGTGGCTAGACTCCAGACGGAAAGTCAGCATGGCTGGCTTTGCCATGGTATTGATTCGTACCAGATTTCCTCATGTGCGGAGGCGCGACAATTCATGCATTCTGGTGCCAGCAAGACGTCCACTACCTATGTTTGCTTCGCCAACGCATGATCTAGCAGTACCCAAAGCTCAATAGAAGCCTTTCCACTGGCTCAGATACCATCCAACCGAAGCAGCACGGACGATATTCAGCCCATTCTTCAGTCGAGTGAACGTCGTCGCTTTGAATTGATACATATGCGTGAACGTGTATTGGTCGAAGAGATAAAATGCATTGTATTGACCAAAATTAACTCAGATATTGGACATGATTCGTGAGGTGCATCGCCATCGTACTGTATCTACCAAGATGTTGATGATATGTGGTACATTGTCCGTCCTTGACTCCTTGTTCCGTAAACCGACTAAGCCGCCCTGCTCCAATGCCGTGCCATGATCTTTGCCTGTTGTGTTTAGAAGACGCCAGATCCGTTTCAAGACAAGCTTTCCTGGGCCAAGACCGAGGGTAAGTTGCCAACGCACAGAATAGCGCCATGTCTCTGTACGTGGCAAAAATGGCCCACTAAGCCTGTGGGACCAAAAGCTTATGCCTTTTGTACACGCTCCTCGTAAGCGGCCCAAGCAGCTTGCCTGTAGCGCTCTGCTTCTGATTTGCGGTCGTGGGCTCTTACGATGCCACGTCCTACAATAATGACATCGCATCCCTGGTCCAAAATCAACTTGCGAGGCGTGTTGTACTGCTGACCCAGGCCGTCTCCCAGCTTCTTGCCCTCTTGCCCTGGAGGGGGCAGCTGGCAACCTGGCGTCATGGTAATGAAGTTATCGTCGGGTTCCGTGTTCAAGCTGCGTTGCGCAATGAAGCCCATGACGAAATCCCGGTGATTACGTGCGATTTCAACCGTCTTCTGCTGGTAGTCGGGCGTCATGAGATGGCCCTCGGAGCTCATTTCGGCGAGCAGCAGGAGGGAGCGCAGAAACGGCGGCGGACCGAGGCGGATCAGCTCGCTTGCGGTATCGAGGTTGAAGACGTCTTCGGTATTATGGTTGGGTTCCGGCCGAGGCGATATGCTTTCTGTGCGCATGGATATCGACGTCGTAACGCTCACAACGCTTTGTTTCCTGTTCGGGGGCCGGATGCTCAGACGCCTCTCTCCGCCCTCCATCTCGATGGGCGACTCGATGGAGAAATTGGGGTTTTCCATGGCCTCGTCATGGTCATCGTCGCAGTCCGCTCCGTTTACCTGGCGTGTGGCGGAAATCTCGGTGTTGACCGATGTGTTGTATTTGGCAATGGTCTTCTCGGCGGCTTTCTCGAGCGCAGTAACTATGGCGGGGCCGGGCAGGACGTGTGCGTTTGTGATTTCGGCCCACAGAGCGATGCGGTGGTGGCCAGAAGTGTATTGCTTCTGCACAGTTTCTAGGGGCATGGATTAGGCTCGGCTCATCCCGGCTGGACGGAGGGCGACTACGGCAACATACCACCAATATCGGCGAATTTTCGGTCTTCGAAGATGAGGAACGACTTGCGGACGGCGATTTCCCTCAGCGCCTGGGCGGTCCTGTCGGACCAGTCGGTGACAATGTCGCAGTGTGTCTTGAGCAGGCAGATGGAGTCGCCCACGTCTTCGGCGAGTTGGATCAGCTCGGCAGACGTCTCGACGTCGGCGGAGAGACAGAGGTTGGAGTGCTTGGCGGCTATCAGGCTGAGGAGGTACGAAGCCAGCGGGCCGACCGAGGGCAACGCCGCACGCGCACGGTAGGTGGTGGTGAGGGAGGCGTGGGAAGGCATGGCGGCCATGGCGGCGTCTTGTCGAGCAGAAGGGAGCAGGTATTCCGGAGCAGGGCGGAGGGGCGGAAGTCTGGGCAGGGCTATGGACAGGACGGGCGTAGTCCAGCAGCAGACGAGGGGTTCTCTGGGATGCGCGTCGCCCAGCGGACGTCAAGGCGGGGGGTGAATGAGGGGCAGCGGGCAGGCAGCGAGCGAGGGGACAGCTGAGGCTTTTCGGGGCTCGTGATGGGGGGAAAAGCGAGGGGAGCAGCGGCGGCGGGGAGCGGGCGGGCGGGCGACTATAAACAGGCAGAAGGCGAGGGCGAAAGGGGCAAGGGAGCAAGGGAGGGGAGGTTGCGGCGGAACGCGCAGCAGTGGTAGCAAAGGGAGAGGCAGAAATCGATAGTCGGGGCTGGTGGGCTGTCGTGTCAGTCACCAGCAGCCGGGCGGTCGGTCCAGCGAGGATAGGCGAGGCGTCAAAATTAAGCGTGCAGCCTGTTCCTGGCGCGGCCCGCGGGCTGCAGATCCCCTGGCCCGCCCTGCAGACTCGAGCCGCCGCGCTGAAGTATGCCCATCTTCATATACACGCTCCCTCTGCCACGCCCACGCCCACGACCACTGCCGCTGCCAAACACTACCCCGCCCCCTACCACACGCCCCCGCGCCCACGCCAGCACCGCCGGCGGCCCCCTGGCATCGTTGATCAAACACGGCGACTCGTGTAGCATCCAGAGTTCGCATTCGCATCCACTCGTGCAGCCATGCCTCCCTCCCGGCCCAGCGTCATCGCGTGCTTCTGCGTCCAGGGGCAAGCAAGTCATGCCGAACACATGTCTGGCTGCGGCCTGAGTCGTGCAACGAGCCCTATCACTGCCTATGTCAGGGGCTGGGGGGCTTCCCCAGACTAGTAGATAAGCATGTCCAGGTAGACGTGGTTGACGTCATATCGTGTATAGCTGGCCACGCCCCTTGGCTTTCCCATTCACCCTGTCCAGCATAGAGCATTCGGCCCTCACCTTGGACCTGCAAAGCACCCTCTACGCTGCCCTGCCCGTCTGGGCCAGTGAGCGGCGAACCGTTACTGGGGAAGCGGGGCGCGCATCTGCCTTGATCATGGCCGTGAACAGTGAAGACACCTTGGGCGAATCAGAATGCTCCGTTCCGCACGTCACCTTGGATTTCCCAATGCGGCCTGCATGTCGCATTCACTGCGCTTGCGTTCACCACAACAAAAACAGGCCCCTCTCACGACAAGACCTTTCCTCTTCTCCTCCTCATCTCCATCTTCATCTCCATCTCCATCCCTCCACTCCATCCCGTACATTGAACCTCTCGCCGCTTCGAACCTCAACATTGACACCATGCCGCCCAAGAAGGACACGGGCGGAGATACGCATGAGCTTGTAGCAGGCTTTACTGACAGAGAGACCAAGCTTCTAGCCGCCGCCTTCTTGAGCTCTACTGCCCCCGACAAAGTAAGCACCCGTGTTCGTATTCATGGCACTTGATTAATGCAAAACACAGTACGACTACGACCTCATGGCCGCCCTCACCAACAACACGACCGGCTCCCTCAAGAAGATGTGTAAGTCCCATGCGTCCATCAACAAGACGCGGCGAACTAACATGCCGTGCTCAAATCTAGGGCCCATCGTCAAGAGGAAGGCTATTGATAGCCATTCCTCTTTCGCCAAGTTCATGGGTCACTCTGAATCTGCCGATGGTGGCTCGTCCAAGTCTCCTTTCACGCCCAAGTCCAAGAAGCGCAAGGTTTCTGACGACGCGGCCGAGGAAGCCGATGAATCTGACCAGGAGCCGTCCGAGTCGGAGAAGAAGGCGTCCAAGGGCAAGAAGCCTGCTGTCGAGAAGCCCGCTGCCGAGAAGAAGCGCCGCGGTCGTCCCAAGAAGCAGCCCAAGACCGAGGAAGTTGCCATCTACGAGGACAATGACCACGCCAAGGCTTCTGAAGGCACCAACGACGAAGTTGCCGAATCCGAGCAGGACAAGTTCGATTCGCCCAAAGTCAACAAGCCCGCTGCTGAGAAGCCCGCTGTCGAGAAGAAGCGCCGCGGTCGTCCCAAGAAGCAGCCCAAGAGCGAAGAAGCTCCCGCCCACGAGGACAAGGGCAACGCCGAGGACAAGGACAACGACGAGAACTCGGCTGACGGCGGCGACGGCCTCGGTGAGTTCATCTTTACCAAAAACATCGAGGCGTGGCTGGAAAATACTGACAGTGAGTTAGATGCCCAAGCCGAGACTGCAGTCTAGATGCGCCAGCTCACGCTTGCCAGACTCTCTCGACCATTGAACGGTGCGCGTGTGCCGTGATGGAATGCTATGGTTATCATTTCGTAGCACTTGGGGGTTGGTATTCCGTTTCTTGAATGTCCATGGAGTTGTATTGATGCTCCGGATACTGGTATTACCGTGGCTGCCCATAGTTGAAGCTAGCCACGACACGCACACACACACTCTCTCTCTCTGCGTAGTCGAAATCCATCCACGACGATCATTTCTTGTGCCCATTTGCCATGATGGTGTCCTGTGATGTATGCGCTCCTCCTTTCCCCACTGCATATAGTGCTAAAAAAAAAGAAAACAAAGAACCGAATACGCTACTGCGATAGACGGCGACATGCATGAGACTAGCCCTTTCGCAGTGCACGCGGCTGCCACGCCATCGCGTAGCCACGTGACTCGCCCACGTTCCGCGCCTAACCTTGCATGCCCCCCCCCCCACGGCATAATTCCGCGCTCCTAAATCTCGCACCTTACTAACCAACCGTCTGACCAACAAAGATACCTCCGTATTAAACTTCAATAATGCTCCCTGCTATCATGCCCACATTTAACCCACTGCCGCTACTATTAATTTCCTTGTTCCCAGGCGGAACATGCGACTTGCACCACGCATCTTAACACTCGTCCTCGGCCTCCAACGGACCTCGGCGCAACTCTCGTCTCCCAGTCTACGCAACACCACGTTCAACCCTCTCCACGGCATCCAGCCGTTTCCCCTATCGTCATACAGCACCAACATGACGCGGCGCGC
Organism: Exserohilum turcica Et28A; assembly: GCF_000359705.1. Lineage (NCBI taxonomy): Eukaryota > Fungi > Ascomycota > Dothideomycetes > Pleosporales > Pleosporaceae > Exserohilum > Exserohilum turcicum. Next base: position 2,696,082 of record NW_007360136.1, on the reverse strand, counting down.
CCCCGTCATCGCCCTCTCGCACGGCGGTGGCCCCATGCCGCTTCTCGGCGACCCCTCGCACGCACCCATTACAAAGTCGCTGCAGACGCGCGTGCCCCACATCCTCAAACTCGGTACCCCAGACGCTCCAAAAGCCGTCGTGCTGGTCACGGCCCATTGGTCCACGGACAAAGTCACCATTTCCAGCGGCGCGGCCCATGAGCTGCTGTACGACTACTACGGCTTCCCGCCCGAGTCGTACCACATCAAACACAATGCCCCCGGCAGTCCTGAAGTCGCCGAGCAAGTCGCCAGAGCGCTGGATGAAGCCGGCATAGAGCATGTCAAGGATCCTCAACGACGTACGTATCTCTCTTCAAGTATCCCCCCCCTCCCCCCAATCCCATTTCTACGTTCAATTTCAAATTCAAAGCCAAGTTCACGGCGACTAATACCCACCACAACAGCCTGGGACCACGGCGTCTTTGTGCCCATGAAACTGATAGATCCGTCGGCCACAACGCCCATTGTCCAAGTCTCGGTGCTGGCCTCAGAGTCGGCTGCGCAATCCTACGCCGTCGGCCGCGCGCTGGCTGCTCTGCGCGCCCAAAACATCGCCATTATCGGATCGGGCTTCGCCACGTTCCACAATCTGCGTCTGTTCAGCCAGCTGGCGAACCCCGCGCTGCAGGCGCAGACCAAGGAGTGGAGTCGCGCCGTCACGGACGCCGCCTTGACCGACGACGACGCGCAGAGGGAGCACAAGTTCTTGCACTGGAGATCCTGGCAGCATGCGTATAGCATGCATCCCCGCGGCGGCGCAGAGCACTTTCTGCCCCTCATTGTGTGTGCGGGCGCGGCGGCCGCGACAAAGGGAAAGGCGTATGCGGATTCACTGCGTGGGACCGACATGTGGAGTTATTACTGGGACGACGACAGTGCGAGTTATTCGCTGTGACTTGGACGGAAAAACGGCGACTCGGTGATACATAGGTTGAAAAACATGTTTCTCAATTCATCGTGATATCTCTGAATAAAGCACTACTTACATATTCATCTCATCCTCGCTTTTTACCGTCTGTCTGTCTGTCTGTCTGTCTCATCGACTCCATTGGTACAGATTCCCCAAATCTGCACCCTCTAACCTACCTTCTTTTCTTCCCATTGCCAATAATACTAACGTGATTGTTCCTACTTAGTTCCCCCAATAGGCAACATACCATACCACGCAATAACCGCCACACCCAGCAGTCCCGAAACACAACTCATAACCAGCGCGGCAATACCCCTAGCCTGGAAGCCCGCGGGCAACCTACCAGGACTCTTATTCTCGCCCGTGAGATCGACATAGTTGCGCGTGTTGCCCGCGGCATTACCCTGCGTGGGCACATTCTTGTCGCGGCAAGCGTCCCAGTGGCTCTGCGGAATCACACTGTCGGTGCTGATATTTGCGGCCGACGCGGGAGACGAGGAAACGAGAAGTTGCTGCTGAAGCGCCAGCGGAGCCTCGACCATGGTGGCTGTCAGCCCAGATGCAACGTGCCATTCAATGTGGCAGTGGAAGAGCCACACGCCGGGGTTGTCGGATCGGAACCGCAGCACCATGTGGCCGTTTGGCCGTACGAGGATCGTGTCGCGCCGCATGGGCTGTGCCGGGCGAGCGGCATCGGTGCTGGGGCTTGTGGCAGGGTCATAATCACCAGCGTCTTTGTCGCTGCGCGCGAGCACCTGGAATGTGTGGCCGTGGAGGTGGAAGGGGTGTCTGTTTGCGGTGGATTAGTCCTTGATACAGCTGAAGACCATGTTGCAGGTTAATGGAAAGAGACAACTTACTTGCCCGGATCCTGGTTGTTGAGGATAATCTCTACCACTTGGTTGTGGCCCAGGACAAAAGCGTTGGTGTTGGTACCGTAGATAATCGGGTCTGTGGCATTGGGGCCAGTCGAAAGTGCAGTGTACAAGGTAGGCACTTTGGGGGCGACGTATGTGACGTCGTTGAAGAAGGCGCTGGTTCCCATGTGTTAGCTGTGTGTGCGGTGTAGAAAGAGATGCTGCGACTTACTAGTTCGCCCCGTCAATCAAGTTTTCCATCTTGACGTCCAGCGTGATGGACTGATCGACCCGATCAAAAGCCTCTTCCTTGTCCCACGGCACCAACTTGAAGTCGTCAAATGGCTCAAACGAATCAACATCCTTGGGCGCCGGCAACGCCTGCTTGCTGTCGTACACGAGCCAGCCCGTGACATTGGGATTCAGCCCATCTGGGACACTGTCGAACATGACCTCGTCCATGCTGCCTACAAATGCAAAGTTGGACTTGGTGTCGTTCTTGGTGGTGACGAGCACACTGTAGCGCTGCGCTGCGGTAAGGTAAATCATACTCGCGTCCGCGGGTTCAGTGTATACGCCGTCGACTTCGACAATCTTCATGTTGTGGTCTTGGAACCAGACGTATTGTCCCGCAAACGCGCCCATGTTGATCATGCGGAAGAGGTAAGTTTTTCCTGGTTGCACACTGACAGTCAGGTTTTGCGTGTCATTGAACAGCGCTGCTTGAGGAACGGGTTCTGCGCCCGAGGGATTGGCAATGTTGATGAATTCTGCTAGGAGGTTTGTCATGGAGTCGTGGTACCTGTCATCATCATGTTTTGGTGAGAAGTTGCGCTACGTTTCCAGGGTCAAAAGCCTTGCTCACCAGTCTGACACCGTCACTACGACTTCCTCCTCGTACATGTCCTTGAAGGGACTCTCTGGGTCACGTACAATGAGCGCGCCGCGGAGGCCATCTGGATACTGGGCGCGCTCGTGGCTATGGTACCAGTACGTCCCCGGTTGGTTGACCTGTCACCATCAGTCCCCGCTACTTGCACGTGGAAACGTAAGCTTACCGTGAAGTTGTATGTGAATGAGCTGCCTGGTGGGATCCCGCACTGGGTAACGCCAACGACGCCATCCATCTGGTTCGTGCCATTCATGTACAGCCCATGAAAATGCAAGCTTGTAGACTGGTTTCCTAGCGAGTTCTTGAGGTTGACAATGACCTGGTCGCCCTTGGTCGCGACGATTGGTGGAATGGGCCATTTTCCATTGATTCCTATGGTTGGGCGCGTGTACTGGCCGTCTGGATTCGCATACACCCAGCCTACATCAAAGTCGTATGTGACGGTCGCACATTGGGCGGCGGTGGCTAGTAGGAGTAATGAATAGAGAAAGTTTGACAAAGACAACGCCATCTTGGCCGAGGCGTTGGGTATGGGAGAGTCTCGTCAGCCAGAAGCTGTGCGGAGCGGTCCAGCAAGCAAGTACATGCAGCCGACTCTGGCCCGGCGTGTGCGATGGTCAAGGCTAGTTCCGGCGTGGAATTGCAATAGCAATCAGATAAATGAAATCAGGCGCGACGACACCACGATCAGATAACACCTTCCCGTCAGGTTCTAGTGGCAGCCTCAAGCCACGATACCTCGGCGCCGAGCTATCAGATCATATGCTGATGGTGCTGAGCACAAAACAGGCTCGTAAAGCGGTACGAAGTGGGGGGTGCATGTTGGTGCTGGTCAGCTCTGGCAGATCTCCGGTCATCGCGCCCAATCGCCTGACCGCTGCTTCAGGCTTGCTCTTCATATGAGGGGATGATAATCATGCTAACACGACATGATTTGCTGCGGAGTAGTTCCGATTCGGTTGTTATCGGACCATCTGATAATCTGGACCACAGCCGCCCGGCCATGTGGTTTAGCGGCGGGGCCTGAGGACCAACAAGCCTGTCTTAGCCTGCGCTTCCAATCTCTTGATTCGATTTGGCGTGCTGGGCATGTGAAGATCCCGAGCTTGCAATGACCGACTGCGGGATTTGAAACGTGAAGAGTCTTGGGTAGAAGACAGTGCCACCTGCAGTCGATGGGGCAGGTCGTAGAGTGAATACCGCAATCAGATGGCGACCCCACAATCTAATAATCATCAGCAACAGAGATTTCTGCGGGAATAAAAAGCAATAAACTCAAATTCACCGACGCAGGAAAAAAATATCATCCAGAGGTAAAATCGGTCCGTCATCCCTTGGCAGCTGGCAAACTCTGATGGAAAGGCAGGCTCGCTTGTGCTGAGGCATCCCGAAACTCGGCTTTTTACTAGCGCCACTGTAAAGGGAGCCGTGATCACGAGAGGCTGGTGACATTCCCTGCCCTTTCATCTGATTAGGCGCTGTCTTCTTAAGCTCGTCGCCTGCTTATCAGATTCTCCAGTTTCTGTGCTAATTGAGCGAGCTCGACAGCCTCCACGATGCCGAACGTCTTTGCAGTCCCAGGTACGTAAGCAGCAACAAACACGCCTCTCTTCATTCCCCACATACCCAGCGCAGGTCTTGCTAACCTGACCCCAGTCTTCTTCATTTGCTTCCGCGAGTGTCTGGAAACAAGCATTATTGTTTCCGTCCTTCTCGCTTTCCTCAAGCAAACGCTGGGGCCGTCGCAGGACGCCGCTGTGTACAAGCGGCTCGTGCGCCAGGTGTGGTATGGCGTGGGGGCAGGCGTGATAATCTGCCTCATCATCTGCGCTGGTGTGATAGCGACTTTCTACACGGCGGGAAAGAATACGTTTGAGACGGCCGAGAACATCTGGGAAGGCGTGTTTGGCATCCTAGCCAGTGTCATCATCACGTTGATGGGCGCTGCTTTGCTCCGCATCAGCAAACTCCAGGACAAATGGCGAGTCAAGATATCCAAGGTGCTCGAGCAAAAGGACCTCAACCTGCCGGTCAAGGGGAAGCTGAAGCGATGGACGGAGAAGTATGCCATGTTCATCTTGCCGTTTATTACGGTGCTTCGTGAAGGTATCGAAGCGGTGCTGTAAGTCGACACGACGCTTGTGTGTTTAAGTTGTGCCAAGCTCAACCACTTGCAGGTTCATTGCGGGTGTCAGTCTCAGCGCTCCAGCAACAAGCTTTCCCCTTGCCGTCATTTGCGGGCTGGGTGCAGGTGCGCTGGTGGGATTCTTCATCTACAAGGGTGGTAACAAGACTTCGCTGCAGATCTTCCTCGTGGTGTCCACGTGCTTTCTTTACCTTGTGGCGGCGGGCCTCTTCTCCAAGGGAGTGTGGAATCTCGAGCAGAATGCCTGGGTCAAGCTGGCCGGAGAGGGCGCTGCCGAGGCTGGTTCAGGCCCTGGTAGCTACGACATCAGGAACAGCGTGTGGCATGTAAACGTAAGTTTGTGGCATCGTCTGCCTCAGGTTCGTGTGCTAACTCTTGTCCGACAGTGTTGTTCTCCGCTCGAAAATGGCAGTGGCGGGTAAGCACATGTGACGATTTCAGCTGAAGCTCGCTAACAACATGGCCTCGTAGCTGGGGTATCTTCAACTCGCTGCTCGGGTGGCAGAACAGCGCAACGTACGGATCCGTCATCTCGTACAACGTGTACTGGCTTGCAGTGATTCTCGGCTTCGTCTTCATGGGGCTGAGAGAGCGCAAGGGCAGCGCCTCGCACAATGGCGAGATGGAAAGCGACACGTCGAGCGAGCAGCGCGAGACGGCACAGGCGAGCAAGATTGCCGACGAGGGCATGGGCGTCAACACGGCGGTGAGGGAGGTCAAGTAACGAAGAAAAAAGAAAAGAAAAAGAAGGCGTCGACGCGGAAACTCGGGTCTGCTCTCATATCGTCGGGGCCGGTCAGGCCGTGGGGAATTGTTGTATTGTCGCGGAAGAGCTAGGCAGCACAGCCAATACACAGCCTCGAGAAAGAAAAAAAGGCGCTTATCTAATAATAACCTAGCCGACGCTAATGCAGCGCGGCATGCACACGCAAGAGGGCACGAGCAGCGCGCGAGCAGAAGAAGAAGAAGAAGAAGAACAAAAGAGTGCCGACCTCGTGAACAGCACCAATATTGTTATGGTATGGCATGGCGTGGCATGCAGTGCTGTGCAACGGCTGTGCTGTCCCCAAGCACATCCACCGCGCCATGGCAGTGTCGAGGCTAATCATCCAGGGCAGGGCTGCCATGTTTGCGCATCAAACGCGTGTCACTCATGCGTATCTGTGGGTCGCTGATCGGGTGCGCCTCGCGTCTGAGTACCGTTTGAGTGTAGACTACTTTGCACCGGGCGGCCTGCTCCCTGTCTCTCTCTCTCTCTTTCTCTCTCTCCAGCACAAATCTCTTGTCGGCAAATGCCTCGCGGCCATGGCGATTACGAAGCATGGCTGACACGGCCAACAGGGCAGAGTCAGGCAACCCGCCCTGTGGTATTCTGGCGTGGCTGAGCGAGCCCTCTCTCTCTCTCTCGTCGTCGGCCTGGGCTATTCTTGGGCTCACCAGCCTAGGATGAATACAGCTACTTTGGTATTATCGGGACAGGGCCAAGGTCAATTGCTATGCACAAAACAAAGTGGTTAATTATACTTAAAGCAACACACCACCGTCCTTGTTCCCTTTTTCCCCCCCGCCCCGCCTAGGACTTGTTCTCCACGCGTTTGCTCCCCGTTCCCCTGGTCTCTTGTGCGCGGCGCCCATCTATTGCTCCTTTTTGCTCTTTTATTTTACGCCCGTCGCTCGTTCTTTCTCGACGCAACTGCCAGCTTCCGGCCTCTCTCTCTCTCTCGCTCTGAACCTTGCTCTGCATTAAGAACCTACTGTACCTCTCTCTCCCTCACACACACACACACACGCACAAGGAACCCTGCAAAAAGAGAATAGAGAAAGGAAACACACACATACATACATACATACAAGATGCATTCCAAAAACCTCGCTCTCGCCCTCATCGCCACAGCAGCAACCACTGCCGTCGCCGAATTCGCAATCATCACCACGCCCCTACCCACCAACCTCGACGTGCTCACAAACGTATGTCTATCCGCCCCCCTTTGCAATTTCGCCTCTATACCCCAAACTGCATAAACTGAACAATCATCCCCCCCTCCCCACAGATCGAGGCCTACAAATCGTCCATCCTCTCCGAAGTCTCGTCGGGCCTTGCGTCGCTGACGGGCAACAGCGCCGCCGTGCGCAGCGCCTCGTCGGCCCGCGCCGGCCTCGCCTCGTTCGTCGCCACAGCCTCGTTTTCCATCCCTCCCCAAGTCACGCAGCTCACGGCCGTCGAGACGTTTTCCGCCACCCCGGCCTGGTACTCGGCCCTGCCCAGCGACGTCAAGGCTTACTACGACAAGTTCAACCAGGAGGTCCAGGGCTTGATTGATCAGGCCATCTTGGGTACCTCTGCCGCCGCCACCCCGGCCTCGGGCGCGACCGCAAAGCCCACCGGCGCCTCGGCTGGTGCGAAGCCTACCGAGACGGGCGCTGCTGCTATCCTGCGAAGCCCTGTGGGCGCCATGGGCGCTGGCATCGTGGCTGCGTTTGCGGGCGTCATGGCTTTGTAAAAAAAAAAAAAAAAAAAAAAAAAAAA
>NW_007360136.1:2687860-2688632 GCF_000359705.1 Exserohilum turcica Et28A | reverse complement strand
TGATGCAAGTAAGCATCTTGTCAGCTTCTTGCGTCATCACCGGACTACTAGGCTTGGGGTGCTTTGTTGTTGTCGTCTACTACTCTATTGCATGCTTTTCTAGATACCTGAGACCCCGTCTCATTTTACGAGCTTCATCAATGACACATTACTTTGGGGTCAAGCCCTTGCTGCCCTACTTTACGCCATGCACACTATACTTTCAATACTAAAAACACTCTTACTATTTGTGCTGTTTCATTTTCTACTCGATTATTATGAGTGAGGCTATCAAATGCCTCGCACTAGAATTCTGTGCCATGGCATATTCTACAAGAGTTACAAGATGTAGACGAGCGGCGGAAATGACAAAAATGCGAATCAAGCCGAAGTGCCCAACCACGACTGCGAACGAATAGAAGAAAAGGCCATGGTGCCAGAAGCAAAGAGCCCAAATCGCCAGTGACTACAAGATCGCTAATGAAAGAAGATGTAGAAAACACAGTGGTCACCGTGTACGCGGCGCCACTGGAACAGTCCGCCTGATGCAGCGCCCTCTGCTATGCACAGGGGCACTTGCAGGGGATACGCTATACCACACCTGCGCCTCAGCGCGAGGCCGGCCCTTGCAGTCTAGATAGGCAGACATGGCTGCGCCACCGAGTAGAACCTGCTATCTCGTCTTCCACTGCAAGCCTTACTGGCTCTTCTTCGCGCTGCCTTTCCTGGGCAGGCCCGCCAGCCTCCTTGCCTCGCGATCGCCCTCCGCAAGCCACTGGCTCGCCGCCTTCAT
>NW_007360136.1:2687010-2687840 GCF_000359705.1 Exserohilum turcica Et28A | reverse complement strand
TAAAAAAAAAAAAAAGAAAGATGCAGACCAACGTTGGAGGTTGAGGTGATGCAAGTAAGCATCTTGTCAGCTTCTTGCGTCATCACCGGACTACTAGGCTTGGGGTGCTTTGTTGTTGTCGTCTACTACTCTATTGCATGCTTTTCTAGATACCTGAGACCCCGTCTCATTTTACGAGCTTCATCAATGACACATTACTTTGGGGTCAAGCCCTTGCTGCCCTACTTTACGCCATGCACACTATACTTTCAATACTAAAAACACTCTTACTATTTGTGCTGTTTCATTTTCTACTCGATTATTATGAGTGAGGCTATCAAATGCCTCGCACTAGAATTCTGTGCCATGGCATATTCTACAAGAGTTACAAGATGTAGACGAGCGGCGGAAATGACAAAAATGCGAATCAAGCCGAAGTGCCCAACCACGACTGCGAACGAATAGAAGAAAAGGCCATGGTGCCAGAAGCAAAGAGCCCAAATCGCCAGTGACTACAAGATCGCTAATGAAAGAAGATGTAGAAAACACAGTGGTCACCGTGTACGCGGCGCCACTGGAACAGTCCGCCTGATGCAGCGCCCTCTGCTATGCACAGGGGCACTTGCAGGGGATACGCTATACCACACCTGCGCCTCAGCGCGAGGCCGGCCCTTGCAGTCTAGATAGGCAGACATGGCTGCGCCACCGAGTAGAACCTGCTATCTCGTCTTCCACTGCAAGCCTTACTGGCTCTTCTTCGCGCTGCCTTTCCTGGGCAGGCCCGCCAGCCTCCTTGCCTCGCGATCGCCCTCCGCAAGCCACTGGCTCGCCGTCTTCATCTGTACTCCATT
>NW_007360136.1:2676808-2686990 GCF_000359705.1 Exserohilum turcica Et28A | reverse complement strand
CGGCGGAAATGACAAAAATGCGAATCAAGCCGAAGTGCCCAACCACGACTGCGAACGAATAGAAGAAAAGGCCATGGTGCCAGAAGCAAAGAGCCCAAATCGCCAGTGACTACAAGATCGCTAATGAAAGAAGATGTAGAAAACACAGTGGTCACCGTGTACGCGGCGCCACTGGAACAGTCCGCCTGATGCAGCGCCCTCTGCTATGCACAGGGGCACTTGCAGGGGATACGCTATACCACACCTGCGCCTCAGCGCGAGGCCGGCCCTTGCAGTCTAGATAGGCAGACATGGCTGCGCCACCGAGTAGAACCTGCTATCTCGTCTTCCACTGCAAGCCTTACTGGCTCTTCTTCGCGCTGCCTTTCCTGGGCAGGCCCGCCAGCCTCCTTGCCTCGCGATCGCCCTCCGCAAGCCACTGGCTCGCCGTCTTCATCTGTACTCCATTGATCCATTGCTTAATGAGCATAAATGGCAGCGACACCACCATGAAGATCCAAGGAACCGTAGAGTCCATCTTGTTGGCACGCGCCATCTCCATGGCGGCAGCCGAGAAAGGACTGGCAAAGAACAGAGACGGTTCCGGGGCGGCGGGCGAGCCGGGCTTGAGGGAAGAAGGGTTCTTCGGGTCCGAGAAGAGAGTGGGCGAGAGGTAGGGGGAGCTGAAAGACAGGAGGTAAAGGGCGATGAAGAAGATTTCGTTCATGGCGCAGAGGGTAAAGAGGACTTTCTACAGTGTTATCAGCATGTGCGCTATTCAAGTTGCTGCGATGCACCATGTGCGAGGATGCAGACGTACGTTGTTCGAGTAGTACTGCTTCAGCAGCCAGTTCCTGCTCTCGTCGACGTTCTTGTGGCTACGAGAGCTGCCGCCCATACTCAAGGTGGCATACATGTGCATGTAGTGGCTGGCCAAGTCGAGAGAAATCAACAGCTGGAACACGATGCTCCACCGGGGGAAAGCCTGTGCCAGGAAGACGAGCAGGCAGGTTGTTGTGCACCTGTCCGTGACCATGTCCAAGACGGCGCCAAACTTGGTGCTCTGTTCGTACTTGCGGGCTGCGTAGCCATCGAGCGCATCGAGAAGACAGGATATGCTGTAGAGGAGGGTGCATGTGCGCGGGTGCAGAGGCATGTAATAGAGCGATGTCAAGGCGAGGAAAACGCGCGAGTAGCCTATCCGTCCGTTAGCCGGCGAGCAGAAGTCGTGTGGCAACAGGCGCCATACCGATCAAGTTTGGGATAAAGAGGAATATGTTTTCCTTGGAGCCCTCGTGCTCTGACTGTGGGGGCCGTACTGCCGTGCCGTTGCCATTGGGTTGCTGCTGAACGGATGCCATGGTGGAGAGGAGAGTTTCTGGCGCGCAGTCGTCTGCTGTGATAGCAGGCGCGATATCTCGTCCGTTTGGTGATCTAATGGTCCAGGATTACCCCGCCGTGCTTACTCGAGGGCGAACCAGGAGCGTGGGCGTGCGCTGCTTACACCCTGACGTACTAGGCGGCAGAGCTGGGGGGGCAGAGTCAACGGAGGGCGGCTCTTAATTGGGCGGGCGTGAGTGCGCTCCGATGCAGAGAGGCGGGAAAAGACGCGTTGATGGGTGAGCGACGTGTGTTGGAGACTGGCGGCAGCTGTCCAAGCTGTGCGGGCCCAGACCAGAAAGTTGTCGAATGTTCAAGTCGCCGCCGATAAGCCGATAACGAACCTCAGGGCTGCACGCGCTACAAGGGTCGGACTAAGTAGCGGCGTGCAAAGTGCCGCCGAACAAGAGCAATGTCGGGATGCGCAGGTGTTTGTGGCAAAGGCGAGGCGAGGGAGAGACTGAGAGGAAGCGGGAGTCGAAGGCGGTGCTGCCTGGAAATTGAGGGCCAGAAATCTTTCGCATGCCGTCCGCCAGCTCCCGGTTATCCGCCTAGGCCAGAAAGGGGCTTGCTTGGCATATGAAGTCAACTGCACATCAGACCCCATAAGCAGCTCCATGGGCCCTGTGCACGCAGGAGCCTTGTTATTGCATACATACATATGATATATGCACCGTTTTGCACTCGTCATGTCCATCCATCCATCCACACATACATACAGCAACTACTTGGCTACTCCTTGAAGCCCTTGAAGCTCGACTTGGCCGCAATCTTCTTGGACTTGTTCTTCAGCTTGGCCTGCTTTTCCTTTGCCTTGCCCGTACTCAGCCCACGATCCGCCTTGCCCTTCTTCCACTGCTTGCCTTCTGTGCGCACGTCCTTCGCCTCGAGCTTCTTCTTGTCCTTGCCGCTGAGCTTCTTCTTCTTATCCTTGCCCTTTCCTGCTCCTCCAGAGGGCCCGTTAAGCGCTGCTGCACCCCTCTCCTTCTCAGCCAACTTCTCCTTTTCTGTTTGAAACCATGTGCGTTTCGGCCGAGACTTGATCTCATCTTCGTGAACAATCAGGTTCTCGCCGCGCTTGAGGTCACGCTCTGTGACACTCATGGCGCGCTCCTCTTTTTCCTCTGCCAGAACCTCCTCGATCTCGCCTTCCAGGCTCTTGAGCTTCTTCATCCACCTATCCGTCTCCTCTGCTGGGACTTGACGGCTAACCACCTTGGCTCCTTGCTCACGCGACGCCTTGACGGCTTGCTTGACTACTTTACGATCCGGCTCGGCTGCCAGCGTACACGCGCGACCGCTCCTTCCAGCACGAGCCGTACGACCAACACGATGCAGGTAAATCTCATGACTCTGCGGTGCTTCGTAGTTGATGACTGTTGACACGTTCTTGATGTCGAGGCCACGCGAGGCAACGTCAGTAGCAAGCAAATAAGCTGATTTGCCCGAACGGAATGCTTCGACGGCTTGAATACGCTAATAAATCCTTAATATTTTGCTGTATCCACAACTAAGAAAAGACTTACCTGTTCTTGACTCATGTTACCGTGGAGCTCGCTCGCCTTGAGTCCACAGAGTGCGAATACGACTCGCACCCTATGTGCCTCCTTCTTTTGCCGGAAGAACACAATGACTTTTTCCGTGTAGATCTTTTCACAGATGTACATGAGGTAGGCGAGCCTCTTGTCTTCCTTGCCTTGCCTGAGTCGAACAAATTCTTGGGTCAGTCCCTTGACGGTGTGCTTCTTGGCATCCACCATTAACCGCACAGGCTTGTCCATACCAATGCGAATCAGCTTGTCGACTGAGCTCGTCATGGTGGCGGAGAAAAGCATCGTCTGGCGTGACTTTGGAATGGTGGTCAAGATCTCGTTGAGTTGAGTCTCGAAACCCTCCTCGAGCATGCGATCGGCCTCATCAAGGACAAGGATTTCAAGATGCTCGACCTGGAAGGCGGCCGTGTTGTGCATGTGGTCAATGAAACGACCAGGTGTCGCAATGACGACGTCTGGTCTGGTCTTCAACACAGCTTCCTGCTCGCGTGATGAGAAACCACCAGCCATCAACGCAAAAGTGATGTCGGTGAATGATGCAAGCTTCGTAGCAACATTAAAACATTGCACCGCCAACTCACGCGTGGGCATAAAGATGGCAACACGCGTAGTTGGAACCTTCTTTGGGCGGTATAGGAGACGCTCAAGGATGGGAATGAGGAAAGCAGCCGTTTTACCGGAACCAGTCTCGGCTCCACCAACGACGTCCTTTCCTTGCATAGCAATGGGGACCGCCTTGCTCTGGATCGGAGTCGGTTCAGTAAAGCCCACGGAGGCCAGACCGCGGAGAATGGGTCGTGAGAGAGACATGGCCTGGAATGAACCCGTGCCAGCTTTTGTACCTTTCTTCTTCTTTACAGTCACACTGTCTTCCGACGCAAAAAAGGCGGCAGCCTTCTCAGCTTCGACAGCGTCCTCTTGTTCGCTCTCGTCCTCGTCTTCACTCTCAGCGCCCTCGAGGTCCATAGGGTGTGGAACGTGAGGCACCTCGGCTTCTTCCTCATCATCGTCCTCTGATCCACTCTCCTCGCCCGCGTGCTTGTGCTTGGGTTTGTCTTCGTCATCGGAAATCTCTTCGTTGTCGTCTTCTTCATCCTCAGAATCGCTAGGGGCGCCCATGCCGAAACCATCTTCCGCCATGAGCTCGTCATCATCACCAAAACCCTCAAAGTCACCAATTTCAGAGGTATCAGATGATTCGAGCTCGACCACTTTCTGCGCACTCTTCTTGTTCCGTCTGCGCTCAATGATTTCGTCGACATCTACCGCAGTGCTCTTCTTTCCCGATTCCTGGGCGACTGTACCATTGTCGTTCCCCCAACCGTCGAATTCCTCTACAAAGCCGGTGTCTATGTCGCCGACAGCAAACTCGAAATCACTGGCGATATCGTCGTTTTGGTCTACGTCCTCGCCGGGCTGGGGCATTTCTTGGTCGGCCTCGTCATCTTCGAGCTCAGGTTCCGGCTCGGTCTTGTTTCCTTTCTTTCCCTTCTTCTTGTCCTTCTTTGCCTTCTTCGAGGCGACTTCCTTGGGTCTGACATTCAGGTCTGGGTCCTCTGTGTATTTCCTCTTCTTGCCAGCGCCTGCTAGTTTCGCGCTCGCCGCAGCGGCCTCGTCGGCGCCACCGTCGTCGGACACATCGTCGTGGTCGGAGATGGTGAAGATGAAATCATCGTCAAGATTTGGCGCCATGGCTCTGGCGGCAGGAATTGCAAGGGAACTGTCGCGTGTGTATTGTCTGGATTTCGCCAGTCGCAAGAGGTCGCAGAAAAAAGTTGGGACCCAGGATCTGTGCTGACGGACCCCTGCAAGCCGGAGTGGGGCCCGACCTCCGCTGCCACTAGTAGTACTTACGTAGGCGAAGGCTCCAGAGACGCTCCTCTTGCATCATGCCACGACAACTCTCTCTTCAATGGCACCCAACACTATTGTCAAAGAGAAGAATTTACAACTGCCTTGAACTGAAACCTTGAATATTATCACGAATCACCCAATGGTCTTGTGCTCAACTACACGTTACCTGCACTGTACTTCGCCGCATCGAGGAACCAGGCGCACATAATACTCCATACTCCATACTTCATACTCCACTATTAGAGAAGCAGCCTGTGAGTCACGATTTTTGAAACTGGGCCAAATAAACGGCTATCTCGTTCAAGCTGCCTTGCACCTTCACCACCGCCGGCCGGACACGAGCCTTTACCTCGTCTAACCAGCCATTCTGTGGTTTATATGCCTTCATGCTCTTGAACTCAACTCCTCTGACCATTTTATAGTGGCTGATTGCACAGACCTCGTTTTTCTACATTTACAATCATGGCCCGTACAAGACTAGGTCATAAAGCGGATACAACCGCCTCATCCAACACACGTAGCTTGCGTTCCCACACCAAAGAGGCACCAAAAGCAGCAACAGCAGCAATAGAAGCAGCAGCAGCCTCTCGCATCACCAGAGTTACCAAGAAGCGCCGAACACCTGCCGACCCAAGTACAAACAAGCGCAAGCCCAGTCCCCAGCCAAGGACGGACAAGCGCAAGTCCAATCCCAAACCAAAGCCATGCAAACCACCTCCTGACCACTTCACCTGTCGTATCTGCATTGAGGTAAAGCCCGCCGATGATTTCATTCAACGAAAACAGCCCACGCGCGGGCAACAGAGGCGTCTCGATGCTCCTCGCCACTGCCTCGCTCATCTAGCTCGTGACCCTACCAAAAAGAACATGGACCCCGTATGCAAATCATGCGTCGGCAACACCATGTCAGCAAAACTCGACACGTTGGGCGCTCGCCAGGTAAGCATAGGGTGCCTCGAACCGGGCTGCACCGAGCCATGGAACCACATGTTCATCATGCGCTACATGCCGCCCGGCGCCCCGCTCGAAAAATACAATGTGGAAACGTTCCAAGTGTGGAAAGAAAGCGCCGAGGCAAAACTCGTGCCATGCCCATCACCAGACTGCAACGATATCGGCCAAGCAGATAACTATGCACCGGGATATCCACAAGTCGCTTGCAACACTTGCTCCTCCCGATCCTGCGCACAATGTCTAGTCCCCTGGCACACAGACCTCACATGCGCCGAGTACACGGCCAGACACGTCGACGAGCAAATGAGCGACCCCGAGAAAACCACGCTCGAGTTGATGCAATCCAGAGACGCAAAAAGGTGTCCCAACTGCCATATGGTCATAGAGAAAGACGGTGGCTGTGATGGCGTTGTAAGAGACTCTCCACCCCCCTCCTTCCCAGACCAAATGCAAAGAACGGGCCTAACGCCAACATTCTATCTAGTTATGCGTAGGCTGCCGCAAGTTTTTCCATTGGGCTAGTGCTGCTTCGGCCGTGGCGGGCGCAAAGAAACCCGAAATGCCTTATATCCGCGATATACGTTACTGGGAGGATCTCAGTGGTGGCACTTGCGAGGCTGATGAAAGCATCTAAGACGTAGCGTAGCCTCGTTGTATAACAATTGCATGCGGTCAACAAAGCATCTTCTTGACCTGGATAGGTAACTGGCGCTGATTGATTGGGTGGAGAAGCATCTAGAGCTACCTTGGTGACATCGACCAGTGTCTGGCCGTGGAAGAAGTACGCATGGTACCCAATGACTTACGATATGATTATACAATAATCACGAAAAGCTTTCTCTTGGACATTCTGGAAAAGCTCGAGCGTGTGAAGCATCGATACACTGCGTGTACAAGTCATTCCCTGCCCCAGTCCAGCACATCACACTGAATACGATTGAACGCATCGCCTCGCTACTCGCACGATCAAAACCTCCAGCTTATGACTTTGTTAGGGCCTCAATGTCCCAATATTTGTAAATTTTGGTGGTACAGAGTTGCGAAATTACGTACAGAAACCCAGTCGGTCCCCAGGCTTGCTGTGCTGTTGCTAGAAAAGAAAAAGGACCCTTGCATGTAACCGTCCACACACACACCACCGCGCATTGTGGCCCAAAGCAAATTTGTTTATGCCCTTTCTCTCTGGGGGGAAACTCAAGCATCATTGCGTTCCCGCATATTATCACCACCTTATCCCGCTCTTGTCCCAAACGCCAGGCCATGCATTTTTAACACCAGCTGAAAACCAAAAAAAGAAAACTGAGTGGGTGGGGTGGAACATTATTGTAAAGTGGGCGACCAAACCTTTTTGTAGAGTTTTATTTTTGGCGTAAGTCAACACGCTCTTTTCCTACTTTTTTTTCTGGTTTTCTTGTTAGAGGCCTTGGACAGCACGGATACGCACCTGGTGCGACGTCGGATCGCCGGTCCGGGGGTATGTGTGCTCGTGCAGCAGATGGAGCCTGTCTGATCAGAAGGGCAACGTGCTAACAAGTTGGATCTTTGATGGCGCATAAGGATGCAGCCGGAACTGGAGAAGAAGCAAATGTCAGAAATCCCAAGGATGTCAAAGAAATGCTAGGGTAGAAGTATAGCGAACATGTGCAAGCTTAGCTGAAAGAGAGCCTATGCTGCCGTCGGAGTAGGAACTCCATTGGTAGCAAGCTCGGACTGTCGGCGCTTTGCTTCTGAATGTTCGCTGTCCTGTATTAGCACAATCGTCAGCATATTGGTGTAAGGTTACCCCCGAGGCGCGGGTGAGCGCTGGGAGAATTTGGTATGGCGTTCATCACGCACGTCGAGGCCAGTATCGGCGAAGTGGCGCTTAGCACTTTTCGCGTCCTTCTTCTTTTTGTCTTTGCTGGGTTTCTTCGGTCGCGTTTCTCCTGGCATGAAGACGTCATCAGGAAGTGCAGTGCTGTCTGGTCAGTAAATCGTCAAGAGGCGGCATCTAGAAACTTACTTGCGGGTATGAACCACCTTGACAGACATCAACTTTTCGTCGTACAGGTCCGAGTCTGTAATATAGCTCCTAAATTGACTGACAGGGTAAGAGATATCGAGCGACTTCGTAGCACCTGTGGGGATAGTCAGCATACTGGGCAACTAAGCATGCAAATCACCTGAACATACCTGGAGGCAGGGTAAGGCCAATGTAGAAAGTCGTAGTGTAAATGATATGAGTGTCGTCAGTGGGTGGCGTAGTGCCATCGGCGGGCAATTCGGAGGCTGGAATCATGTAATCAAGAGAGCCCTGAGTAACCTCGTGGAACTGGTCGTCTTTGCAACGATGGTATCGTTCAAAGTATTGAATGTACGGACGTGCAGTATCGATACCCGTCTGTCCATCGTCTATCCCCTTGACGATGTGGCGGATTTTTGACTGCACCAGCCCAGAGAATGTCGAGTTGGCCTCCTTGGTCCGGCTAGCAGCAACGACGCTCAAGTAATACTTGTGGTCCTTGGTGAAGAACGAGTGTCGCTCAAATAGCGCATCCCAATCTTTTGTTCCCGCAAATATGTGCTGTAGAATCTTGTCCGCTCGTCCAAACTCGTCCTTCATAATACGCAGGGTAGATGGCATGACGGTGTGTGTGGCGCACATGGAAGGAAATGCTGGCGTGATTATAGGCATGAGATGCGCTCTGTCACCGCCGTACACCTAGTAATATTAGCATAGAGGCCAGGCCGATTCTCGTGGATAGACGTACCTGCGGGTTCCATACCCGGAGACCCAAATCGCCCTCTTCAATGTGCTTCAGCATGACAGGTCTAGGCCAGGTCCACTTGTACATCAGGCTGAAGAACTTGGAAACAATGGTCGCACCGTTTGCCATGGGGTAGAGCTGGCAAATACGTGCGACCATAATAGCCCACGCGACACCACCAGGGTATCCAAAAACGGCTCCGTAGATGCCCCGGCGGTTGGACCACAGTTTTATGGCTCTCAGCGCATGTCGAAAGCTCACTTTCTGAGGCACCGCGTCCAAGAGCTCATTTGTAACTCGTGTGCCGTTGACGCTTCGCGTCGCCGACTCGGAGAGTCCCTCAAGGTCCTTCTTCTCAATCGTGTCCATGTTCCTGGGTATCGAGGTCCGCTTTGGTAGCGATGCAAACAGCAAATCTATGCTCACTTGCCGATACTCCATCTTGATGATGGGCACGAAGGCGTCTTCGACGGGCACGAACTCGTTGATGTCGTCGACGTTGGACATTTCTCGAAAGGTAGGCGGAAAGGTTTCAAAGAACTCATGGATGGTGACGAATTTGGGCGCAACAACGAGCGTGTCAATATCGGATGAGGGTCCATGAACACCGAGGGCATAACTGCCAAATGTGAAGATCTTGCCGCCTGCGGCATCGAGAACGGATTGCTGCACACCCTTTTGTTTACCGACGCGACGGATGAACTCTTCGACGACTTTTTGGATGTGTTCAATGACTTCTTCTCTGTGTCAAGTCAGGTCTGCGCAGCGCTGCCATGTGTCCAACAGTCCACGCACCTTCTACGGTTGCCCTCGGGCGTCTCAAACACGTTTTCCGCCTTGAGTGTTTCGATGAGCTTATCATTCAGCTTGATATCATGTTCGGTCGGCGCAGCCTCTGAAATGGCGCTAGTGACGCCAAATTGGCGGGATGGTTTCTTCTGGCCGTCCATGGTGGATGTGTTTGGCTGGGCGTGAGGAGTCGCGCAAGTCCGGAGGTGCTGCGGCAAGCTGACGGTAGGGAAATCGCAATCGGCGAGGCGCGGGCGCGTGTCGGGGCGTCTTGTCGTGAGAGAGGGCTAGGTTTTAGGGTGTTGGTGATGCAATCAGCGCTCCCACATGGCGACGCAACTTTGTGTGGTTTTGGGTCTGGCGATGTGAATGCGACATGAGAAGACCGGAATGCATCCGTCTTTGGGGCGAGGTACTGCCAAGCCACTAATGCGCCACTGTGGCTTGACCTAGCAACGGTTCGCTGCGCCTCAGCTGCCTCCAACCACTGACTCTCACCATGGCAAAACAACTGCCAGCGGGGGGATGGCGCAGTGGTGGAGCGCCTGGAAAATTTTCTGCTGTCTCACGTCAGCAAAGATCGAAGGTTCGAATCCTTCTCCCCTCACAACCATATTTATGGTCCACCCACATGAGAGAGTTACTCATTAAACTACCTATTCGACTGAGAGAGTTACTCGTTAAAACTTGAGAGGAAGACTCATTTTAAAGTGAAAGATCTGAGAGAGTTACTCACTAAAAAACTACTAGGCTACGAGCCTCACCTTCATTTAGATAACCCCCTACATTGTACCTACTCAATTTGTACCTAGATTAAATTCTAGCCTACGTAGTTACTTGCAGGCCTTAAGCCTGCACGTCTTATGTAGCCCTTTGGGCTGAGAAAGGACGTTAAACTACAATAATAATAATAATAATAATAATAA
>NW_007360136.1:2666917-2676203 GCF_000359705.1 Exserohilum turcica Et28A | reverse complement strand
TAATAATAATAATAATAATAATAATAATAATAATAATAATAATAATAATAATAATAATAATAATAATAATAATAATAATAAAAACAACTGCCAGCCCACCTATCACACAAGAGCGCCTTGGTGCTGCTACCTCCATCCAGCATCTCTGCGCCTATCGAAGCAGTGCGACGAGTTCACGACAAGCAATTCCATCGATGGCCACCGCACATCAACCTGCTGTACCCCTTCTTGTCGACTCCTTCTGAACAAAGCACACAAGATGAAACCTCCAGTCCTGAGCTGAAGCGCGACATACGCATGCGGGTGGAAAAGGCAGTGCAGAACATCAATTCTTTCCGCATATTTCTCGGTTCAAATCCGCCTGGTGTTTTTCATCACAGCAAGAAGAGCAAGACGGTCTGGCTTTGCCCTACCACTCACCTTGTACAAGAGCTTCAGGCAGCTCTACAAGCCGAGTTTTCCGAAGTCGATTCTGACCGTCGCCCTTTTACGCCTCATCTTTCTGTAGGACAAGCGCATAGCCAGGATGGCGCAGGAACGCTTAGCGCGGAGATCACAAAGAGCGTCTCTGAGTTCATCGCCCAGGATACGAACAAAGACAACGCGCCGATAGAATTAGAATGGCACGTGGACAGAGTTTATGTCATTGAGCGCAAGGGCTTTAACGATCGTTTCAAGATTATTGGCAGTATTGACCTAGGAAAAGAGTAACATGCACCCACATCAGTGCTTAGCAAAGAAATCCCTCAGCTCATTGTCCAACCATTTGACATCCTCTGTCGACTGTCCTGGTCCACCGGCCCTAGTATATTCGTCAGTTACGAGACATGGCTGTTTGTAGCTGGTAACCTCACCAATGTCCCCAGATGGATGGGAAGACCTTCAATGTTCCCACACCGGGACTCATGTTTTGGACCTCAATCTCAGAGTCTTCGGGCGGGAAGTAGAGATCTGTCTTTCCAGGAAGAACCAGCGTCTTTGCCTTGATGCCCTTCATCGCCTTTTCAAAGTCCCCATTATACGGCTCTTGCTGTGAGCAATCGCCCGCCTGCCACGTGTGCGCCATGACCAGCATGTTCTCTGGGTCTTTCGACAACGCCCATGCCTCCCAGAAGTTGACAAGAAAGTCGTCCAGGTTCTTAAAACCAAGCGTTGGTGCGCTCTCATACAGCTTCTCACGGTAGAAAGCTTGGGAGAAGCCCCAGCCGGCGTACACGCGCCCAAGGGCCTTGAGACCAGCTTCTTGTGTCTCGGAGGAGAATGTCACTTTCTTGCCATTTGCAGTGTAGAGATCTGGCTTTGAAACTCCCGCCGAACTGGTGCCCAACGCGGCATAAAGACTGCTTTTGACACCCTCCAAGAAGACTTGATTGTGCAGGCTGGTTTTTGCGCTTCCACAAAACGGCACAGCAATGTCCATGAAGTCGGGGAACTGCGTGGCCCATTGGTACGTCTGGCCCGCACCCATGGACCATCCGAGCACTGCACGAGCATGCTTGATACCTAGATGCTTGGTCACAAGCTCATGTTGAGCGCGCACGTTGTCGTAGAACAGCACCTCAGGAAAGGGACGCAGAGCTGGCATGTTGGATGGCGATGAAGACTGACCATTGCCAAAGAGAGCCGGCATGATGATGTAGTACTTGGAAGGGTCAAGCGTCTTATCTGGACCCGTAAGCCAGATATTGTCGGATATGGCTACAAGCAAATAATCAGCAACTGCATAACCACGATTTAGTGCACTTTGCCTACTTCCAGAATACCATGTTGGATAGATGACGGCTGGGAGCGACGGATCGCCGAGTGTCTTATACGCTATGAAAGCATCTGGTATCTCGCCTCCGGATTTGAGCTTGAAGTTGCCTAGCTTGTAAGTCTGATAGTCCTGATCCGACGACATGTTGAATGCGATGTCAAGTGTGCGGATCTTGAGCAGTGTTCATGAAAAGAGAGTACTTGGACTGCTATTTGCACGTCCAGAGGCAGAGTTGGAGATTGACCATCTGTCCTGCAGACGATAAGCTTCCTTGGAGATGACCTCCAATTGTCTGTAAGCGGTTATCTTGATATCATCAATAGCGGGGTAGTTCGGGGGTATGTCGGGAGTAACGTGACATTGGGGATGCCCCTCACTGACTGTCCTTTGGAGGGGAGCGTGCCGTGTATAGCCGCACGGTCACAGTATTCGGTAGTTCCCAACGTGACTTGAGCAGTCTGGTCTCACGCCCGCCTGCAAAAACGGCACTAGAGCATGATGCAATTGCCTTGCAAACGTCCCGGTCGGCATTCCGCGGTCGCCCCAGGCTTTTTCGCACATGACGGAATTACACCCGCCAATTGCCGTGCGAGAAGCCTTCGCCATCGCTTGATCAGCTATTACTAAGTAAACGACGGTACGTATTTCAGTCCAACATATGTAGCAGAGGCCGTAGTGATCCACGACGACACCAGTTTTGCCTCGCCCACTACCACCAGCACTGCCATCTCGACTCACAGACAAAAGCCCCGTCGTAAAGGAAAGCCAAGCCCCGCATCATCATGGCTACCGGACGCGCAGACGCGGAAAAAGAAATCAAACGCAACCCTCACCCCGACTTCAAGGCCGTCGAGGCCTCACGCCCACCCTTTGACAAATCAACTTCATTCCACTACACGCAAACGCCCAAGCCCGACTGGACGCCCGGCAGCGGCGCCAACACAGCGTCTGACGCAAACAAGCAGCACCGCTCGATTGATCCGTACGAGCAAGGCCGCCCCGTAGTCCACAACTACAAGCTGCTCATTTCGGCCGTTGTGCCGCGCCCCATTGGCTTTGTGTCGACGGTGAGCGCTGACGGGACATCGACCAACCTCGCGCCCTTTAGCTACTTCAACCTCGTTGGGCATGACCCGCCCATGTTTGTCCTCGGCTTCTCAGGCGGCCTCGGCAAGGCAAAGGACACGCTGCAGAACCTGCTCGACACGGAGGAGGCGACGATTAACATCATCTCTGAGGACTTCATCGAAGCGGCAAACTTCACCAGTACCAATGCGCCGCACGGCATTAGCGAGTGGAGCTTTAGCGGGCTGCATCCTGAAAAGAGTAAGATTGTGAAGCCCGATCGTGTCAAGGAGGCCGTGTTTAGCATTGAGGCCAAGCTGGTGGAGAAGTACGAGTGGACGAGCAGGAATCCCGAGACGCCGGGCAAGAAGACGGGTGTTACGGTTTTTGTCGAGGGTGTCAATTTTTGGGTCAGAGAGGATGCCATTGATGAGCAGGGCATGTTGGTTGATCCTGCTGTGAGTTTGCACATCATCCTTGTAAGCTGAGTGAGCTGACATTTGATTGAATAGATTCTCAAGCCAGTCTCCAGATTGGGTGGCATTACATATGGACGCACAACACAGGCATTTGAGCTTCCTCGACCGGATTACGACGAGGCTACCAAAGACCCGGAGGTCAAGAAGCTGGCACAGCCCAAGGGCCAGGGCC
Source organism: Exserohilum turcica Et28A (assembly GCF_000359705.1). Lineage (NCBI taxonomy): Eukaryota > Fungi > Ascomycota > Dothideomycetes > Pleosporales > Pleosporaceae > Exserohilum > Exserohilum turcicum. The sequence goes on along the minus strand of NW_007360136.1, from coordinate 2,672,731 downwards.
AATTATAGACATGGAAACGGACATTTAGACATTTGGAGTCCAACAAGAAAGGATTAGAAAAATAAACACGTACTTGAATGTTCTAAGTCTTGTGTTGTTATTATCTATCTACACTCCATGACTCTTCTCTTCCTTTTTTACCTACCAAGATTTGGGCTCTATTCATTTCGCTCCTTGGCATCTTCAGCCGCCTTGGACCAATCATACACCTTCAGGTAGATGCCCTCTGATATGGTGATGCACGAGCTACCGACAGCACAGCCGGCCCAGAGGCCAACCAGTTTCAGATCGCGTGGAAAGCAAAGGAACAATGCCAATGGCACGGCAACAATGTAGTACACAAACAAGTTGCACCAACCGCCAATATTCTGCTTACCCAGGCCACGCAGCAGTGCGTTGACCATGGCAGTCGTCGAGTCTGCAAACTGGAACGCAGCAAGCAAGGGGAGCACGGTGGCAACAATGGTTACAACTTCTGGGTCGCTAGTGAAGGCGCGGGGCAGGATGTTGTGGAATGCAGCCAAGAAGGTGAAGTCGACGAGGCCAATGGCAAAGAAGGTTGCAATATACGTTTTTGTAGCCGTGCGGGCTGCAGAAAGCGAGCCTGCGCCGATGAGATTGCCCAGGCGGGTGGAGACTGCGACGCCCACACTGAAAGGAACATGGTACATCGCCACGGCGAGGGTCATAACACTGCAAATGGTTGGTTAACTTGAGTCTGGGAGGTTTCGAAAGGGTGCGGGGAGTTACATTGATTGCGCGGCTAGATGGGCGGTGGAGAGATAGGTCGTGGAGAAGGTGAGGACATCCTAGGACAATTAGCATACTCGGCACAAAGTTGTAGAGTAATCGCTTACGAATGCAAGCCACTCGGTTTCCACCATAACAATACCTGGTACTGCTAGCTTAGCCATGGGCCCCCAGTTTGTAAAGGCAGCTTTGGTGAAACCGCCCCAGCATTCCATTGATGCGGGGTTAACAAAGTAGACATATATCCAGAGGAGCAATGGCAAGAGATTGTTCGACACAACGGTTGCAAGTGCGGCGCCGGTAAGATTCCAGTGAAAGACAAAGACAAACACGTAGTTGAGAGCAATGTTGACCGGCGTTGCAATGAGAAGAACGAAGAGGGAAGCATTGAAGAGGCCCTGGGCTTGCGTAAATCTTTTGCCAGCCTCAAAGATTGCGTATCCCGGTGCGCCGGCGAGCAACAACGAAAGATAGTAGCCGGCGAGATGAGCCATTGCTTTCTCGGGAACGAGGGCTGCAAGAATCCAGCCCGAGCATAGCCAGACGGCACCAATGGGAATCGTGGCAGCCAACATGAACAAAACCATACGCTGCAGGTGGAGGCCGACCATGGTCTTCTTGCCGGACCCATAGGCCTGCGCACAGAGGGTATCCAGCGACGTTGCGAGGCCCTCGTAGATTGCAAGTCCCGTGATGTTGGCCGTCATGGTGGCGAGAGAGACAGCTCCCAGCTCATGGGTGCCAACTAGGATGAATACGTCAGCTTGTGTCTCGGCTATTGTCGCACCAGACGCTTACTATGACCGACCACGAATACCGTGACGAGGCTGAACGAGTACTGCAGCAGATACGTGCCCATTAGTGGGACGCTGTACTTGAACAACAGCCGTGCCTCTTGGCCAGCCGTCGTCTCCAGCTCGCCGGCACACGCCTCTGTGCCGAGCAGGCTCTCAATGTCGGACGGGGCAGAGATGGCGCCATAGTGCAGCTGTCTTGCCCCGTTGTCGTGAGTCCGTAGCAGGCCGACGCGCTCCGCCGTGCTCGTGGAGAAACGGCGGGCATCGGTGGCGTCCATTGTGTATGCAGCGCCGCCAGAAGTAAAGGGAAACGGAACAAAGGCCAGGGCTAGAGACGAGATGTCATAGTCGTGCTCGCGATGGGCGGCCTGGGAGGCGGGTGTGACTTTGTTCTGGTGTTTGGAGCTTATTTTTGGGCGTGGCTGCCACAGTGGGGCGATGAGCTGAGCCTCTGGGCCTTGTGCCTGGGCCGTTGATGGCGCGTGTCGGGCCATGGGGGGGCTTGCAGCGAAGCAGTAAGGCGTCAGAGACCTAACGGGGGCCGAAAAGCATAATGTGCTTGCGCGCGCCTGGGTGAGCGGAGGGGCTCCGCGAACGGTGGCCGGAAGGGGGAATCGTGTTCCAGTGCCCGTCTGCGAGTCGGCTCTCGGGTTTTCTTCATGCACGTATTTTCTTTTCCCCGTACCGTCCTGCGCTTGTCGAGCCCGCCATGTTTACTGCTTATGCTGCTGGCCATTGCCCGTCGCAACGCTGGGCCGTGTCGTGCGCCAGTGGTTGCGAAGGCTGTAAGCAGCGTCAGCCGAATCGGAAGGCTTACCATTGGTTGCTCCGAGGACACATCCGAGGTGCATCACGTGCCCACCCCCCACCTACTACCCACCACTCAGTACCGCCTCATGTGCAGGGCGGAGTGTCTCGTCATACTTCTTCACCCAACCAGGCTTGTCCACTTCAAACACGGTGCCGGCGCTGAGATGCGAATGGTTTTAAAAAGCACCTCTACCTTCACCCGTCGGTGGCTACGCTGGAGCAAGCGAAAAGACAAAGATGACGCTCCCCAGAGGCGCAGTCAGCCGCAACTCTTTGATCCGACAATGGCTTGTGTCGAGGCACCGGCGTCCCCTATTCTTATCCCAGTTATACTTTTGGCAATTCAACTTAACCTTCAGCCTGAAGTATGTCACCCGTCTTATGTAATTGGCCTTTCAAGACGTGGCAGTCAACCGACCACCAGCCCATTTTCTGAATGGTCTATCTGCTTCTCTAGTCTGCTGATTATGATATTGACTAGCAGCATTTCTGCAGTAGCCACGCGTCAAACTTGTCAAGATTAGGCACAGGCTCGTGTTCCATGGCGTGGCCTTTCACTGTGTATCCTGAGCGCCCAAACTGTTCGCCGACGCGGCAAAACTATGCTTTCTGACACGAACTTTGTAATGGAACAGAGGTGATTGGCTGGCTTTGGTTTCATCTTAGTCGAGCAGCGTCTACATAACAAAGGGGGGAGGCTACTGCGATTCTTGCGAGTAGACTATCCCTTTCGCATCCTTCGTTTCTCCTATTGTACCTTGGCCAAGATGAGGTATCCCAGCATTATCTCTTTGCTTCCCTACTATTTAGGCAAGTCAGACGAACCCCCACGTCTTTATTGAAAATTACAATGCGGGAACCAAGACTAATGCGTAATGTCATGAACAGCGTTCTCGTCTCGTTTCGTGGCTTCAGCTGTAACAACAGCCAGAGATGGCTTTCCATCCGCAACATACATCCAACGCACTTCTCAGGGCAACCTCACATTTGCTCTGAGTGCCGTCAACGACACAGGAGACACTTTTATCCACCTGTCTGGACCCACAGCATACCAATGGATCGCCATTGGCACAGGGTCCCGGATGCGCGGCAGTGTCATGCTCATTGTGTACAAGAATGAAACTGGAGGTAAGTCTATGACATGTCTACCCGCTAGACCTAAGCTTAGACAAGCAAGGCATCACACTCTCGCCGCGCCTAGCCCCTGGGGAGATACAACCAAGCTACAGTTCCACCATCGACTGCAAGTTGCTAGCGGGGGGCATATCTCAGCAGCCCAGTCAGTCAACAACCAGCAGCAGCACGTCAGCTTCCAGCATATTCTCGGCAGATGTACATTGCACAAATCTGCGCTCGCTCGGTCGCGACAGCGGCAAAATCTCCTTTACAGACTCGAACCAGCCCTTCATCTACGCCCTCGGCCCCGACTCGGCCCCGCTCACCAGCAACTCTGTCTCTGCAAACATCCAACAGCATGACTCGTACGGCACATTCTCACTCGACATGGTCATTGCTACGTCTGCCTCGTCGAAGAGCACAGGTGGCCAGGAAGTCGGCGTGCCCACTGGCAGTGCACTCACATCTAGCCAAGGCACTTCGGGCGGCAGGGGAGGCGGCGACGGTGAAGGCCTTGACAATACACACGCTGCATTCATGCTCGCCGCCTTTGTCATTCTGTTTCCCCTTGGCGCCGTGCTGCTCCGCTACGTCAAGAACGGCGTAAAAGTACATGCGGCAGTGCAGAGTATAGCTCTCGTCTGCACGGTCATGGGCGGCGCAATTGGCATCAAACTAAGCTTGAGGTCGCCGGCTGTAAGTTTACTCTCATTTCCCCAGTCTCCATGCGCCGTACTAATCGTCTAGAACGCGTCCTTTGACGACCCGCACCAGGTCCTTGGTCTGATCATCTTTGTGCTCGTCTTCGTCCAGTGGGGCCTCGGCCTGGTGCACCACCTACGCTTCCGAAGATACATGCAGCCGACGGTGCTAGGCAAGATCCATCGCATTGTCGGGCCAGTCGTGCTCTTAATCGGCTTCGTCAATGGCTTTTTGGGTTTCCGCATGACTCACGATGAGCATAAAATCAAATGGCTAGGTGGTGTTGTTGGTGTTGTTGCACTTGCTACGACTGGCTTGCTGGTATGGAAGCAAGTGCAGAAGAGGAGTGTGAAGCAGGACCCAGCCTTGGAAATGATGAGAAAATGAAGTCGGCGAGGCTAAGCAGGGAATAAGCTTTGTCTTGTAGGCGAGGTATTGGTGGTTGACAGACGTTGTCAGTTTCCGTCTCATCACATTCATTCGATTCGATTTAATTCAATTCGATATGCTGTAGGAAGAGTTTCTGTTTTGAGAACAGAGCAGTACCGATAGCAATGATATCTTGCTGGATATTTTACATCGACTTCTACCCAATACACTAACAAGCACAAGCACACGTGCATACCACTCACAACCCTGACCTGTGTAAAGCGCCCGACAGGGCTACTCCATGCTAAGCTGATTCGGCGTAGTCTGGCAATACCTACATATTTGCCACCACACAAAACGACTATTCCACAGTGGGAAACTGGCATTACGTATGCACTCGATGGTGGTGATAGCAATAGTGATAGTGATAGCAATAGTGATAGCACGCCATATCCTGCCACCATCATGACATAAGCCCACAACCACAACGACTTGCACCAAACAAACCAGCCACGTCATTCGAGCACTCCACTTTATCGTCGTAGCCATACATACACCTACACGGCTCGAAAAACAGAGGGAAAAAGCGATATACTTACTACCAGTTGCCAGCTTATCTTATGACACCACAATCTCACACACACAAATGCATATCTACACCTACACCGAGTAGGTGTGAGAGAAAAAAAAAAGAGAGAAGTGGCAAACTCACGTCACCCCATCCATCACGCACACGCGAGCACATCACCATCATCACGATCCATCACAATAGCCACGGCGCGCCTTACTTACAGTACTTACTTAGCTCCGACCCCGCGCCGACGCGCCGCCGCCTCGCTCCAACGCAAACGCAGTAAGCCGATCCCCCGTGAGCCCTAGGGCGTAGACGCGCGAACGCCGTTGCTCCCCCCCCGTCTCCAATAGGACTGGACGTAGCGAGTCCCTTGGCCCTTCTTACTCGTCATAGGTGTAAGTAGTCGTGTGTGGTGCCAGTGCTAAAAACCGAGAATTCACCCGGTGGTAATTCTATCTAAGTACACCTATGTGTGTATGTGTGTATATTTCCGCTCATCCATTTTTAGTCCATCATCTCACTTACACTTACTTGGCTTTAGAAGGGGGAAAAAGGGTAAAGTCAGTCTTTTGCCACATACGTGTGTAAAGAGGTAGGGGTTGCGGTGAATTTTCACTCTCTCTCTCTCTCTCTCTCTCTCTCTCTCTCTCTCTCTCTCTCTCTTTTTTTTTTTTCCTTTCCCTTTTCCTTTTCCTT
>NW_007360136.1:2576667-2666890 GCF_000359705.1 Exserohilum turcica Et28A | reverse complement strand
CCTTTCTGCTTCTGGTATCGAATTCCTTTATCGTTGTGCCTGTTGAAACCGCTGGCAGCCGCTGGTAGCATGTAGTACACCTATGTACACCTAGTGTACATGTGCAGACATGCATGCATGCAGGAAGGTATGCACGCCATGTTGGTTTTAACGCGCGGTACGAGACCCCCCGAAGGATTTTTTGTGCGAAGGAGTGGGAGCAGGAGTGCGAGGAGAGAAAATGGTTTAGGGTGCTGCGAAATGCAGGGTGAGCATCCACACACACACTCACTCACGCGCGCACACACACACGCTATTGAAGAGAGAAAGAAAAAAGAAAAAAAGAAGCAAGGCTGCCGTTGTATCCGAGGATGCGAGACGAGAATAGAAAGCTTTTTTTTTGTCACGAAAGTTGTACATGTATTTTTTTTTCAAAATTGAAAGGGTAATAGGGTCGATGAATCTATGTGTGTGTGTGTGTGTGTGTGTTTTCCTAGTTTCTCTCTGCGGATGGGCGACATCCGAGACAAGATTTTACATGCGTTAGTACGTAGTCAGGTTGCTGGTTGCCGTGACAAAGCCAAGCCACGACCAAGTGGATATGATGTGCTAAGCCACAGCACTGTTGCAAACCAACCAACAAACCAACCAACAAATGAAAAAAACAAGCACTAAACGTCCATGTTCACTACGTGCATCATGACGACGTTTCCAAGTCTGTATGATAAACATAGTAACAGTCATAGCCATAGTGAAAAAGCAGCACAGCATCTGTTTCCAACAGCCGGGAAAACAACAATACCAAAAAAAAAGAGAGAGGAAACATAGGGGGAGGGCGGGCAAGCCTGAAGATCATGAGCCTGAAGATCTCACAAGCCAAGGAAAAACTCCGCATAGCTCTTGGTATATATGCATGCATGTGCATGTATCAGTACGAAAGATTTGCACACTTGCATTTGCGGAAATGCAGATCCAGCGTGCAAAAAGCAAAAAACTGAAATGGACGTGGAACAAAACAGACGCAGACCGCTTCGATTAATCTTCTTTTTTTTTCTGTCTTTCCTTTGCTTGCACTTTTTACTTTTCTTTGCCTCGTCACTGAAAGGGAGAAAAGAAAAAGGAATTGAGGAAAACGGAGAACAAAAAACGTGCACCTGTAGAAGGGAAAACGGGATCCGGAAAACGGGGAAATGGGAAGACGTGCGAGGATTGGGATGGTATCCGTCCAATCTATTGCTCCTCAACAGAAAAAAGCTCGCGTTCTTTTTCTATGAGAGACTTCTTTTTTCTTGCTTTTTCCTCATACTCTCTTGTGCTTTATTGCCGTCCCACTTCCCCGCCATTGCTTGGCTACTTGGCTTATTGTCTGACTAATTGATTGATTGAGTCCGCCATGATAATGCCAATGCCAATACCGATGCCGAGACAATTATTTGGGCGGACGGACGGGCGGGCGGGCTGGCGGGCGGACCGACACAGGCTTACATTACCTGTTAGTAACACAGCCATGGTGTAGGTACTTGATAGTGCAGAGCCGATCCGGGACGCAAGCGAACAAGCGAACAATGCGCTGCACTGCACTGCACTTGTGCCATGACAGCAGACGCGGGGGTAGATAGATAGACCTAGGCAGGTGGACGGTTAAGTGGACGGGCATTATCCAGCTGGGGGGCAAGCCGTCGCCAGAAACCGGAAGGACAATGGCGTTGCTTACCTGCTTCTTACATACGTCTTACTCGGGACACACTGAACAGGCAAGCCGTTCGCGTGGATTGCCCCAGGCGTGCGCGTGTGGGTAAGGCGTGGGCGTGGGGCATGATGATGGGTGGGTGGGTGTGTGTGGGTGAGGGTCGTGGTCGTGTGTGCCAATCTCTCCGCTTTTTCTCCCGCATCCCGCCAACCACAGACATGTTGCGCACACACACGCGTATCCTCTCATGTTGCTGCTACCCGATGCTGCGTGCTGTGTGCCAATGCGTATTGCCAATGCCAATGGGCGTGTGCGTGTGCGTGTGCCAATGCGAATATCAGATGAGAAGCTGTCCTTTCCTCCCCACCCTTCCGCCGCCTGGTGCCGACATGGGGCCAACCAACCAGCCCAGCCAGCCACCCCGCTGAAGAGTTTGGATGGTTCTTCCGTTGGCGTCACTCGGCGCGCAATCCATGCCGCCAACTGGCACTGGCGCTGCATCGGCATCTGAACGCTCCAACCGTATGCGCCGTATCAGGCTTGCCGGCCAGCTCCCACTAGGAGTACCAGTCTATGTAGGCTTGCCGAAAAGGGTAAAAAGAAAACCATGTTACGGCAGGGCCGCTGGGTGTAGGAGAAGTGTACGCCTACCATAGGTGTACATAGATGCGAAGCCCACACGCGCCCTGTCGGATGCTGGCTCGGCCAGTGCTTGCAGCGAGCATGGAAATAAGCGGAGCAAAGGTCGCCCTGTACACCTAAGAGGGACATGTGTAGGGAATGCGTCCTGCGTCGGCTTCCGATATGCTGGGCCCTGTGGCATGGCGGATGCATGGGTGGGTGTGTGTGAGCACGAGTCTCGACCGGCGACGGAGGATGGAGGGCGGAGGGCGACGATGACCAGGTGTACGACGACGGGCTTTGCATATGCACAAGAAAGAAGAGAAGGAGGGAAAAAAGGATAGCAGCCCAATCGGGCTAGACCACAGGCAGGCCCCCTGTTTGCCGACTTTTACCCCACGCCAATTGCGTAGTGTGTGTACTGTATGTATGTAACTGCAACTCTAATGGGAAGGCCCGACCGCACGAGCAAAAATCGTAACGACGGCAATGGCAGCGTGCCCCCCCCCCTTCCTGTGGTACTAGTGATTCAATAGATGACGGGCTTGAACAGGAAGTCAGCGCGCTCGTTTGCGCTCGTGGTCCATGCCATGGCGTCTCTGTTTAGGTGTAGATGGGCCGCGCGGGAAAACAATGATTCAGGACAAGGGATTCCAGGGCGGGATCGGCTGCCGAGCATGACGGCGGCGAAGGAAGGGGAAGGGGGTGAGGGGGAGAGTGAGGGAAGAGAGGGGGGGGGAGGGGAAAAACGCAATGCGACGCGTGTGTGCACGGGGCGGCGCCGACGAGCGTGCAGCGCAGCGCAAAAGTGTGAGTGCGTGTCTGAAGGTCATTGGGGAAGGTGGTGCGTGCGCCACCATGGGAATGCTGCTTTGCCTCCCCCGCCTGGCCATGCCCAACACAAGACTACGCAAGCACAAGTGAGGCTCAGCGACCTGACTTTGCGTCAACCACACTCGCTGAGGGCTCCCGCACCAGTTACCGTCATCACGGGATATGCATGCATGGCTAGTCTGCTTGTAGTAGCCCCGAATCATGGAGCCGCCGCCCTGTGCACTCGCCGTACCGCCTGCCAGCCAGTCATGCTGCCCTGCCGTTGCACAAAAAAGGAAAATAGACTTTCGGGAAAACAGCGTCCATCATTGGACGTCCGCTCTACTAGTAGTATTGGATTCATCTTACATTCTCGTCCGTCTCTCCAGTATTATCCACGCTGTCTATACTATAGCTCATATGCTTTTTGGGTGAGGCATCCCATGCCCATGTCAAAAGAAGAAGAAGAAGAAGAAGGAGAAGGAGAAGGAGAAGAAAAATCCCGCGTGTAGCTGTGGAAATGCCCATGTCGTGGACAGATAGCGTCTATGGGACAAGTCCACCCCAATGCATGTAGTCGAAAAAGAAAATCAAAGATACAAAAAAAAACGCCTAAAACCTGGATCGAAGCCATGGAACCAGTCCGAGGGTTCTTACATGGGAAAAACGCCAGGCAAATGCTGTACACGGGAAATCCATATGCATCGAATATTGACAGCGAAATGAAGGCCAAAGAAGAGTGCTCGTGACGGACAGGGTTAATCAGGACGCGCGAGAATGGCTGCTACGGCATCGCAGGGGGCGCAGGGGTGGACTTTGCGCTTCGGCTCCTCACGAGGCGGCGTCGGACATGCGCACACGTTGTCGTCGGCAGCCACAAAGACGGAGGCGCGGCGCGCCTGCGACAGGCCGGGCGCGTCTGCGTGCGAGAAGTAGGATTCGCCGCCCTCGTACTGTGGTGTGCACGACTCGTCGGGCGACAGAAAGACGGATGCGCGCCTGGAAAAGTGGCCGGCCGAGAGGGTGTCGTCGCACGAGGGGTAGGCGGTGCCCCAGAAGGGCAGTTTGGGCGGCGTGCCCTGGCCGTTGTAGGGCACGTAGATGGATCCTCCACGCGGTCGCAGGAACGGGCTCGGGTCGTCAAAGTCTTCAAACGGGCTCTCGCCTGCGCTCCGGTCTGATTCTTCCCTCGTGGCTGCCAGGTGGGATTTCTGCAGCGCCATTTCCAGCTCTTCCGCGGAGAAGGGCTGCGAGGCTTGGCGGGTGCGGTCTGATGCAGTCGCTGGTCTTGAGGGTTGTCTAGCATCACTAGTACGGCCGGGGCCTTGTGACTGCTTGCGGCGGGCGTCGCGAGGATCTTCGGTAGGATTACGAGAGAGGCCGACTGGGCACGTCAACATGGCGTCCTGCTACACGCACGAAGCGCTATACATACCATTGAGCACATCGCCTTCGTCGTCGGACGCCTCTTTGATGTTGGCCGGGCGGTCGTCGCCGGCAATGCTGGCGCCGATGCCGCTGTCGACCCACTCGGACTCGGGGTCGTACTCTGACGAGCAGCTGCCTCTCCGGCTGCGGTGCATGCTGCGGCTGCGGCTGCGTCTCCTGAAGCTGCTGCGGCGGCTGGGCAGCCGGCTGCCCATGGGCGAGTACAGCGAGGCGTTGCTGTGGCGGCGCCAGGCAGTCGCAAAGCTAAAGGCCTCGAGTTTCTTCTTGTGTTCGGGGTCGACGGCGCGACGGTACTTGAGCGGGGGCATCTTTTCTCCAGGCTTGTAAAAGTCCGACTCTGGCTCCTCGGGTTTGGCCAGCTTGTTGGAGCCGGCCGTGAGGACGCGCTTTAAGCGGGTGCGGAGGTGGCCAGGCATGGTGGGCGAAAAATTCGGGACAGTGGGTAGGCGAGAAGCAGAGGCGGGCGGCGTGATTGATTAGATTAGTGTGCGGTGGGCGGTGGTGGTGGTGGAAGTAGGTGTAGGGGTGTAGTCTGGTGTGATTGCAGTGGGAGCGGGCGGTGGCAGGTAGAAGAAGAAGACGACCAGGGCCGTCGGCAGAGTGGTCCGATATGATGTCGGCAGCAGCAGTGAGGCTGATTAGGAGTGGGGGCGTGACACAGACGGTGGGCGGGCGCCGACTAGCCGCGATGGGATGGTGGGCGCTTGGTGGAGAAAGCGAGGCCTTGGTGGAGAGGCTACGCGAGGGCGCCGTGGGATGCGGCAGTCGGTCGTCAGGCGATGCAGCGGTGGATGCAGCGGTGGATGCAGGCGCACACGCAGACGCAGACGCAGGCAGGCTGGGGGAACGGAGCGAGGGATGCGAGGGATTCGAGGGGGGCGAGGGGGGGGTGCGCGCGTAACCAAGTAGTTATGTATGGCGGGCGTGAGGGCGGATGGGATGCATGTCCATGTCCATGTACGTGGATGACAGCGCCGGCGGGTGGGCGGCAGGGCGAGGCTAGAAGATAACGCGGAGGGGGCGCAAAAGCTTGTGTGCTGGGCCATGGAAGTTTTCTAGAATGGCAGCAGGCGCCAAACGCGCACGGCGACTGGACGGCTGCAACTGCACGGCTGGGCGCTGGGCGCTGGCCGGCCGAGGGCGCGGGCGTGGATTGCGCCAGCTGGCAGCGGGCAGCACGGCGTGGGCCAGACTGCTCCCGCGTGAGCGCTAGGCCGCCGACGGGGTGAACTGCCGTTGGCGTCGCCTCCGTGGTTCGCCACCGCCCGCGCAGTAATTCGCGCAGTGCCGTTGCAGAGTCGTGGTTGAGTGCGCGTGTGCGAGTGTTGGGACGCTTGCATTCGACGCCATCCATGCCATGCACACACACACACACACCTACTACACCACACTCTTGCTCTACTCCACTCCACTCCCACTCCACAGCACATGCGCTGGGCAGTGGCAGTGGCAGTGAGCCTTGTGCCGCACCCGCGCCCCCTTTGGACCGCCCTGCCCTGCCCTGCCCCGCCTCAGCCCACGCTCCAGACCAGACCTCGCCCAGTGCTTCCCAATCCAGGCCCGCCAAACGCCTGTCACCATCTGGCGCCCGTCGACCGTGTGGGGGTACATGTTGCCTGAAGATCGTCATCGGTGAGGTCAGGCTGCGCCATGCAAAGTCAAAAAGTCTCTACATATACTACCTACACACACACACACACACACACACGTATACCCGCCTTGACGCACCCCCTCTTGACCGCCCCCCGACACCTGCCCACCATCCAGTCGGCCTGTTCCCGACTGCGTGCCCGTACGTGGACATGTCGTCTTGTTTCAGTCCACGTTGCGCCGGTCAAGCTGGTGTCGTCGTGGACACCGGACTGACTGCATCGGACCGCGCTGCACTGATGAAACGACTGGACACCGACGGCTGGGACACGCTGGACACACTGCAGGCTCCGCGCCCCCCAGCATGACGCTGCCCCGCATGCTGCCCAGCTGCCCGTGCCAGCGCCCGTCTCTCGCACACTGCCCAATACGCCTCCATGTGTACATCCATCCATGCAGCCAAAGCTCCTCGGAGGCTGCACCGTCGCACAGAGCGTAACCATGTCGTCGTCGTGGCGCTGCCTCCGCCCCGCTGATTGGCCCGCTCCCGCCTAGTCCCTGCAGCTATCCCAGCACCATGACCTCATCGCCCGCCCAGCCTGCCCTGCGACACCAGATGCCATCATATCGTGAGCTCACCAGCTGTGCCCTGCTGTGCCCTGCTGTGCCCTGCTGTGCCCTGCTGTGCCCTGATTTTGCCCGCCTCCACTACTAATACGCCGTTTCTGGTAATCCCACCTCGTCGCTTGGCCTGACCCTGCAATCCTCCACACACACACACACACACACACACACGCCCGTCAGCATGGAAAAGATCAAACACGTCCTGTGCGTCGACACGCCCACACTGCGCAGCCAACAGCTAACCGCACCCCAGTCACGGACACAAGAAGGATCACCATGTCGCCCCCGAGCCCGCCACTGACAGGTCTGCACTCCCACCCTACCACCTGACGCACTGCCGCTAACATTAGCCTAGCTCACATCATCCCATCTATGATCAAATGGCTAGCAGCAGCAAAGGCACCGGCGCTCCTCTTGGCCAGCCGGTATACAGCGTCAAAACCACCAGTGGTGCTCCCTACACCGAGCTAGCACAGCCAAACCGTTCAGTCGGTCCTCATGGCCAGGAACCCCACGCACAACCAGAGCACATGGCCACAGATGGCCCTGTTGCAACTGCTACCAAACCACCACCACCAACCGCCGGCGGGCCTGCTGCAGGAACACAGCGCCCCGATGCCCATATCCATGGCCATAAGCAAGAACCCAGTGTTGCTAGTATTAAGAGCGGAGTGATTGGTTTTGGTCCAACAGAACAGGGACATGCCGCCATGTCAATGCATAACCCTACCAACACCACTATGACCCAGGGCCAAGTAGTTGGAGGCGGGAGCCCGGGGACGGCCGGAATGTCTCAAGACAGAGACATGCACCCAGTTCCAGACGCTCAGACAGCCCGTACGTAGATGGTCTATTGTCTTTCAATGCACAAGTTCTGCACCAAGTCCTGACCAAAAGCCTTAGACACTGCAATTAACCATGAGCCAGTCGCAACCGAGCCACAGCCATATGAAAACACTCTGCGCAAGGAGAGCTACATTACCGACACCGATCGATCGTTTCCGCTCGCCGGTGGTGTCATCTCAACCCCGCATGAAGCCCCTGCTCATGAAAACCATGGCCGACAAGGCCTTGCTGGTGCAGCCGCCGCCGCGACTGCCATGGGAGCTTCGCACGCCATCCCACGCTCCGAGGAAAGGCATGTCCAAGAAGTCGGCCTTGAAACACGTCAAGCTACATACGGTCATGTTCCGCCGAACACTGTCCAGGACTCTACTGTACGTATATTACTCCTTCATCAAGTCACCCTGTTTAGTGCCCTTGGCGTGAGCAGACCTAACATCCGCGCAGACCAACACGGCGACGGATATTTCGAGTCACCCGTCATCTGACCATGATTCTGGAGCATTCGCTGCAGCCGCGGCTGTCGCTTCCGGTTCTTCCGCAGTCCCAACATATAGCCAAGAACAAGAAGTCGAGGCGGACGACATTGAAACTCTCCTCCCCACAACTGAACCAACTGCCAGCTGTGAACGGCCAATGAATCCTCGCCTCGAGTCACGCCACAGGCATATTCCCGGTGAATACATCGCAACACCGAGCGATGAGTCGGCAATGTTCATGATTGACCAATCGGCCATGGAGCCAGCAGGCAGTCGTGAAGGCGGGGATGCGCCTGTTCAAAGCCCTCTTTCTACCGAACCACCGGCTTCGAGTGCGCCTTCGATGGACCCCGCTCCTGTTACTGTAAGCCACGAGTTGAGGCACACCGGAACCCTCCAAGAGCCAAGGCCAAGGTCGGCTGACAGCAGCAATACTGCTCGTGACGCTGCAATTGCCGGTGGCCTCGCTGCTGGGGCTGCAGGCCTAGGTATCCATGCAGCTTCAGAGAATCGCGGCATCCAAGATGTCCAAGGTGACCAGTTCTTGTATGAAGACGCTAGTCCTTACAGCAGCAAAACGCTTGACCCTCGCGTCCTAGGTGCCACACCTAAGCTGGAAGAGCAACGGTTCGACCCTGAAGCCAAGGCTGACCATGACATTGACTCAGCCATGTCTAGACCTCCGGTCTCACATGACTCTCCCAGCCAGACTGCTCCAACCAATGTTGCCCCTGCTGGTTATGGCGCCCAGGATGCTGTCGATGCGTATGGCAATCACAGGATGACACGACTTGGTGCTTCAATGCCAGAACAAAGATACGACCCTGCTGCCTCTAGTGCGCATGCCCCTAACCCAATTGCCCCTAAGAGCCAGTACGATTACAACAACCATAACACACTTGGCAATATGAACCGAACAGACCCAAATGATCACGTCAACAGGAACGCCTTCATGGGTGCTGGCTTAGCTGGTGCCGCCTTGGGTGCTGGAGCTTACGCTCGCGAGCCGCATGCTCATGATAGCCAAAACTGGCCACTTCAACAAAAGGAAGATTATGCTGCACACCCCCAGGGAGGTCCAGTCTTGCAGCCTGCGTATCCTTTGCAAGATACTTCTACTCATTCTCCCTCTCCCATCCAGGGTACCATCGCCCCACACAATACGCATGCTGAGGACCATAGCGCTCAGACTGATGGAGCTGCCCAAGACCCGGTAGGAGACAAACATGACACGCTCGCCGCTCCTGTTCTAGGCGGCGCTGTTGGAGCGGCAGGACTTGGTGGTGCGACGCACATGAACAATCGAAATGGACATGAGCGTGAGAAGGAACAGCATCATCATGACAAGGATTCAGACAAAGAAGAGACGGAAGAGAAGAAGAAGCATAGACTGTTGGGCTTCTTGCACCGTGACAAGTCCAAGAAGGAAAGGTCCTCTGCCAGTCCTGAGCATTCACCTCGCCAGTCAAAAGACTATAGTCCAAGGCACTCCAAGGACTACAGCGATGATGCAGAGTCACCACGCTGGAAAGGCAAACACCGCTTGCACAAGGACCCACCAAAAGGCCACCCTGCGCGTGAGGCAATGCAACAACCCCATGAAAGCGAACCATATGCCGTGGGAAAGCGGCAGCACATGGGTTTCGATGGACCAATTGGTGATGCCAATGCCATCAGCGGTGACCGGTAAGCTCTTGTTCAACTTTTTCATCAATGTTTGATTCAATTCTAATCAAGGCCTAGGGAAACTCGTCACGGTGTACATGGCGCCCATCCTACTACCGATCTCGACCACGACCCTACCGTGATTGAGCCGCACACTGGCCTCCGCATGAACGCTGAGCAGTTTGGCGCCGGTGCTGGTAGTACTGATGGCAATCCTGCCATTCGTGGTCATCATGCCCATTAGTAAGGCTGATACCGCGTACCAGATGGAAACAAAATTGAGACATAATGATGCGATGCAAACGAGAAATGGCTTGAATCTGAAATCTCAGCTGGTTTGAGTTCTATAATGTATTGTACTAATGAGCGAGATAATCTTAATGCGAGACATGGCATTTTCCACCAATCGGTTGTCATGTACTGCTAGTATATGCCTGATAGAGCCATTCTACGTCATGAGTTGCAATGACATGCACATTGGCTGGCTAGGCTTCTAAAACAGGATTCTGAATCCCCGTGCTATAGGACACGGCTGATCAACGCCCGCTCGCTATGAAGTTGCCCCGAGACGTCTGCCACATGATGATTCGATATATGCATTGTCTCCGGCAAGTGTTACAACATTCCCCTCTCCCCTTAAAGCCGCGGCATGGCTTAACATTGCATCACCACGTGCACGGGCCCAAGCAGGATCTACTCCACCCCCAACGGAGAAAATATGTCCATGCAGATCATCAAGCCTGCGGGGAAGAAGAGGGGCACCCCCCTCACTCGAACAGTGATGCCAGGCCCTGCATCGTTTATTCCCGCTCTACGAATTTACAGTAAGACACGACGTTGAGTTGTTTAGAGTTTTTATAGCCAGAAGGGAACTTGACACGCTCTTTTAATAGTATTTGGTATGTCCCTCATCTAGGAATAAAGTGACAAGTAGCATCTTCGTTGCTAGAACTGGTATAGCGTAAGACAGGACTATAAAGCGAATACGAAGTAACCTACCTGTTCAAGACAAAGAGAAAACTCGACGAGTAATCATGTGCAGCAAGTAAACCAGGATGCGATTACTCTCGGGTAAATCGCTATGCGACGGGTCATGTAAAAGGATGGCGAACTCTGCACGTTGCAGTCCAACACTTGGCTGCCAGCAAGATGAAAATTGGCACTTCACTAGCGTTGAGCTTCATTTTTCGTCACGCATTTGCGCTTGACGTAGACGCCATAACCTCCAAGTACTATGGCAACGACGCACCATGGTATCGCGACCGCATCCCCCTTTTTGAATCAAGCGACGCAGTCATCACGGATACATATTACTACCGCTGGTCCATTTTCCGCGCCCACCAACGCGACTTAGGCGCCTACGGCTTCATCTCAACCGAGTTTCTCAACGATGTTGGCTGGCAGACTAAGCCTTGGGCCTCGCTCAATGATGCCACAGCTTTCCATATCCAGGAGGGCAGATGGTGTCGCGACCGGAGGTTCAAGGAGGACTATGCAACTTTCATGTACAGCAAAGACAGCAACACCCGCCAGTTCTCCGAGAGCATGGCTGCCGCTGTTTGGCAGGGATATCTGGTTGACGGCTCGGTCGAAGATGTCGTCAAGAGACTGGGTTCTATGCAAAGCGTGTATGACGCGTGGAACGACGCCTACGACGCTTCAAAGGGTCTCTACTGGGTCGAGCCCCTCCGCGATGCCACAGAGTATACAATCTCCAGTATCGATGCCTCTGGTGGCCGCGATGGCTTCGGCGGTGGCAATTCGTTCCGGCCAACCATCAACAGCTACCAGTATGCAAACGCCCGCGCAATCGCCAGCATGGCAACGCTGAAGGGCGGCATGGACGCCACTGCTTCAGATTATAACAACAGGGCGGACGCGATCAAACAGCGCGTACAGAATGATCTCTGGAACTCTACGTTTGAGCACTTTATTGACCGCTTCTACGTCAACAACCAGTACGTCAAATACTGGGACTTTATCCGTGGACGTGAATTGGCCGGCATGGTCCCTTGGACCCACGACCTTCCGGATGACACGACCGAATACGCGCAAGCCTGGACTCATGTACTCAACAGCAGCCAGCTATCTGGTCCGGCTGGTCTCCGTACTGTCGAACCCAGCTACGAGTATTTTATGAGACAATACCGCTACGAAGGCACACATCCAGAGTGCCAATGGAACGGCCCTACCTGGCCGTACCAGTACACTCAAGTGCTCACTGGCCTGGCAAACTTTCTTGATCACTACAGCATTGGTGCAAAAACTGGCGTCATCAACTCAGAAGACTACACTAGCATGCTAAGAAAATACGCCCAGCTCCACCGCAACCCATCCACGGGAATCCTCGACCTAGAAGAGGACTACCACCCAGACACGGGTCTCCCAATCGTCGGACTCAAGCGCTCACACCACTACTTTCATTCAGGCTTCAACGACCTCGTTCTCAGCGGCCTCGTTGGCATCCGCCCTTCTGCCTCGGACGAGCTCATTGTGAACCCGCTCGTCGACACATCGATATCGTATTTCCGCGCTGAGCGCATCATCTACCACGGTCACGAAATCGCCGTGCAATGGGACGCCGACGGCTCGCACTATGGCAAAGCGGGCCTCCAAGTCGAAATTGACGGCAAAGTCACTGCATCCCAGCCCTCACGCGGCAAAATCACCCTCCCACTCAACCGCGCGCGTGCCCCGGCTCTAATGACAACCCGCATTGCAAAGTCGATCCAGCTCAACAGCACCACTGCGTATCCCCGGGGCACCACCTCGGTCGCTAATTCCACCACGGACCTGACGTACCCTGCTATCGACGGCCGCATCTGGTTCTACACGGAGCCCGATGCCGCAAACGGGTGGGACACGCCCGTCAGCACCGACGGCACCGACGTGTGGTTTGAAATCGACTTTGGCCAGCCCGTTGCCACGAGCAGTGCCGAGCTGGCGTTTTTCGAAAACGAAACCCAGGGCTTTGCTGCGCCGTCCAAATACCGCATCGAGGTTCCGGGTGAGGGAGGCGTGTGGGCGAATGTCCAGGGAGCGAAGCTGGCGAGTGTTTTGGCGAATGGAATTACGGATGCTGAGTGGACGGGTGTGCAGACGGATAAGGTGAGGGTTGTTTTTACACCGAAGACGGGGTCCAAGGTGAGGTTGGTGGAATTCAAGGTTTATTGATTGGCTGGATTTTACAGTGAGGAATTTGCTGAGGGTTGTGGAGTATGGATTGGGTCAGGTGAGTATTTTCTCCCTTTCTTTCTGTCTCTTTCTCTCCCCCCTTTTTTTGGGGGGGGGGGAGGTTTTCTTACGTTGCTAGGCTGACTTTGTGGGAATCCTCCTATAGGACGGTTATCTTCACACGCACGAATGGCCGCTGTACATCTACGATTCCCTGCTCATGGCGATTACGCTTGTCGTGTGCCTCGCGTGGTACAATCCGGATATCAAGCCTATTCGTAAAGCAGAGTTTGAGTTTGTGCGGCGCTAGTAGTGGATACAAAAAATTTCTTGTTGAGGTTTCGCCAAGGGGATAAGTAGGGGAAAGAGAAGAGCAAGGGACGATGGGAGTTTGAGGAATCGTTGGTATTGGGATTTTGTCGAGGAGTATCTTGGGTATGGACGTGAAGTGAAGAACCTCGACACAAAGAGTTTTGTTTATCGTGTCTATAGCCATGTCCTTCAAAATAAGGGCGTCTGTGGGTTCATTTTCTACCCTTACTTGTCGATTTTTACTTTTTGCTTGTATTCGACTCAGGCCATCAAGTCCACCAAGCACAGCAATACAACACTTGTAACCAACAGCAACATTTCAAAGCCATACTGCTCAACTCGTGTACCTAAACTACACAAGAATTTCTTTCTCAATATTACACACACACTCGCCATATACAGCAGCCCCATCATGACCTCCCAGGGCACTTCGCCCGAGCGCAGTGTAGGCCTCGCACGCAACCTGCAGTGCCACGTGGCCGCGACGGCGACGAAGAAGCCAAAGACAATAATCTGCAGTACAAGGCCCCCCAGAATCAGCGTCTCGCCGCGTTGGAACCCAGATGCGGTGGTGGCGCCGGCAAGCAGGCCTGCGCCGCCACCTTGGATGAGGCTGTGCGTGTTAGCAAGCTACATGCATGTACCTACATGTCCATGTATAAGAACGGAAAAGGAAGGAGGGTTCTGGGGAGACCGTACAAACACACGACATCGCCCCCGACAAACAACTTCGTCAACCACGTCACTCGCACCAGCGCATACCCAGCTGAATCCGTGCGCTGAATCAGGCGCCCGAGAACCATGTAGATGGAGGCTGCGAAGAGGATGGGCGCAAGCAGGATGAGCGTCGATTGGAGAATATACGGTGCAAGCGAGGTTGTGTTGTGATGCGCTGCTATGCGTGCGGCGTAGCCTGTGGTTTCGAACTGTTGGATTGATCTTGTTAATATATTTAATCTTTCTCTCTCTCTCTCTCTCTCTCTCTCTCTCTCTCTTTTTCTTTCTTTCTTTCTTTCTGACGAAGACTGTAGCTGCATCTGGCAAGGCTTATAGGGGGGCGATTCAAAACGTACCAGCGCACCGAGCACAAACGGGATGCAGAACCACGTTTTGCTCCTGAACAGACGGGCCGTGTGGATTAGAAACAAGGTGAGCATGACAGCGGTGGCAATGGCGCCTGCGACGATACTCGGTGTGTATGGCCAGAGAATGTACTTTGGAACTGCTGTTGAGGCATCTTCTGCACGGGCTGTTGGCGACATGTTGGGCTGGGCAGAAATATAGAGTCTGCTGTTGGGAGACTCTGTGGGTAACTGGGGATGTATAGCAAGTCAGTATATCTCAAGGTAAAGGGGGAAAAAATAGAAAGATATCGCCAATCTGGTCAAGGTGAAAACAAGAAGCCAAGACGAGGGCAGTGTAGTAGCTTGATTCCCAGAAGCAAGCAAGCAAGTAGTGTGCCTGGCTTTATAATGTCCGTAGGCATTTAACACTCGTTTATATCCAGTTCTGGGAAATACACAGCCACACACATACACGTCTCAGGACCCCCATGAGCCAGACTCTGTACGCGTATTTCCTACATCTGCTTCTCGGACTATGTTGAGGCTACAGACCTTGGTGGGTAGGAATAAAAGAGAGAGAGAGGTCAGTGCATACGGTTGGCGTATTCGAATACGATGGGCTAATCGCATGGGCTGCTGGGCTTTGTTCTAGTGGTATGGGTTCCCTCACAGCCTTGCTGTTCTCTTCTGTCACATACGTACGTAAGTAATGGCTGATAATTTCTTTTGCATCCCATTAGCTAAGGTTTGGATGTGAGTTTTGTAATATTATCTCGATATATAGATTTATGATGCCCGTATACCCTGCTTAACCTACTGCGAAACAACAGGACGCAACGTGCATATTGGTCGAAGCATATAGTAGAGGAAAGACTTATCCTTGTCAGTCAACCGGTGAGTTATCCTGTACTTAGTTTGTATTCACTCATCTCCAGTATACCGCGCAGCTGAACGTCTTATCCTCCCAATCGTAGCGTTCCGCAGTAGGTCTAGCCATAACCCAACACTGCCATGAATTCTCAGATCTTTCCCAACGTAACTTGCTGAGGCCGCCCACTAGAAGCCAGGCTAGCTAGTTAATTGGTGCAACGATTGTTTGGCCGCGTAACCCCTTTCGCTAACGCAAATAAGTTCAACGGCGCGGTGTACCGTTTAATGCATCAACGACACCGCCTCTTACAAGCACTACCAAATACAGGTTGGCCTTGATAAGAACTGTCGCATGGACAAGTTCCCATTCCTTCTTGGCACAGCCAAATGCATACCAGCCACAACAGTACGTCACCGATGCCTCCAGGCTAGGCAGCAGTTCCTGTGGTGGAGTAGTCTGTTTCGCGGGCGCGCGGCGCTTCCCGCGAAGTGGCATGGAAGTTTCCCCAGCTCTCAGCACTTGACCATTATGAAAATTCAACTTCAGACATCCTCAAGTCGTGTAACCCGGAGATGGCATTGGATGACCAGGAATGCCCAATATCTGCTCTCTGGGCCATTGTAACCAAGACCCCCACTCGCTAGGAACCATGTGTTCTGCAACGCGGATAATTTGCTCTGCAAGCCCTTCAATGTACCAGTAGTGTTTTGACGCTCTGTTTACCAAGACAGCGAAATGGGCAAATATGATGAGCGCTCCTGGCTGTTTCTGTGAAAGGAGCTCAATGTAGCGCTCGGATACGAGGTGTATCCATGTCTTTAACAGCGCATCCGAAGGCGACTTGGACGACTCTGCTGCAACTTGGAAGATCACCTCAAGAAGATGGCAGGCATGTTTGTACGCGTCGACGATATCGGGGGGGGTATAGGTGATGGATGACGTCTGCGAATTTGTGGAGCTGAATAAGCTCTGTATCGGGCCGTGGCTCTTTTTGATGAAACTCAATGTTTTTGACATCGTCTGGAATCACGCGGCTCAACTCACAGACTTTCATCTGCGCGTAAAAGCCCATTATCATCGGCCGAACCCCCCGGGTCACGACGAGATTCGAGATGACGCTCTCAAAAGCGTAATCCAGGTCATTGCTAGCAGCGATCGAAGTAATACATGCATGTGGAAACAAGGTGCCAGTAAAAAGCATTACTGCTTTGAAGTTGGACTCATCGATGTTACGCACTGTGTTGTGGAAGTCATCGAGAGCTGCTTCGCGGTACTCTTGGGCTTGGATCAAGTACTCCTGGGCTTCTTCTGGGCGCACAAGCCGGCTCATGTGCAGTGCACTGAGGGAAAGCGTGGCTTGAAGAAGATAGGGGTGTTCGAATGCAATCTCTACCAAGGTAGTTTTGAACACATCTTCGGCATCAGTATGGGCTGCAAGAGTTTTGGCAGTGGCAGTCATGTAGTGGCTATATTATTGGTTAGCTCGGGATCTTTGGTTAGCTAACAGACGTACTGGAGCAAGCGCAGTTGCGGTATATTTAATGCCAGACCAGTTCCAGCTGAAGCTGTGTTCGCAGCAGCTCCAAGCCTTGGTAGTAACTGTTGCCCAGGCAAAGGCGATGTATGCGAAGCCTCGCTACTTGCCGGAGGGCGATACTCGTACGCAGTGCCTTGCTTGACGCAATTTGTGCAATTCGGCTTCTGCTCATCACACTCGAAAATTGTCAGCCTAATGCAACACGTCCTTGCCTAGTCAAGTAGGACGCACCTTTACATGGCGACCTTTGCAAGGCAAGCAGCCATTTCGAGACTTTTTGTGAGACTTGCGCGTCTTGGCTCTATCCATCCTGTCTAGCTGCTGCAAGCATTATTGGTACTCTGACTTGAAGGGGACTGTAGGATCGAAAGGTTATGATTCGTGATGAAAAGATGCGAGGGATATACTCGCGCTAAAAGGTGGCCAATGCATACGACTGGCGCGGCATACACTTTCCCGGTATTGTAGGCAGTGCGGACTCGTGACTTCAGTAAAGATCTATTTCCGAATATAGCAAAACTCTAACCGAGGGACAGTATACTCTTTTGAAGTGACAATAGTCGCCAAGCTTCTACTCACGCGTGTAAATGATGCTCGCTCAACCATACTTCTGGGTATCTATTACGAACAACACCGCCCATGGCAGTGGAGCCATTTACTTTTCATGACTTTCCAGGCCCCAGTCCGCCAGCCCACCACCCTGAATCAACCCAAAACCTGTTCTCTGCATGCGCTTTCTCTACCACACGAGCGAGCGTCCGTCGGTCAAGATGCAGATCGGTGTGTCCATTTGTCAGCTCGCACGGTGTCCGCTGTCCAGTCCGCGGCCTTTGTGGACTGGAATTGGTTTCCGACATGGCGGCTTCGGCATCTGAAGTGGAAACTGGTGAGGCCGATCTGGAGGTGGACGAAGTTGATGGGTGTGTATTGTCAGTAGGGTAACTGGTGGGTATGGCCCTGAGAATGCGGCCAGCTGCAAAGACACAGCCGCCGACGGCGTGCCTAATCAGAGAGTCGCCCGTGAGGCTCCCGGTAATGAAAACGTCTCTCGCAACTTCAAGGGATGTGGTTTCAGCTTTTGATCGAAGTGTGCGACCTGAGATGAGCGAAGACAAATCGACGGTTGCATTGTCAGGTGCACTCAGCACCTCCGACCGCAGCTCAGGGGACAAGAAATTCAACGTGCCGCGTCTTCCTACCATGTAGGCCAGCCCGCCGACTTCACGCGTCACTGTGTCGCCCGAAGGCAGCTGCAGCTCTACCATGACTGCATTTCCGGACTTGTATGCATTGATCACGTCCGCGCCTGGGAGACCTTCGTATAGAGACCAG
Source organism: Exserohilum turcica Et28A (assembly GCF_000359705.1). Lineage (NCBI taxonomy): Eukaryota > Fungi > Ascomycota > Dothideomycetes > Pleosporales > Pleosporaceae > Exserohilum > Exserohilum turcicum. The sequence goes on along the minus strand of NW_007360136.1, from coordinate 2,648,847 downwards.
TCTCGCTGCTGAAAGGCGCCAGCTTTTCTCCTTCCGTACGCCGGCTTTCCAGTCTTGCCTTTTTTCGAAGATGCAATCGCTGCAAGCTTCATCTGCCGATACACAGTGGCGTACTCTGGGTAAGCGGTATGATGGCATCCTCGAAGTGGAGAGGGTCGTTTCTCAGGATCCCATTGGTATATGTGTATGATTTTGCGGTTTGGTGGGACAGAAATTATGACGTCGGCTGCAGAGAAGCCAGACCCAATGACAAGCAGCGGAGCCTCTGGCGAATCGAATTGCGATATAGGTGCGAGTAGAGGTGGGGGCGGGATGTTGACTGTGAAAATGCCCGATGCCAAGACAAGATGCTTACATCGTATCCCGAGGCTACCAATGGAGAAGCCTTTGATTGTGCGATACACGCGCTCCGCCTTGAGGCCCGCAAGTACACTGCCGGCTATGCCTACGGCATCTGGATACGCGCTAAGATAGTCTGCAACCTCGGTCCTGGACGGGCGTACAAACTCCGTCTCGTCCTGTTTCCCGATGCGCGCAAGATGGTCCGCATACGAATAGCCTGGGAGGCTCAGTTGTTCAGCGTAGCTCAAAGTGCCTATGTCAGCGCTCGCAGAGGGAGATTCTTCGGCCCATTGTCCACCTGCATGTGCTGCCTCTCCGATGGCGAGATGCGGAATAGCCTTGTCCGGCTCGTGCCGCCATTCGATACAGGATTTGGGGTTCAGTTCGGTGTCGGCGTTTGGCCGGATGAGGGTGTCGAGCAGCGTGTTGACGGGCAGCGCCTGGGTCGAGTAGCGGAGCGAGGACAGGAAATGCGCGTAGAGGTCAGGCGTCAGGTGGAGGAGATTGGGAGTCTTTTGGAGTTTGGCGTCGAGGATCGCGTCATGATGGCCGCCGATGTAATAGGGAATGTGCCCATGCAAGATGTAGGAGAGGATGAGGGCAGATGGGCCATTGCCTGCATTTGTCATCAGCGGGTTGCTCTCGCATGCGACTCACTCGGGCGCAATACCAATGATCACCGTGTCGACGCATTTCGGAAACGAACGAGCCATGGACCGTTGCAGCAGTGTGCCATGAGGAAGCGAGAGAGGGACGGGTTAAAGGTCGACGGGGACGGGCGGCCGGGCAGGTCGGTAGTGCATGTCTTCAACATGACGGCTCGTTTTAAATCTTTCGGCGCTAGACGCGGTTCTGGTTCCGCCGCAGTGGGGGTAGGCGTCGGGTTTTGCCTTCCACATTGGAGGGGTGGTATGCGAGGCTCCCCTGCCGGTTGAGCTGACAGGGCTAGGGCTGGTTGATGGACGAGTGCCGGACGTTGGGCGACTGGGAAGCGGTGCGGATTGGGCGATTGCTGCAGCGTAGGAACGCGTGAGGTACACGAGATTCAAGGGCCTCCGTGGGGTGTGGGCATGAGGTCACTGGGCCACGCGCCTGCAGGCATGTGGGATGCGGGGCAGTGCAGCCAGGACAGGCCGCGACAGGACAAAGCAACCATGTATGTATTCACTGCACACTCCAGAAAAACCAACCCCAAGCTAAAATCAACTATGGTATCTTATCCCTTCTCAAAGAAAAAAAAAACGAGCGCTCCGAACCGTCCGGTGCCGAGCAGGCTGCCCACAGAACCTGCCCAACAAGGCAAACCATGTACGCCTGGTGATTTCAAAGCAGCGTGGAGGGCCTCTGTCAGCTTTGCCGTACAAACCCTCCGGCGCCATACTACCCCACATCACCACGGCCGTATTTGGGCCGCTAACCAACCCATGATCTATCCATGGCAGCAACACTAATATCTGTACGTGATTGTGTTACGCTCTGCAATCGGCGACACGTCATGAGCCTGCGACGGCGGCACGTTGGCCTCTGGAGTTCGTGGACGTGGTGGCATGGGCGGCGGTTGCTCTTCAGCAATCGGCGGTTGCGCTCCATGCATTGTGAGGTTGTTCGCAGAGCTCTCTTGCCGGCCTAGGTACGAGGGAGTTGACTGGTAGCCAGGATGATACGAGTCGGGCGAGCCACCGTAGTCGTCTGTTGTCCTTGGATTTGGGTAAGAGCCGTTCGGGGGCGTGTATGTAGATGTGTAGTGGTCAGCAAATGGGTTCGGCTCAGGGGCAGTCGGCGGCGGCCTGCTCGGTACCGCTGGTAAAGACGATGCAAGTGAAGACTCGTGGGTTGCATAATTGTCAGAGTGCGAGTCGGGTGGCGGAGCGGGCTGGTCCGCTGCAACATTCACAGGAGGTAACGTCGGCGCATCGTTCTGCGAGTTCGCATATGGCTGGGGAGGTACGCCGGCTGGAACATTGCTGTTTGAGACTGGCGGTGAGGGCGATGCACCGATGAGACGGCGGGACTGGAGCATGGCGCGCTGGTGTTTCGAGGCTGCGAGAGAGAGCTGTTCGTTGGTTTCAATGAGCGTGAGCATTGTATCATCGTCCGGAGCTGGGTTGTCGCAAGCAATGTAGCCTTGCACGCTACGCTGAGCGACAGTGCAGCGTTCTGCAAACTCCTTGACCAGCTCGTTGCTCAGCAGCTCGTTGGCCGGGGTCGACTGTACGAGCTGGAGGAGAAGTTTGGCCGATGTACGTGCCTCCTCGATGCGCCCAGCCAATTCTGTGGGTGGCGGTAGAGTTCTCGAGCTGGATCGGCCGCTGCCCGAACTGAAGCCGCCTTCAACGTTCTGCGAGCGCGACCACCCCGGCGCATTCAGGGTTCGCGGACCAAACTGCTTGGCGGCATTGGCCATGAGGCCCTTTTCCTTCCTGTACATGGCGAAGACTAGGTTGAGATTGGTGTCGTAGGCCTTGTCGCGCTCCATGGCATCCAGCGTCTCCTTTGTGATTTGTGACACGCTCGGGTCCTGGCCATGGCGCAGCAGGTTCTTCAGCGTGTCGGCAAACTGCTTGTCGAGGTTCTTGGTAAAGGACGGGCCCGGGTTGTCGGCCAGGATGCGGATGAGCATGATGGCATTGTACTGCACATGCGGGCGGTTGTAGTTCTCCTTGGAGAGATAGATGCGGATCTGCCGGGCGGCGGCTGATGCAGCCACGGGGCTTGCAACGGCGGCCTCGACAATGGTCGGGAGGTGGAGCACTTCCTCGCCCTGGTGATTGCAGTGTGGTCAGTGAGGGGCGCGGGGCCGTGTGTCGTAGACTGGACATACCGAGTTGACGGCGCCCGACTCGCAGAAGAGAGACTGCGGGCTGTCAGCTGGGGCAGCACAGATTGGGGGGTGCGGCGAGGCCTACCACTCCCCGGAGCGCATTTGCTTCTGGCGTATCCGTGTTGGGGTCCACCCGGACGTCCTGGGCTGGTTGCGCTATCAGTGTCAATGGAGAGGCTGCCAGTGTCGACGCGCAACTAACACGATCGCTTGCGCATCAGGCTGCCCAGGTTGAGGCGCTTCTTGAGCTCCATGGTTGCGGGTAGGGCCGGGCGGGGCGCGGGGGCTGGCGAAGGTCGCAGGGTGACGGGGGATGCAACGCGCAGGAGTCTCGGGCAGCTAAATATGGCGGAGCAGTCAGTGTACGAGACGAGGCGGCCAGCACGCGCGCAGGCTCCGCGCGGAGCGGACGCTGCCTTCTAAGCCGCCAAGCCCATGACGGCCGTGGCTGCGCAGACACCCGTTGGCAGGCGACGTCAACGGGCCGCGTATAACGTGTGGCAGCCGGCCCTTGACCTGCCACAGCCTGAGCCACACTACGCGGCCTGCCAGGGCCAGCAGGTCGATACGCCGCGCTGAGATGGCCAGAACACGGCCAGCTGACCCGCTGCCCCCGCCCGTGACACGCTCGCCGCCCGTGGGTGTGCCTCCAAGCACCTCTCCACGATACACACGCCCGCCGTCACGACAGTGCGACGAGTGGGCCCATCAACACTGCTCGGCACGGCACGGCACTACCGCCCAAGGTGTAGCGCTGGACGGAACACGTGTGCTGACTGCCAGTGCCAGAGCATACGAATCTCTCCCCTCTGCCCAGTTGCCGTCGACGGCAGAGCATCTGGCCATGTACTATGGCCCTGTTTACTAACGCCGGCTTAGATATACACACCAACGCTGCTAGATTGCTACACGCCCAGCAACCGCCGATGCACTCCGACATCCAGCACCCAGTAGCCTGACTCTTGCTGCGTCACCTAGCTTGCTCCATGACACAATCAGACTCCCCGGCCCTGGGACTCGGATGCGCCGCCCTCTCGATGAACAAGCACAGTCACATCCACACCTGCACTGCCTTGTGCATCCGCCGGACAACTCTCCCACCCTTTGCCATGCGAAAAACCCACTTCGCAGAGACATGCTGCCTCTCTGTAGAAGGCGCGGTAGCAGGGCGCAGGGGTCTCCGCTTCCTCGGCAGCACATCATTCCCACTTGATGTGCCAGCCACGGCTTGGCCTAACGTCACTCTTCATGCCCACTCGCTCGTCTACAAGACACTTGTCGGCAGCCGCCCGCCCAATCCCAGGTCAAGTGCCAGGCACAAAATATATGACCTCAACCATGGCCATTGCCCCCTCGTCCCGTGAACCATCCCTCCTCCTGACCCTCCCACCAACATAGCCATCAACCTCTTTGTCCACCCTCACCCCCTACAAAATGGCGCCCGAATCCGCTGCTGCAATGGCTGGCCGTGCCCGCATGCGCGCTGAAGAAACTGACCAGGAGCGCATCACTAGAGAACACTCGGATTTTGCTGGTTTCGAAGCAGACATGCCTACACTCGCCAGCCGCTTCAGTTTTTCCTTCAAGGACAACCTCTCCTCGTACCTTGGCCGCAAGAACCCCTTCTTTTCCTCTGTCAATCCTGAAACCGATTACGTCTGGATCCTCGACAGCACCGCCTCCCAGAATCGCCTGGGGAGATGGAAGGCCGAGTTCGTCGCCTGCTACTTTGTCAAGAACAGCGGCAAGGACCTTTCCAAGATAGTCGCTTGGGTCAGCGAAAAGGTTGGCCTTGCAGACGATCAAGGGGCCAGAAAAACAGTTGCAGAGAGGCTGCAGCCGTTTGCCGATCAAATTCTGCCGGCCCACGCTGTTGACATTGATCTCCTTGGCCTAACAGCCAGACTGGGTCCTAGCGGACGCGATGGCATCAGCGTGGACGAGCTCTCCATACCCGGTAACGACTACAAAGACGGCCAGGTCGCCCGATTGAGCGCCGTCGGCGGCAGTGCAACTCCGTTCAACATTACCTTTGCGAAGCCCAAGGGCTGGGCTGTCCTCTCCGACATTGACGATACCATCAAGAAGACCCTCACATCGTCGCCTGTCGGTATCCTGACAACAACCTTCGCCGAGGAGCCAGAGCCTATCAAAGGCATGCCTGAACTTTACAAGCATATCGTGCAGAAGCTTGGCAACCCACCATTCTGGTATCTGTCGGCGTCGCCATACAACCTCTATCCCTTCCTGCGCAAGTTCCGCGACACCTACTACCCCAACGGCACCATGATTTTGCGCGATGCCAGCTGGATGAATCTTGCCGGCTTCCTTGCCAACCTGACGCAAGGAACCGAGGCGTACAAAGTCGACCGCATCGAGAAGCTCAACGGATGGTTCCCTAAGCGCAGATTCATCCTCATTGGCGACTCGACGCAGACAGACCCAGAGTCGTACGGTGAAGCCTACCGCAAGTTTGGCGGCAAGTGGGTTGGCGCCATCTACATTCGCAAAGTCACTGGTGTGGCGGAAATGGACGAGAGCACCAAGAACGCACCTGAACGATTCGAAAAGGCCTTCAAGGGTGTGCCCAAGGATGTATGGTATGTGTTTGAGGATGCGCAAGAGCTGTACGCCAAGATTGATGCTTTACCCGCTATCAGCTAAGTTTAGGGCTGTGTTGCTGGGCGACGCCGTCTCTGGCCTTTGTGGGAACTTTGGAGTCTTGTTTCATTAAGTCTTTTTTTTTTCATGATACCATTTCAACTCCGTATACATATATTCTCTTGGCGTCGGGTGGCTTTGGGGGTTAAATTGACTTTATTTGTTTCTTTCTTTTGTGGTAATGCAAGTTACTTGTCTACTTTCGTTGCCATGTACCAATAGTCTCCTTGTATTGTGCTCTTCTTGCACACGGTTGGATTGAAAACAAAAACAATCGATTGATTCACAGGCTGGCTGTGTTAGTCTTCAAGAGACACCATATGGCACGTGAGTACCCATCAATCATTCAAACATTGATTCATTCCAATACAACACACAACTGTCCTTCATGACTCCAACCTGACATTCATGAGCAGCCGAAGTACACGCTACCTCACCCAACACAAAAACCTACCTTCCTTCCATCACTCTCGTACAAACAAACAGCAGGTCAAAACACGGGATCCGAAACCATGCAAAAAGAACCCAACCTCACTCCTCTATACATGCTGCTATTCCTCGCCATGGCAATATGCAGCTACGCCTTCTTTCTCGGCGCAACGGCCGCGCGCCTGTGGTTCTACGAGGGCGCGCTCGGACCCCACGAGCACAGGGCCACATGTCGTCGTGGCTAGACGTGGCGGCAGCAGGGGGGGGGGAATGATGACGATACACGATACACGATACACGATACACGATGCACGATACAAGTGGTCGGCATGCTGCATCTGGATCGCTGACGACCGTGTTTCACGTCGTTGGGTGCGGGGACTGATTGTGCAGCGGAGACTGGGGTTGGATGGGAAGAGAGAGGGATAATGCTGTCTAGTGAGGAGTCGTGGATCAAGTCGTGCTTGCTGTGTGAAGCTAGGACATATTACGATGCACGAAGCATATGTCTTGAATTTAATCGCGGAAAAAGGAATAGGTACAACGACGAGGAGGTGTGAGACTGAGGAGGTGGTAGTGGGCGAGTACGTGCTAGTGCTTAGAAGCGGGGGAAGACGAGTGAGTGCAAGCCAGGAAAGTAATGGGCAGCAGCAGCTGTTGTAATAGCATCATTGGTGATAAAAAGCAACGAGCACAACATGATCGAGATGGGTATATTTGTATAGGGATTAGAGACTATAGAAGAAAATAAAAGAGGCCGTTAAATCATTCATGCAACATGCTTTGCCCTTTGCCTTCACCCTCCAGGTCGGTTCATTATAGGAGGGGGAAACGGCACAGCGACACAGCCCCCATTTGTGCCGGATAACTCTTTCCACCAATACGCATGTTTATTTATTTATTTTTTCTTTCCCTTCGTCCTACTCTACATGCTTTGACCCGAAAAGCAGCGACGCTCTAGCCCAGGACTAGGCATCTGCGAGCGTCAAGACTCAAGCAAATGCAAAGTGCCCGGGCGTGCATCAAGCTGCTTTGCGGGATTCGTTCCTTGGTGCCGGCTACGCATGCGTCCAAGTCGACGGAGTCCTAGGGCTGAGCAATAGTGAACCAATTAGAGCGGCACTTGTGGTGAATTCGCTGGCAAGTGTCGTCGTCTAATCTGCTGCGAGTCCGTGCCCAGATGGTGTCCCACGCCTCCGCCGGGATGCCAGAGTCATGCTTAGTCCAGGGGGGTGTTGGTGAGGTGTGTCGTGGTGTGCGAAGCAAGAGTCGGTCAGCCCAATGCGCTTGGTCCACGCGAGCGAGTGGGCCGACTAGTATCGGAATGCAAGGCGAGGCATCCGGTCTAGACGCAAGACGTGTACTGCGTAGAGGATGCCTCACCGCTCGACCCCTGCGACAAGAAAAAGTGGAGATGGGTGCTGTGCATAGCGAGTGAAGAAGACATGCTGCAGGTCACCGGCTCCGTGTTCAAGGGTCCTCGTAGTCGTAGAAGCCGTCAAAGAGATCCGTCACCACCTTGAGCATGGGCTCCATGAGGCACCGCTCGTCCTCGGGCAGCCCTCCAAAGATGCGCAGTCGCTGCGTCTCCAACTCTTGCTCCTGCTCGCGCTGGAGGCGCAGGCGCGTCTGCCACGCCGTGTACGTCTGGTGCCAGTGGTTCGCAGGCACGTTGGCCAGCGGGCAGCCCAGTGGCTGGAAGCAGGAGCTGGTTGGCGAGAGAGTCGAAGAGGCAGTGCTGACGGACTCGCTCCTGGTGTGGAGGGGAATTGGGCTTGTTGTATTAATATTCAGCGAGTTGACATGTTGATTATTGAGGTTGTTGTTGTTGTTGTTGTTGTTGTTGTTATTGCGATTCCGGGGACGGCTTCGGGTTCGTTTCCTGTTGTGACGCTTGCCCATTTCGACTCTTTCTTTGTTGCCTGTCTGGTTGACGAGGGTGTTTGGCGGGTGGGGGAGAAGATGTCGTGGAAGATGTAGATGTAGATAGATAAATGTAGGGGTGAGTGGAGATGGGGATGGAGATGGGGGAGAGGGAGGGGAGGGGCGAGAAGCCGCGCGCAGGCGGCTAATGGGCTCAGGTAGAGGCAGGGCTTCGCAGGACGGAGGTGTGCAAGGCTTATATATGTACATGGAGGAGGATGCTCGAGGCGTCATGCAGGTACCCTACCAGGCCAGCCATGGCGGTCGGCCCCAGAGTGACTCAGAGCCGCGCCGTGGTGTGACGGGCGAGAGAAGGAACATGGCCCCTGCCAGCGAATCGCGGCCCGCTGTCACCGCCGAGCCGCTGCGTCATTGGTCAGCTGCCGCAGCCGAACATCGGGCCTTGCAAGAGTCATGGCTGCTTCTGCGCATGCACAACTCAGAGAAACGCTGCCTTTTGCCTCGCTGCCCGCCCAAACAACGCATCTTCTTCCGCGACACTTCACCTCCTTTTTGCTTCTTCGCCCGCGCCGCCGTCGCTCGACGCCTGCACCCCGCCCGCCCATGCCTGCCCGCCTGCGCCGCCGCCGCCGCCGCCGCGCTGCCTTGGAGCCCGCCTGTGACTCCCTCTGAGACACAGCCTCAAAACCGGTTTCGCCCTGCCCGCGCCTTCACTCGCCTTCGCCGTGGCCCGTATGACTGGCCGTCACCACCATCACCACCTGACAGCCGTCGTGCTCAACTCTCCCCCATGTGCCCGCCTGGCCCATGCCACGGCTCCCCGGATAGAAGGCGGTAGAAAAATCTCAACATCCGCGCTCTGGCCGCCATGCGGTCGGGTCTGACGGGGCGACGCGCTGCGTGGGTATGCCACATCACGATGTCGACCGCCTTGTCACGTTGCCCATGCTCAGCTCCGGAATGCTTCCAAGATTCTTGTCACCATGCTCCAGCATAGAGCCTCCATCGTCGACTCTCCTACGTCATGCATCTGTCTAGTCGTCAGCCAGCCTTGCGCTCCTGACCCATTGCTCCTCATGCGCCTGAAAAAAAAAGTATTACCAGGCCCAAGTTCCGCTGCCTGTTACGGCACCATCGCAATGTTGAGCGGCGGCCAACTCTAGCCTTTTCGGTCCAACGGGGCGCGTCGGCCCACAAGGCAGCAGGCACGTTCTTAGGCCGGCACGTGCTCGTCACGCGTGAAACAACGACATCTCTATGTTTAGACGATCGCAGGTGTAGGTTAGGTCGACGTCCAGCAACCTCCTAGCCTGCGGCTGTCGTTGCTCTTTTGTATGCGTCGGCGTTTGGTGCGCCACTTTCGCCGACCTGCTACTTGGCGACGGCTCTCCATATCCAACCCGATCCCAACACAGCCTTAGCCGAACAAGTCCACCACTCGAAACAATCAACCCCGCTGCAGAAACGCGTAAGCGGAACCTTGTTCCACCTTCAGGTCCGTCACTGCTGTCTGCTTTGGGCGTATCACAACTCTTTGGGCGTACATGGCACATATCGCCGATAATGCTGCGCCATCAGCTGCTGTACGCGCCGAACAAATAAGTAGCCCATGTTTCCTTCTACCGGCTGCATAAAACGTCGCCGTCAAGTTCATGCCCCTCATTTGGCGTAGCACAGCCCATCATGACTTTGAGTACCAGGACGCTTCTGCTTAGCCTAGGTGTGTAAGTAACAACGGTCTGCAGACCCAATGCTGATTTGATAGCAACAGCTATTACTGCCGTATCTGCCCAGCGTGGCCATGGTCCTCCAGGTCCATGGGGTCCAGGCCCGTTTGGAGGTGGAGATGACAACGACGACGACTTCGCCTCGCAATATGGCCCAGGTGCCAATGCTGACTTCGCGGCCGGCGATATGGAATCCCGCCGCAGACTCATCATAGCCCACGGCGTCTTGGCAGCCCTTGCATTCGTCATCTTCTTCCCACTAGGATCCATTCTCATCCGCCTCGGCTCTTTCCCCGGCCTATGGCTCATCCATGGCTTATTCCAACTCTTCGCCTATGCCGTCTACCTCGCTGCCTTTGGCATCGGGATATGGATGATTAACAGCATGCCCATAGACCTATTAGACAACTACCACCCAACCATTGGCATCGTTCTGTTCGCCCTACTCTTCTTCCAACCCATCCTCGGCTTCGTCCACCACCTCAAGTTCAAAAAGTATAGTCGACGAACTGTCTGGTCGCATGGCCATCTCTGGCTGGGCCGCATCATCATCACGCTGGGAATGATCAATGGCGGCCTCGGCCTACTGCTCGCTTCTGACGCACCCGCATTTACCGGCTTCGTTCCTAGCCGTGGCCACATGATTGCCTATGGCGTTGTTGCGGGAATCATGTGGCTGTTGTGGGTTGCTGCGGCTGTGCATGGAGAAAGGAAGAAGTCGGCAGCGAAGAAGGTTGTCGTGGTCAAGGAGGTGGAAACTGACCTTACCCCCACACATACTACCAACAAGGAGTACTATGCGTATGTTGGTCCAAATCTCAGTCAAGGTCATTTGCTAACAAAATACAGTCATCGCAATGACGCATAATCTCCGCACTGCATTGGGCAGAGTGGCTGTGCAGCTTTGTGCCCAACGCGAATGCCTTGGCTGGTTTCCAACCAAGCACCTGATCGCACCATGCCGAATATGACTTATGTTTGATTCTTTCATGCCTTGACGTTTTCATAGCTTGTTATGAGCAACGTTCTCCTCGTATGCACAATCCATCCTATCAGTAGTTGAGAATATCCGCCTGCATGTCTACCAGCACAGTCTTGCTCAAATCACGGATAGTCAATACAGATAGAATGCATATTGTCCATCTAAGCCTACATGCCATTATGCGCAGTAACCAGTGTCAACAAGAAATTCCCAGATTTCAAGCGAGCTTCCCAACCTCGTGACCCGGCGTATGCACATGATTCCCAAAGCCCATGTTTTCCCCACAAATCGAAGCCGAAGCCACAGCCACAGCCACAGCCAAAAATAGAAAAAAAAAGCCATCCGCCATCCGTCTATCCACCAACGCCCATGCCAGTCCAAACTCGCATTTAGAGTTTTTTTCCTTTTCTTCCCCGCCCGTCAAATTATACGCGCCATACACACATCATGCTATAACCCCCAATCGACAAACTTTCAAAATCCGCAAACTACATATATACAACCTATACTCGAGCAACGCTCAAAACCAATAACTCTCACCGGACCTGCTCACCTCGAACTGGCAACCCAGGCCTTTGCCCTGCTCCTGCAGCGCACTCTCGCCTTCCTTTAGCTGGCTCAGGATCTGGGTGCCGACCAAAGGCCCGTCGGCAAAGGTATCCTTGACGTGGATCACGACGACGCGCAGGCCCTTGAGCGGCGAGTCAAACGCTGCCGCGAGCATGGCGCGGTTGTGTTCTGCGGATACGACGGAGAGATTCATGGCTGCGGGGGCTGAAGGCCGTGCGGAATGTGCATCTGAGGCGTCGGTGGCATGGTTACTATTGGGCATGTGATTGTTACCGTGATTGTTGGTGCTACCGCCGTTGCTGTTGTTATTGGGCCCACTAGGTGCGGGCGCCAGAACCGGCGTATGCGTGCCTGTGTCTCCGCGAGACATGGCAAACTCGGAAATGGCTTCGTCGTCGGTCTGCGGGTTTGTTGTTGACACGGGCGAATCGATGCCTTTGCCCACGCCCATGTAGCTCATTTTGGGTTTGCGCTGGTCCGAGGCTGCGAGGCTGTCGAGTTGTAGTGTGCCGGCTGCTCGCTTTCTCTTCTTCTTCATGCGCTGCTGCTCTTTTTCTCTTTCCAGTGCCTTTTTCTTCTCCCGTACTAGGTCGGCGAGCACGCTGAGCTCTGCTAGTAGATGGCGCGGCGCCAAGTGTCCGAAGAGGACGGCGTCGCTTCGCGCGTTGGTATATGAGACTTCTATGAAGATTCCCTTCAAGATGCCTGTAGCGATTTTTGGCGCGGCCTCGGCCCAGATTTGAGCGGTGCGTGGCGTGAGAGATAAAGAGTCTGGTTCTACGTCTCCGAAGATGAGAATCTCACGCTTGGGCGTTGTCAGAGTAGATTCTGCGCGGATAAAGTATGCTGTCGAATCAATGACACATTGGTCTTGAGATACTTGTGGTTGCGGGACAGTAACGCTGCTGGGCCGTCGGCCAATCTCCATACTTGTGTTGAAGCCTGGTGTGCCAGGTCCAGTTTGGAAAGGGCCCGAAAAGCTCAAAGACCGGCTGTCATGCAAATCTAGTTGTTGGCCTGATTGCTGGCTGTTTGACGGCTCTAGGAGGTGGGCATTCGAGCCGCGATGCACGTGGCCTGTTCCTTGCATACAGTGCCCATGGCTCACTTTGAACCCTTTGACACCGAGACCGTCGCAAACTTCAATGTAGCCTCTCGAACTCCCTTCACCTAGTGCAATGTTTCCACCTTCTGCAAGTCGCTGGAAGGTCACCAGGCCAACACCTCCGTCCTCGTCCGTGAGGTTAGGCCAGATGATGTTGTTGAAGATATGGTTCTTGATGGCATTGACTGTAAAAGGCAATGCCGCCAACCGTTTCGGCCGTGATGTGTTGTGGAAAGCTGCTGTGTTGATGACAAATCCCGAGAGATGATCCAGGTGGGGATGTGTAATGAGGTATGTCGAGACATGTTCTCTCATGATGTGCAGCGCATTCGCCCTGGCACTCTGATGTGGAAACGGTAGTCCGGCAAATGCGCCTTTCTCTAGCGTAGTAATGGTTACCGGTATCTCCCTGTCAGACGTTGGTGTCTCAACATCAGATTCATCATCGGAAGGCGTGACTCGCGCAGCACGAGGAGATGGGGACTCGCTATGACCAACAGCCCTATCGCCATTCCTATTCCGAGTGGTTGGTAGGGGTGGGTCAGGATCGGCGGCAAGCGGAAAGTCTTTCGCTAATATGTTGGTAATGGAAGCAAGATGCGATCCTGCGTCTACGGCAATGACTGAGTTCTTGGCCCATTTTGTGGCTGTTGAACGTACGAGGAAGCCTGTGACATTGTCTTCGCTTGGCCCGCCACCCGAGCCCTGCTGATGTTAGCCTTGGTTTTGGATACGTGTGCAGACCTGGATGCATATCAAATGCAGATATCGTCCGAGAGAACCTACCAAACAGATCACCTGGATCGCAGGCTCGTTAGAGTGTCCGGAAGATCTCCGAACGACCCTTCCACTTCCATCATCTTCTCTCATACCCACAGAGACGACGTCTTTCTTTCCAAGCCCCTTAGGTCTTTACTTTCAGCGAACAAGTTGTGTCGTGAGGGCGTCTCAGACTGTACAGGATTTGTGGTTTTGGAATGCTCGTCTCAGCCACCTGTGCAGTCGACGACCCTCCTCTTGATGCCTTAGCTCTGGCAAACAGGTACGTTTCACACAAGCAATGAGTTTGTGACGAACAATTCTCAGAGCCTTGTGAGCGCAGTATCGTGCTCTCGAAGAAGTTGCCGATGGTTCCGGTTGCGACTGGAGAAGCAATATTAATCGCGCTCTTTCGGGTGTTTTTTTTCTGTCCACGCCGCAGGTCGCCCGTCAAGGCGCAGGAAGGGCTAAAAGTAGGTGTTCGGGTCCTGGGTGCTGCACTCTGTTGGGGATGTCCAGGTTACAATTGTTGCACGGCGTGAACGATGCGACGCACGACTCACGAACAGCTGATGCAGGGCGCCGTCCTTCGTCCGACAGCAGCTGTTACACTCCAGCCTAATGCTCCCCAATAGCCGTCTGTACCCTTGTCCCTGTAGGCCGAGTTCCAGTCACAATGCCCAGCTCTTTTCCCCAACGAGGATGCGGCGAGGACCAAGCAGCGAAGCAGCAAACCACGGGTCGAGCGGAGATTTGCACTGCATGGGCGACGAAGGACACGCAAAGGACGACTTAGGGCCTTGGATGTCTTGTGCGATGCGATTTGGCGATGACCGAAGCAGCCGTGTTTGTCGCCGCGAGAAGCACCGCTGCTATGGCACACAGCCGGGGGGACAGCAGCGCGTCGCCTTTAAGATGGACCGTGGCCGCGTGGGGGCGCTTGACGGAGGCGCAGCTGGCCGGATGTAGGCAGCAGTACGGAGGGACAAGTGCAGAGCTGCTTTGACTTGGAGAGCGGACTCGACGACAGCGCAGAGGCCTATGCGCCCGCCCTCGCCGTGCTTGCCAGCCTTCCTTTGACGGTTGGCCCGGCATGTTCAGTGCTTGTTGGCCGGCAGCCAATCACCCTCGGCCCAGGTCAAGCCACATGTCGCTGGCCCCGCCCCATGCGAGCCTAGATCTGGGGTTGCCAATGCCTGGCAAAACCTAGTGGCGAGGGAAGGCCATGTAAGATGCGCCTTTCGGGGCTTGCTTGGTTGTGGCGCTGACCAAAGCGCCCTGCCCTTATCACCACTGTGACTGAGACATTTGTCCACCAATCTCGCCAAGCCGCAAGCGTCGTCCCGCCAACCGCAACACCACATCAACATTTATACTTTGCTACGTCACGTCACCAGCGTCCAGTCTAGCTGTTGGGTATCATCAACTTTCTTGCGCAGCATTTTTTTCCAGCCTCTCTCGGGCCGTGGCAGTGTTGCTGGTCTACCAAGGGCTGCCCAACATGATCTCATGAGTCATCCGTTGTCCCCTCTATACCCATGCCAGGTCGTAAATCATCCGCATCATAAATCAAAGCAAAACGTCCACCAAGCTGGCGAAGCCTTTACTTGAACACCTTACCGTCGGCCCACTCCATCGTCTTGCCGTCGACGACAAGGGGCTTGTCCCACGCCCACTGGTCGTTGACGAACTCACGGTCCTCCTCCTTGGTGGGGTCGAGCTTGGTGAAGGAGTAGCTCTCGTGGTCGGGAGCGACATCGAAGGCGGGGAGAGCCTCCTGGCCGCGGATGACGAAAGCTCCTGTGACAACCGAGTCGTTGGACTGACCGTAAACGGAGCAAGCGCCAAAGATGTACTTGCGGCTGGCCTCAAGACGGGCGAAGAAGCCACCTGCACGAGTCAGTATTGGTTGTTGCCTGAAGCAAGCGGATGCACTTACCGATCAGGTTGGCAGTCATGAAGGTGAGGGTCAGCTCATCGTTGTACTTGTAGTCGACCTTGTACAGGGAGTACTCCTCGAAGTTGGCGTTCTCCCAGAACCAGGGGAGGGCAACCTCGCGCGTCTCCTCGTTGGAGTACTTGCGCTTCCAGTCGTCAAGGACGAATGTAGCCCTGGGCAGGGCCTCGAGAGGGTGCTTGGCCTTGGGCTTGGGCGCCTCCTCTTCCTCCTCAGGCTCCTCAGCCTTGGGCTTGGGGGCGGCCTTGGGCTGCTCCTTCTTCTTGTCGCCACCCTCCTTCTTGGGTGGGACGTACTTCATAGCCTCCGTAATAAACTCAAGCTTGGGGGCAACAGCGGAGTAGCTGGCCTGGTTGTAGACCGTCTCGTACCAACGGGTGACGTTGGGGTTGGAGTCACGCCACTGCTTGTCGAAGAAGAACTGGAAGCCACGGGCCAGGATGCTGGTGGCGAAGATGTCGGCAAGAGTCAGACGCTCACCAACAAGGTAGGTGTGTGTGAGCAGGTGCTCTTCAATGACGTGGACAGCCTTAAGAGCGGCCTTCTGGGCGTCCTCGACGTTCTTCTTGTTGTAAGGGTCGCGGCCGAGGATGGGGCGGAACCAGCCGCCGAGGGGAGAGAGGACCTCGGTGTTGGCAAACGACATCCATCGCAGGATGGTGGCGTAGTCCTGCTTGGTCTTGCCGAGAAGGCTGGTCTTCTCGTTCTGCGAAGCAACTGCACCAAGGCGTCAGCTCTGAGTCACCACCACAAACAAAAAGCTGGTCGGGCAGAACGAGAATTGCAAGCGTAAATCAGAAATATTAAGTTCTCAACAGTAGTTTTCAGACAGGGATAACTGAATGATAAACATTCCACATCATTTTGTGCAAATAGGGGGCAAGCGGGGTAGCACTTACGGTAGACAGCGATGGCTATGCACTCGGTGAGGACAAAGCCGTCGGCGCCCTCAAAGGTGGGAACCTTGCCGAGCTTGTTGAGCTTCAGGTACTCGGCAGAGACACCCTTTGCTGGCTCCGTGTTGACAAACTCGATGTCGAGGCCGTTCTCCTTCGCGACAGCCAGGAGAGACGTGGTGCGCGGGTTGCCCTGTCCAACTGCCGTTAGCACACGCTGCTCTGGAGCACAGTGCAGAAAAAAAGGGAGAGCATACCGCGTAGCTGTAGAGCTTTCCGAAAGACATGATTGCAGAGTTCGCCGTTGGTTGAGCAAAACAATCAGTGGGAGAGGTGTGGGAGAAAAAAAAAGGCTGGTGGAAATGAGCGCGGGGCTATTGCTTGCGCAGAAATCTGTGTCTGAGCACAGACGGCAATTTTAGTTCGCCCGTCTTGGCATTTTGCGCGCGGTTCACCTTCGCCGTCACAACCACTGGCACTTTTTCGACAAGGCAATTGCGGTGCGCCCCGATCCAGCAGCGGCGCAATGGCAAGCAGGGAGCTTTCGAGGGGGCTATGGAGGGCATGGGATGCTCTGGCGAGCCGACCACGGCCCCAATGCGAACGGACGATTCGACTGGCTCAACGGAGCCTCGACCCTCAGATACGGCGATGCATTTCAACCACAGCCGCAAGGCATGCTGAAGTCGGCGAAGAAGAGGTACAAGAGCCATTTCAGGCGGCGCCCGAAATCAACTACGAAACACTGGGAGGCGGTGGTGATGAAGAAGAAGAAGGAGGATTCAAGCGCGAAGCACGACCACTGCGTGTTGTACCTGCATCGCCGTCGTACTTCAGCGCGAAGCCCACCTTTACCGACGACTTCCTTTCGCTGTCGGCTCTCCTCCGCAGTGTTGCCACGCTGCCCGTAATACCGCCTGCAGAAGCGCCCAAGGTGGCTTGGAAGACGACTGAGCAATACCGCATCATGACCAACGAGCCTGTCAAGACGGCACGATACCACGGCATGCTGCAAATACTGCGGAGGCTGAATTGCATCCACCCCTCGCTCATGCCCGAAGAGGTTATGCAAGCTATGCAGCGGTATAAGAAGCCAAACCAGCCTGGAGATATCAAACCAAAGCCTGGCGTGATTGACGAGCTTGGGCGCGCCAAAGGTGTTGGGCGGAGGAAGACATCCTCTGCGGTGGCATGGCTGGTAGAAGGCGAGGGCGAGGTGCTGGTCAATGGCAAGTCCCTCTCGCAGTTCTTTGGACGGCTGCACCATCGGGAGAGTGCTGTGTGGGCGCTCAAGGCTACTCAGCGGCTTGACAAGTACAATGTTTTTGCTCTGGTTCGAGGCGGTGGCTTGACAGGTCAGGCAGAGGCCATGACTTTGGCGGTAGCAAAAGCATTGCTGGTTCATGAACCAGCACTGAAGCCAGCAGTAAGACGAGGTGAGTGGCTTTTTTTTGTGCCCGATGCGCATTCCTTCATTACAAGGCTCCACACGACTACGAGAAAAAAAAGCCTCCAGGAACCCCAAGCACGTTGCGGGTCCGCTTTCAAGATGATGGTGGCTGACTTGTACTTTTTTAGCCGGAACCATAACACGCGACCCAAGGAAGGTAGAGAGGAAGAAACCAGGTCACGTCAAAGCACGCAAGATGCCTACCTGGGTCAAGCGATGAGATGTGTACTATCTACTAGACATGGCGTATGTAAATGCAAAGGCGCCAAGCGAATGGCGGGAATGTACCTTTTTATCTTGTCATGATGCAGGCGCCAGATAAAGTTACTTCCCGATTCACACTGCCATAAACTCCTAACATGTCGGGACATGATACCGGCAAACCCTGTCTGGGTGCCTCGGGGACGCAGGTCAAGTGTCAGGTTAGACAGGCATGTAGGATGAACCCTGCCGGGGGACAGGCTGTTGCTGCCTTCTCGGACCGTCCCTGGCAGTCGTTGACAACCGTCTTCCAGCAATGATCCTTGAATGCGACGACGTTGGTGCGAGTGTTTGCGATACAAGAAGCGCGTGATATTCGCGTGTACATGGGGTTAGTGTCATGCTGATGGTGGACTGGGCCGTGGTGCGCTAACAGGTGTGATTTCGCATAAAGAGTGCCACGATGGATGGTTTGAACCAGATGGAGATAGAGTGCAAAATGAAGCACTTGACGAGTGCGGAGGCGATGGGGGGGGGGAGAGGGCTTCGTAGGGAAAAGTAGTCGCCAACGGTTTCCATGGGCAGTTTGGCAGTGTGGCAGTGGGCGCTCAGGGTAAGTGGAAACGAGGTGGTGACGCTGCTGACTCGCCTGTGTGGACTCAACGGTAGGGCGACGAATGAGTGTGGGGGTGGGAGGGTGAAGCTATGGATATTCTCACGTCGGTTACTTCGGGATGTAACATTGCAGGAAAAGGTGGAATTGGGAGACATGGCAATTCGAGCATGGGTGTTGCACGTGCAGGATTGTGAGTAGCCGAGGGCCGTGGCAGCGAGACGGCGGGCATGAAGGCGCGTACATGCGTACAGGGTGCGCAAGCGCGTATCTTGTTAATTGCGCAGTGCAGCATCGTGGCGGTGACACGAGTCAGGGGCTTCTGGATCCAAGCAAGAGCTTCTCGAAGCATGTTCGCGGGCGGCGTGTGTGGTGTGGTGTGCTTGGTGGTGTTGGAAGGGGCGGCCGGTGTAGGTTGACACGGCAGCTGGGGCCACTGGATGATCGGCATCCGTACCGAAATGACGCACTTGTGTGGCCTGTGATGAGGGCCAAGCAGGCCATGAGGACTACGCTGGTTTCGTTAGGCGATGCGTGGTCATGGGGCGCGTAGGCGTGTGGGCAAGCAGGCGCAGTGGGAGTAGGCGTAGTGGGAGTAGGCGTGGGTAGTGGGAGAAGGGCGCACGAGGGCGGCGGCTCACGTGCAGCGACGCTGATACCGTCGTGGTGGAAGAGCATCAGTGCGCGGCGTGGATGGCGCGACAAGCGGCGCATTGCGTGGGACCTTCTCAGCAGAGTCGCAGGCGGCAGTATTTTTCTTAGCTCGGGGTAAACGGTGCAGCTTAGAGTAGTGTGGGCTCAGCCGTGCTGAGGACATGACGGAGAGTTCGCGGCCAGAGCCACTGGTCCTTGCGGGGGCGGGCGTCGTGTGGGAGAGTGGGAGAGTGGGAGAGTGGGAGAGTGGGAGAGTGGGAGAGTGGGAGAGTGGGAGAGTGGGAGAGTGGGAGAGTGGGAGAGTAGGAGAGCGGGAGAGCGAGCGAGTGGATGGGCACAGAAGAAAAGGCGCTGTGGGAGCGAAGCAAGATGGCTACATTGGGAGGGCATGGGGGCGGTCGGAGGGCCAAAAGGAAGCAGGTGGTTTCCAAGCCACGCCGGCGAGGGCTGTAAATACCTGGGCCAGGGTGTTGAAACTAGAGGAGAAAACAATGGTGGGTACCTGACAAGTGGGTGTGGCTGCAGGCCGGACGAGGCCATGGCTGACGAGTGAGAAGGGCCTGCGTTCGGGCTGCATGTCAGCAAGCATGCGAAGTCTCCGATTTCCGATCTGGTCAGCGTGGGGCGCGAGGGCGAGGGCCCCGGTCGCCCATGGACGGGCCACAGTCACGGATCGCCCATGGTGGATCTGCACACGCGCCTGCGCCTGTGCCTGTGCCTGCAGCGCCTGGCCCTTCTCTGCGCTCACCCTCCCCGCCCAAAGGGGCAATGCAAGAGAGAGAGAGAGAGAGAGAGAGAGAGAGAGAGAGAGAGGGAGAGAGCCCATTCCGCGCGGCGGGCCCACGGCGGCCAAATGTCGCAGGTTGCTGGACCGCCGCCGCTGCCAAACGCCCTGCATGCCTCTTGCCCGCACCGCTCCACGACGACGACGACCAAGCCCGTCGCGCTCTTGTTTCACGCTGCCATGGCCCGTCGGGTGCTGAGGCGCATCCGCCGCCTGGTCGCTGCTGCCAAATCATCAAACAAACGTCGAACCTTCACGGCCTCAGCACGTTGGCGTCTCGACCGCCCGCGCACCGGGCGTCCTGTGTGCGGCACCGTATGCGCTCGAGGCCAGCGGGGCCCGCCCATGGCATGAGAAGAGCAGTGGCAGCTCGCGCGCTCTCTGCTACGCTGCAAGTTCCCGTCCACCAGAGCAGGGGTGCGCTCGCCTGTGGGCGATCGCTGGCCTTGGGGGCTGCTCCTTCACCTAGCCTCACTCGGCCATCTCTCGCGCTGCCCGCACGACACCACGCACGACACCACGCACGCCCGCCGCCCACGGCTGCGTCGTGGCCGCCGCCCTCTGCACGCGCGACTCTGTCATCTTGTCCCTCCCACGCCTCCAGGGCCTCACTCCTCAAATCTTACCGCCTGCGCCGGGGGTCCCGCTTAGCGCCATTTCGGACTCTGCTGCCGGCCGCCCTCGCTTCCGCCCGCCAGTCCCCTCGACGCCTGCCGTGAACCTGCCTCTGCCTCTGCCTCTGCCCCCCTCCCCCTCCCCCTTGGACAGGCGCTCGCTGCGCCGTCGACAACGTCAGTGTCGGATCAAGCCGTTAAGCTCCCGCACCGCAGACGTTGGACTGGTTTGAGCCCATCTCCTAGCCCGGCGTGTGCCCACTCCGGCTTGTTGGAACACTGATCGGTTTGCAAGGACTACCCTTCAAACTTGTCACGCATAAGCGTCGCCTCACCACCAGCCCAGCCCCGGCAGGGTCCTCCACGCTCGACTCCACCGGACAATTTCGCTGTCAGGTGGCGGCTACGTGTTTAGTCGCTCCACCCGACGCGCATATCTTCTCCAGCATTTCCACTTCGGGACCGCGCATCCCGGTCGCTAGAGCATAGCATTGCGCTTCCGCTTGGTGTCGCCAGAGCGAGGATATCCTGGCCGCTGCCGACCCTCTTGCGCGACCTTTGTCTGCACCGTCGTCCCTTGGGCTCCGTTGGCCGACGAATCGACGTGTCGCCGCCGTGTTTATATCCAAACCATCTGGACCTGGATCCATCGTGCTTTCCAATTTCGGACGCTATACATCTACCGACTACTGGCCCGCATCTTGACCATCTGTTTCCGGCCCATCTATCCGTCCACCCACCCATCCATTCATCCATCTGTCCACCCATCCATCCACCACCCATCTACCACCCATCTACCACCCATCTACCCGCCTTGTACAAGCAAGCACACACACACACACACACATCCGCTCGCTGCACTCCCCCAGCCCCCACTCCCTCTTGCGCCCGACCGTCTCCCACGTACCGTGCCGCCCCCCCCCAAGCCTGCAAGCTGGCCAACTACGCGACGCCGCCAGTCTCGCCCTCGGGGTTCCGGGCTCTCGAACCGCCCTTCAGTCTGCAGTATAAAAGCGGGCTGGTTGGGATGGACAATGACCGCCGGCCACGGCATACTCCCTCAGGTTACGCGAGCCAGCAAGGCACGCTCCTTCCACCACAGACATCGTATCCAGTGGTAAGCGCTCCCGATCGCTTCAGGCAGCCGCCCTTGACAGCGCCTGCCCCGCCTACCTCTCTCCCCCCGTCTGGCAGTCGCGCCAGCGCGCAGGGTTACGGTTACGCTTACGGTGAAGGCGCACAGTTTGGCTCGTCGATTCAGCCCTCGAATGTATCCTATGGCGCGCAAGACTATGCCGCCGACCAGCAACAGCAGGCGCAGCGTACGCCCCAACAATACTCGCCCTATGGCCAGAACATCATGTACAGCGTCCCTAGTGGCCAGGCCTCGGCGACGGCCTCGTCGCAGTATGAGCCTGTGGAACAGTACCAGCAAAACAGGGACTCGGCTATCCAGGTGCTAAGCACCGGCTTTGGCGTTGCACAGCCGCAGTACTATGAAGGCGGGCCCACGAGCGCGCCCGCCTCTGCCATTGCCTCGCAGAGCGTCCCCTCGCAGTATCCCTCTCTCGCATATTCAGCCTCGCAGACGCAGGTCGGACGAGAAGCCCTCGCGCCTCCCTACAGCGCGGCTGGCATGACGGAACCTCACCAGGCGCCCTCGCAGGCGGGCTACTCGCAGGGTAGCTACAGCGAGACGCAGGCCAACAGCGGAAACGACTACGACGACTTTTACCGAACCTACCAAAGCGAGCTCAAGAAGACGTTTGAGCATGTGCGTGACGGCCGGCTCAGCGAGGCAGGCGCCATGCTCTTCAGAATGTCCGACTGGCTGTTGCATTTTGCCGAAACACTGGGTGAGTTTTCTTGGACCGCGGCAGATGGAGCGAACAGCTGAGTTGACGACAGCAGGTCTAGTGCGCGACGACGAGACATACTACCAACAGCGTCTGCAGCTGTGGGAAGAGTTCAACACGTGCTGGCTCTCGACACTGCAGAAGCAGAAGACGATGACGCAGGACATGATTAGCACAGGTCAGCGCCCGCCGAGCCCCAAGTCGCTGATCGACTACGACTTTCTGGAGAAGATGGGCACGCAGCTGGTCAAGAACTGTGACAGCATGGAAAAGCACGGCTTGGTCGACTACCAGATGGGCGTGTGGGAAGAGGAAATTGTAGCAAGTGCGTATTATGATGATTTTTTTTTGTTCTTTTTACAGTACATGAACAGGACGCGTTTTGGCTAACGTTGAGCAGTGTTGACGTGTTGCATGGACCTCCTCGAGGAAGTAGGCGCGGGCTCGTCGGCAGCGCGACCGACGTCTACAGCACGGCGGCGATGATGACGGCGATGATGATAGTCGCGAGTTCGGGTAATGGCGATCCTGCTGGTGGCTAGGCCTTGTGCGGCATGGGCATGCCAGATGCCATGCCATTCAGGCAGCGCATCCGCCGCGACTTAGGCGAGGAGCTTACCCGACTCTGTGCTCGTTCACGCATCTACCCGACGACAAAAACTACATTTTGTTTAGTTTCTGTACATATACTGGTCAAGGCCACGGTCGATTGTGTTGCCTTGTTTTCTTTTCTTTCCATCTCTCTCTCATTTGTCACGCCTATCTCACGGGCAATCAATGGGCATGGGGTGTTCATGGCGGGAGGCTATCTGCATCGGTTATTTTTTTTGCTTGGGTTGCAATGGTGCAGTGCGGGGCGTGTTTTTGTGGCATTGTGCTGTGGATTTGCATGACTAGGTTTCTTTTGTCGGCAGCAGGTGGCCATGTGTGCGTCGCTGGGGGCGTGCATTTGGGGAAAAGCGGGGGAATGAATGGCAGGGTAGGTGTACGAAGGCAATTGTTACGCACGGGTCACGTTGACGACTTGCTCTGGATGCACCCATGTTTCTTGTTTGGACGAGAGTTGCTTTTGGGCCCGCGTCTTGAGGATGGCACAGAGGGGCGGGCGCGGGCGCTGGAAAGAACGGGGAGCAAGTGAAGCGTCGGGCGACAGCTGTCAGGCAACGGGCAGAGGGGAGCGAGGGCAGTGAGGCGACGTGGCTGGGCGGCAGGTGTATGATAGAGAGAATTTTGGTACTAGAGCCAGCTTGCTTGCTTGATTGCGTGCTTCCCTGCTTTTCGGCAGCCATGGGCGAGAGTGAGGCTGCGGTGACGATGGCTTGAGCATGAGTGGAGGTATGTAGTACGACTGCCACCATGGGCCCCTGCAGGCGCAGGCCTTGGGCATCGGCTTGCGCAGGCCAGCCCCAGGCGCCGAGGACACGGCAGCCTCGTATAGACACGACGATCCTTCGATAACCCTGGCAGGATGTGCAAACCGCGCGAGTGCAAGCCGACCAGCCACGCACACGGCAGTCCAGATGGCCGGGCGCCACCACCATGGCCCCCGGCCCAAAAAGAAAGAATACGACAAAGCACCTGTCGCTGTTCGCATGTGATGCCGGCGGCCGTGGTCGTGGTCGTGGTCGTGGTCGTGGTCGCGGTCGCGGCCCTTGCAGCACATCTATGGGCCCATGTCGCCAGCCATTGGATGCGCGCGGCGATCGGGTGATGGGTGCAGCATCGCCAGCAAGCTGCGGGCACCACTCCTATCCCCCATCCATCCATCCATCCACCCATCCACCCATCCATCCTACCCTCCACTCCCCACCCCCTACACACGCACACGCACACGCACACGCCCCCTCTCACACGCCCGCCCCGCTTCCTTTCAATACTCCCTAACCCCCCAGGCAACATGTGCTGCTCCAGAGCCTGCCACAGGTGCGCCGAGCTGAGGTCATGACTTGCCGCCTGCGGCCAATCAACCGCGTACCCTGTTCGCAGGAGACGACCGCCTCGTCTCCTCCCTCCTGGGAGCTCACATCATCAGCCCGGAATGCCTCGCTCCGTATCTGCAAGAGGCTGGCACGCCATTCTGGACAATGCATCCACACCACACACACACACACACACACAGTCTCTCCCCCCAAGTCGCTGGCCCGTGCGCTCCCGCACCACACATCTCCACGCTCCTAGCCCGGCAGCCAGCATCCTCTGTACAGCATGTACTACACCTGCTACCTACTTTGCACACGCACGGCATAGCACGCACACAGCATATAGCCTCGCAAGAACTGTGGGCCCTTGCACAGCCTCGACCTGTCACTGCAGCCACCCACTCACAGACACGACGTCGCCCCATCCCAACCCACTGGTGCCCATTGGGCCTCTTGCTGCGCTGCCGCCTGAGCGCCCCAAACTGTGCTCGGCCATATTCAATGCACAAATAGACCGTTCCAGTCACCCTGCTACACTACCCGCATCCTCCGAACTCCACTCTTCGCCCCCCCCCCTCGGAAATCAAGTTTGTTCCTACCGACATACACGTGTCCGGTACTCAAGTACCACCCGGCATGTACCATTGCTTGCTGACGTTATATGGAAACAATACTAGGAAAATCGAGTCGCAACACAGTCATTGCAGAGCCTAGCTCCGTTTCAATTGGACAAGAAAAAGCGCGATTAAAGTTGCGCACGGCACGGCGCCCTACAACTCATCCATCTATCCCGCCATCTTGAACCGCCGTGGCGCTGACCCGGATTTAGCG
Source organism: Exserohilum turcica Et28A (assembly GCF_000359705.1). Classification (NCBI taxonomy): domain Eukaryota; kingdom Fungi; phylum Ascomycota; class Dothideomycetes; order Pleosporales; family Pleosporaceae; genus Exserohilum; species Exserohilum turcicum. The sequence continues at coordinate 2,623,792 of NW_007360136.1, read as the reverse complement.
ATTCAACTCAGGAGCCGATGCATCGGCAGTACATCAGTGTTTCGTCGCGATGCGCTTCACAGTCAATGGTTGGATACTACGCCATGCCAGTAAGCAGCTGGTGTAAGAGCATTGCAGGGTCACCGCAGCATCCAACCTATATCACCGTAGGCCCGTGAAGTCATTGTGCGTCTCGGAATCAGCCCTCAAACCAGATACGCTTGTTCATATCCCCAATCTAGCATCGGCTAAGACAGGGCTATGCTGGGAATTTACCATCGGATACACGGGAAGCTTGGAAAGGTTGACCTGGTAACGTCCCGTCTTGATGTGCCGAGTAGGTATAAAAATAGGGCCGTCTCGGATCTGGCGAATAGTCGAGACGCGGCATCTTTTATGCCTACAATGCTTGCATGCACCAGGTTTTTTCCCTGCAATAACTTGTTTACAGGCAACCAACGAATGTCAGCAACGTTGGGATCACTATCCGAGTAGCGGGCTTCCTCAACAACACCGCCAGATGCACTATCCAAGAAGCTAGCTTGAAATAGAGGCTGACCTCAGCACCTACGACCAAGACTGCTAGTACATGTGTAATACCATCAAGGATGCTACATACATCACCAACTAACGCTTGAGCAAAAGACGATATCAACCCTACTCTTATATTCAGGTTGCATGCGCTCAACTCCCTTTGTTGAAATGTAGCACTGCAAATCATCTAGTACATAGTATCTGTCGAGTATCGTACATCCCGAGCTGTGCCAGTATAGAAAGTAAGATGAATGCTGCACTTGGCAACGTAGCTATTCTACACCGCCACTAAGAAAATAAACTTGCTTTTGCACGCACATGACTCGCTGCACTACCACATGGATAAATGCGTTTACAAGATGGAAATGTTTCTTTCCTACCATGTCATTGGTACTATTGCTGGCATATTTCTATACAAGGCCTAGTCCAGTTAGTCTCCTTCTTTCCCAGTCTCTTCCTTGCATTGTCAATAGGTTTGGTGTCACGTGTATCCTCGAGTGCAGGATCTACGCATCAAGTATGATTAGGAGAGAGAATACCAGCATAACACTACTGCTATTAGCACTAGCACTTGGGGAATTCCAAAAGATGCGAGAAATCAACTTGCTTGTTCACATGCACTGCTTCTAGAAACAAGCAAGCGATTTTAGTGGAGATCAGCCACTATGAAAAAAAAAGAATAAGTAATGCATGACTGCTTTATGATACTATCATTTTTTTTCCACAAGCTTCGGATGCTTCTTTGCTTTTCTTTGCTTTTATTGATAACTTCAACAAAAGGTACGCCAAGTACATCAAAGTCATACTGCGAATTCGGAGTGTACATGTCGAAATTAGGGGCAAAAGGCTGGGAATATGGGAGTCGCTTAGGAGACACTAGAGGAGACACAGGTACATACGTATGCGTTGCAAGAGTGAGGAGAGCACAAATGGAAAAAGGTGCATCGCATGTACATACATACCAGGTTACACACACACACACACAGCTCGTATCCCTTCTCTCCGCAGCCACCAATCGAGTCTAAAGAGAAGAAAAAGAAAGAAAAAAGATTTATCAAACATCTCAAAATAGCATGATCGCCGTTTATCAGTTCTTTTTTATGATTTGTTTTTTTGCCCTGCATCAATCAGCTGCAAGCACCATCCCTGCTCATCTCGGGACCTCGAGGAGCCCCCCCCCAAAAAAAGCAAACTAGGACGAAGATCTGTCCATCAATAGCATTGACTTTGCTTTCTTTTTTCTCTGTTTTTTTTACCGTCCAAATGTGTACAGTTTTTTGTATATACATGCCCCTTGAAACTTCACGTCATCCTAGCGGCACACAAAGCAGTTTTTAGTTAAAAGGGGGGGGGGGAAGAAAAGCTAGATATTGGTATGCATACTTAGGGGAATGGATAAAAAGCTAAAAGTGGTACGTATGGAGATATATATATATATATATATATAAAGAGGGTAAAAGCGACGTCCTCTATTAGATTCGAGATTCTACCTACATTTGTTTCTACGGAAATGTGAAAAGAAAAGAATGGAGAAAGATACAACAAAAAGAGCTTTGGTTTTGTAAACTCCATCACCCAACGAACGCCCTTACATTCATCGTGTGCAAAAAAATGTGCTGCCTCAAGCATACATGCAAAAAAAAATAAAAGACATTTACGCCTCATTGCTTCCTCCTATCATACACTCTCATCGTTTTAGCGTTTCTAGCTCTCGCATAATGATTGAATAAAGGGAATTTGTAATAAGAGAGAGGTATTTTTTGCTTTCTTGCTTACACTGAGCTCAAGTCTCGCATCATACATACATACTCGGTATGCTTTTCTGCAGGACGGCAATTGCTAATACCAGTACAGGAATAGGGAAGAGACGATGTGATGCGCTGCGCTGCGATGCCGAAGAATAAGATGAGTAGCTGAAATGCACTTTGCCGATATGCATGACAATGGACTTGCGCATGTGTGCGTCACGCGGGGGGGACGCCTTCGACTTTCCACCGCCTTCGACTTTTCACCCTAAACTCAAAAAGCCCAAGGCCAAAGTTAAAAAATCTGGGACCGTTTTTGACGCGTCTTTGACCGGTCGGTATATGTGCTGTAGTTCCCAAAGGCGGTGTGTGTGTGCTGCGTGTCTGGCCGCATGGTCCGGCCGTTTTAGACATGGCTTGCGGTATTGGTATGCATCCTGTGTGCATCTCGTCATGTGTATCAACGTTCGAAAAAATATACCCAATCAGCTTTCACCTTCCCTTGCCGTCGACATCCATGGCTTTTACAAACCAGCAATGTCGTCCACTTCCAATCAACCTCGCCGTCACTCTTGGTGCGTTGTTCTCGCCTATGCTGCTCTCCTGCTCAACCAGCTTATCGGTCCACTCCAGCCAGGCCTTATCTTTCAAGCACGCGCCCCACGCTAAGCTCTTGCTAGTAAACAGTCCAATGCCGAACGAACTCTGGGGGCTCTCGTGAAGCGCCAAATAGACGGTTTGCTGGCTCTTTTTTGGCTTGCTGAGATCTTGGTGACTGTCGAATCGCGGTGTTTCTTGGTTGAGCGGATGCGGGATGTCGAGGCGAAGGGGCTGGCCGTCCTTCTGTGGTGTTTCTCCTGGCACAGGGGCCGTCACACCTGTGGATTGCACTGGGTACGAAACAATTTTGATACGGCCCGTCGGACTGAGGTATTCGCATCCATCCAGCAACCCTTCTCTTGAAAACGAGTACGCACCGTGATGAATTGCGCCCGCTGTCACCGTGTCAATGCTCGAGTACACGCCCAGGAATTGGCCCGGCCGCGTATTATACGGATAAGGGTCGTACTCCAGTACGAAAAGAGGGGGGTTGGGCGGAATGACGCTCAGCAGTGATTGCGGTCTGCTTTTCTGCAGTCTATTCCTGGGTCGTTCTCGTCGCTCATGCAACGTCTGTACGGTAGGCGCCTTGTGCAGTTTGCCATATGTCTGTTTGCGGGCCAGCGCTGCTATGCCGGGATCGCTCGCAGACCTTCCTTGCCTCCTCTTCATCTCAGTTCTCTCTTCAAATCGGCTCCGGACAAAACTACATATCGAGCCCAATTCCCCGAATTCGAGGCGCCCCATTGTTTGTCGTGGCACTGTGAGTCAGCGTCGGTTCAGCCGGATTTCGGCAAGCGAGTGTGGTTGATGACGAGAGGACGCTGGTAGGCAACAGGAAAGATGGCGACAGATGTCCGGATGTTGAGCGAGCGACTTTGTTCATGTACCCATGGCCGATTTGGATTCTCCGACGGCACGTTTCACGGCGCAACAGCTGTCGCGGGCATGCAGATGGATTGTGTTGGCAAGGACGTCGCATTGGTACCGGTACGTCATTAGGGGCAACACAGCCACGCCACTAGCCGCTTACAGGCATGTTGGCAGAACCCCATACTCCGGTCCCAAACTTGATCCCTTACACACGTTCCCCTTACTCTATACAAGAGGCCTGGAGCATTTGCGAATTCAATCCACAATGACTAGATGGAACGTCCGGTAAATCTAAAGATGCATTCGCAGCCGCAGCCGCGCCTCCCGAGCAATGTGGCAACGAGGGCTCCACGTTTGACACGACCCATGTGCATTACTGCTTTTTGTAATTGCGTCCTCAACTTGGACTAAGAGGATTCTTTTTAATTGTTGCCTGCCTTCAGGCCGTACTTGGTTCAATGCAAGACCCCGATGGAGCCCACTAACCTCAGCAAAACTCCCCCTTTTATTTCCACGCGGTCTTGGCCCACTCTTCCACATCGGTCAATAACGTCTGTGGCCTTTCCAGCGCAGCGAAGTGGCCACCTGCCTCATGTGCCCTGTAAAAAACAACATTGCCTGTCTTCTCGAACCAAGCCTTAGGAATCGGCGCAACCTCGTAGGGAAACCAGCTGAAGCCTACGGGCTTATCTACATACGTCGTGTTGCCAGTCCTTCTATACGGGTAAATTGATGTCGGATAGCATCCAGTCAACCAGTATAGTGTAACATCCGCTAAGATGGTGTTAACGGACGGTGTAGTAGAAGGATCGGTCCACGCAAGAAACTTTTCCCCAACCCAAGACAGGAGGGCAATAGGGGAACTGGATAGTACAAGACCGATAGTAGAGGGCTTTGTCCCTTGCTCGAAGGCGTATGCAAACCCTACAGTAAAGAACTCGTCTGTTCTCTCTAACCCCTTTTTCTCGGCCTCACTAATCTTATCCTCAGGTGAAGAATACGTCCTCACGTCCTGATTGTAGAAGAAGTTGAGGTGCATGCCTTTGCATTCAGCATACGTCATTGCAAGCTCTCGCGAAACTGCACTGCCAATGTCACCGCCCTGTACAAGGTAGCCTGAAGTACCGAAGCCCAAGGATAGCATGAGCTTGTGCATGATGCGCGAAGTGTCAGCAACCCTCCAGTCCTTGTCTAGTGGCGGTTGAGACGAAAGGGAATACCCGAGAAGTGAGGGCACGATGACGTGGTATGGCAGGGTATCTGGCGTATATTTTTTGCGCAAGATGTCCAGCATTGGTAAGAACTCGAGAAAAGAGCCAGGCCAGCCGTGGTAGAAGCCGATAGGGATAGCGTCTGGTTTGTTGGAGAAAAGAGCGGCGAAGTGGACGTCGTACTTGTGGCCATCGTCATCGCTGATTACGCTCTTGAAGTTAGGAAAGGAGTTGACATGGTCTTCCTCTTTGCGCCTAAGCAACGTCAGTTAATCTGCCTGCCTGTACATTAATTAAGCTTGACATACCAATCAAAGACTTCAAGCCACTGCTTCTTCGCATCCACTATCCACTTCCGACTCACTCCAAATTTGCCATGCCCCCCTTCATTCTGTTTGTTCTCATACGTCTCCTTGGCGATTGGACTGAGTTTTAGCAGTGTCTTAAATTCCTGCAACTTTTGTTCCTCAATATGCAACTCAAATGGTGCTGGTTGTTGTTGTACGCTTGCTGGCACGATGCTGAACGGTTTGGATGATGCCATGATTTCTGGAACCGCGGGTCAGTACCACAAGTTGAATCAGTATCTCTTTGCTGTCTGAGTGTTCCAGAGATATGGTGGTGGATATTTTTATGTTGGGGAGAGGGGGTTTATTACCGACATATCCGGTGTGGCTTACAAATGCGTAAGTACTCGCAACGGCGATCTGTACATGCGTGCATTTGACCTAGTCCAGCATATACAACTGCAGGTTGGCTCTTTTACCTCATGATCGCCGTTTTGATGTCATTTTACTTCAAGGGCAGGCTGCAGTTTCTTCGCTCATTGGCAATTGCTGCATTATTAATTCACCATGTAAATGCGGGGGTGAGGAGGGGAAGATTTAGTGGGGATGGATTAGAAACAAGCATCATGGGACTTGCTGTACACACCAGATTTGTAATACACACTCCTGAGAGTACACGTATATTCATTTCCATTCAACTCCGCAGCTAATGAATAGATACACGAGAAAGATAAATGTGGTACTGTTCCCTCTTGTATTGTGGTGTCAGTCCAAACGTAGAACGAGAGCTGTATTGCGTTGGTATTGAAGCATCGTGACAAATGACAGACCATGTTGCAGACTCTCAGATCCCTCACCGTTTGCCTTGACTTTGAACCTAAATTCCTCACCGTCTCTCGAGGGCATGTGAATGTTCCAGGCTCTTGCAGTGGCTTGAGGCTCTCATTGGTGCTATATTTGCTTCAGGTATAAGGTGGGGAGTGGCTTGCTCTCCCGATTCTATATTGGGGGACAAGCCAACACATACGACGTTCCAGGAAACCATTTGATCGGTGGAGATGTAAGAGATCAGATCATCTGCCCTTATAGCTTCACCCTGGGCTTAAAGCGGAGCTAGTGCGTATCTTTGCGGGCTTAGTCTTCTCGTAGTAGTGTTAGAGCCAGGTGCGGGTGTCCCGGTTTTTGGAGCAAGGATATGCCCCATAGTATTTCAAGGCGTGCCTGGCACCTTCATAGCATGCTCAGTAGGCTTCTTCTCCATCTTCCCTGTGGTTGTTGTACCGACGTTTTTAGGTAACGCTCTAGCTTGAGAGAAGGTACCCCGTGAGTACATTTGGTTGACTGCGTGTTCAACGATGGAGTTTGTAGTAAAGTTACGCAAGCAGGTTAAATCCATAGAAAGCTCGAATAGATAAGACAACTAAATCCATGGTTGCACCCAGGCGTAGGGGAAAAAGCACTAGGGTGCGTGGTATGCGGGGAGCCGGTGCTGTACTATCAGCGGAAAATGCACACGTGTGGAGTGAAGAATTGAACAAAATAAATGAAAATAATTGCAGCAAAACTATTCAACTGTCGTCATCCACCAACCGCCGCCAAAAAATATGACAGCGACCAGAACGGTGAGAAATGCTGCACCGACTTTGTCCCCTGTCTTGATGGCACCGTGCTGGATCTTGAGAGGACCCGGATCAGTTCCAGCGGTGGGATCGTTCTTACTAACGCCGCCTGTGTCCAAACCAACCGGTCCGGCGACTTGGTCGATGAGCAGGTTTTGCATTACTTCCATTGCGGACATTTGCTCTCCGACACCGACTTGTCCATCGTTTTTGCCTTGCCACCACCGAAGACCACATCCGCCTTTTCCTGGACTACACTGTGCCGCTGCTGCCGCGGCCGAAGTTTTCAGTTTCGGCATCAACTTTTCCCGGGTGTAGGGGGCGTTCAACATGGTGTAGCCCATCCAGCGGGCGAGATAGGCCTTGAATGACCGTTGGTCATGATCGCATAGTCCGTTGCGCTCGCAGGCTGCTTCGGTCATGACGTTTGGTGCACCATCCGGGCTAAAGAAGATGCCGATATTGTCAATGATTCCGTCCAAATGTTTGCGCCAATAGGCTGCTTGCGCCTTCTTTTTGTTAGCAAGAAACCGGGAGAAAGGGGGTGGTAGTTTTTTCTTATTTTCCGTGGGGGTGATTGTTGATGTCGTCTTTTAGGGGGGACCGGGGGAATGCTTACGGTATTACCCTGCGCTTCGGACATGTTCCATAATGCCGCAGCACCCGACATGTGGATGCCTGCGTTGTAGGTCCACTGAATATGGTTTTTCTCGGTGCAATTTTGTTTCTCACTGCTTCCATCGTAGAAGTGGTAGTCCTTGTCAACCAAGCCAATAGACTGTTCCCACTCCCATGCCGTTTTTGCCCACTCGGTGTACGTGTCGTTTTTGGTGTATTTTGCAAGTCTCGCCGCAATGTTGAAAAAAGCACCGTTGGAGATTGTGTTCTTGTAGTCGAAGCCTTTGTTGAATGGGAAAATCTGCCAGTTGAGCCCGCCGCCACACGTCTTGTTGTTCCAACGCGGCACCTGCGTGTTGAAGACTGCAATGGCGAGCGACAACCACGACATCTCTCCCTCGGCATCTGGAAATTTGTTCTCGGCCGCTGACAGGGCCGTCATTCCCCAGAAGGCTTGGTCGTCGTTTCCCAGAGTACTTGTTTGGTTGGGCGGCATGAATGCCTTGGGCTGGCCTATCTGGTGCACGAGTGCTTGTGTTGTGATTTTGTTGTATGTATCGTCGCCTGTGTAGTACCAATAATCGACAAAGGAACCGAACATGGCTCCGCAGAGCCACCAGTAGTAGGGGTCTGGCAAGTTTCCCGGGACGTCTCCGGGTCGGTCACCGGTGTACCATTCTCGCAGACCGGCAGCGACGACTTTGGTGGCCTGCTTGATCGAGGCTAGTCATGTTAACCAAGTGCAGGCAGCAACGGGTGCAGGGGACGCACCTGGATCGTCGACATTCAACTCGAGAGCGGAGGTTGTGATGGGCGACAGGAGGCCCAGTGCGCCTATGAAGAGAGTGGAAGGCCTCATTGCGGGTCTCCGGGGTATCACGAATAGAAATTAGGTAAAGCAAAGCGGCTCATATGTGGGGGGTAAACGAGTGTGCATCAAGCCGTGGTGGTGGTGGTGGTGGTGGGCGGGTGAGAGCGAGAGAAAGCGAGCGCGGTGGAAGCAGAGGCAGGCGGGTGGGTGTATGTGGCGGGGAAATGAGAAGCCTCCAGTTGAGCCTCGTGGGCTGGCGAGGCACGATGAGGTTATGAAACCCCTTGCCAGCGAGCCAAGTCCTGGCGCGGTGCCGCAGCAGCAGCTGGGCGACTGTGCGACGCTTGGAACTCAGTGCTCCGCGTGGTTCAAGGCCAGGGTTGGGCCACTGGGGAAAGGCGGGCGTTGGCAGCAGGCTTGGCGGCCGCCTCTGCGACGCTTAGCAAGAGTCTCATCTCAGGAGGATGACGGAACGTGCCTGCATTCGAATACCCACCGGCCCAAAGTGGCATGCGTAATGCGAATCGCCAAGCCCATAGACAGGCTTGGCGCCGCTTGGACGCGCTTTGGCGCCGAGCCCCAGGACATCCGCCACGTCCGGGCCTCGACGCGTGCATAACAGCCACTCGCTCTCCGCCCTCCCACGCCCAGCTGCTGTCCCCTGTGCCGTGCCCGTGCCTGTCCCCGTGCCTGTCCCCGTGCCTGTACCGGCGGCGTACGGGCGATCTGGGGAAATTCCAGCAAGGATACACATATACGCACTCTATCGGCCGCAGCACGCCGTTCCCTGTGCTGGCGGCCACCATCCATCCAGGCCACAAACCACAGCCCGCCCACCCGCCGTGCACACGACTTGATCTCTGCAACCGCGCAGCCGGCTGTCCGGGTGCTCTTTCGGATGCCTGCTTGGACATGCTAGCCCTGGGAATGCGACGCGGCGGAACACACGGCATGCACCGTATCGCCGTCATATAAGAACAACCACGTCTCCCTAGCAAGTTTGACAATAAGCTTAGCAAGAACTAGCTGCTTTGGACCATGTCATGCCCTGACCTGCTGGGCACTGACAGGCCATGGCGACGTCACCACGCGTGGTGTAGCACGGCCTGTTTGGAGGCCACAGGAACATGTGGCTGTGTGCACATGAGAAAGCCCAGCGTAGCACAGCCGGATGCGACACATGGAAGCATGTAGTAGTGGTAATAGTCGTATGCATTGCTATTCAAACAATGATTGGGTATCCCAGAAACAGCGCACAGGCCTCCATGTAAGACGTTGAATCGTCGGCCTGTGTTCTACGTAAAGCCGCACACACGCGTCCCGCTCGTATTACTTAAGGCGCTTGCGGCAGCTTACACCTAGACTCCTTCAGCAGCAGCCCGCCTCCACCTTACGCGACACAATCCAGCTTCTAAACACCCTGGCCTTGTTTTCCACGCCCTGCTCCGCCTTGGCGTCTATATGACTTGCAGCGGAAAACGCCTCGACCACCCTCATTGCCGCCACTTCGTTGTGGTGATCAAAGGGGATCATGTCTAGGAACTGCCGTAGCGTGATCGAGCCTAGCTTAACCCGCGACTGTAACATGTAATCGACGCTAGCGGCATCCGTACAATCTAGCGTGGTCCGTGATACGAGATTCCACCCCTCTGACCTGGTCGAGCATTGTCGAGCACGCAGCTGTTCTGTCGACGATAACCGCAAAAAGGCCCCTACAACCGCATTCCGCGTCACGCAATATGTCGGAGAGATGTCCAGAAGCTCAAGAAACTCATCCAGTGAGCCGGTTCCAATAAAAGTATGGCGATGTTTGTACTCCAGATCCCGTTCCTCGGGTGTCAAAGCATCCAGCGTGAAATTGTGCCGAGTAGTATCCCGCTGACACGATGGCTCTGTCCGGTCTTTGATATCGATTGGGTTGGGTCGGCAAAGCCCTTTAGGCAAGAATGTCTGCGCGTTTACAGGCACGTTCAACGATAATTTACGGCCATGATTGCTCCTCGGTGGGGATCGGGAAAGGCTTGCTGTGCGGAAGAGCAGGTTGTTCTTCTCCCTTCCTCTAGCTGCTTGGAGTGGGGTTGATGGTGTGCGGACCGTGTCAAAGGCCGAACCCAGGGATACGTGACGCCGGTGCCGCGCACCTAGTCTCTCAGCAGGCGGCGGCGTCGCTTGCTCCTGGACTCGATGGAGGCTTGTACATGGAGAATAGTTTCGTAATGTACCATTCTTAGTCATGCAGTGCTGCGTGAATTCTGCATCCTTTGATTGGCTGGTAGGCCGTACATCCATCTCGTCGAACAGGGTCGTGTCAGAAGCGGGCGAATCACATTCGCTTGAACCATTTGGACTGGCTTGTTGTGTAAAGGCGCGGACAGCATGTCGGTCTTCCAGTGGCGAGACGTGGAATGCAAAGATATCCTGTTCGCGCGGGCCCCGCGCTTCGTGGCAAGGTCCAATGACCTCAAATCGCTGTTCCCAGGCATCTAGCCGCGGATTCACATCGCATCTCGCTGGCTGCGCACTCGTTTCAGCCTGCAGACCATTCCGCTCTGCATTCAGGTGTAGAGCTGCTAGTATCGCACTGTTTGTGCAGTCGCACTGTAGCATTCTTGTCCATGTACTGGACCGTCGGCAGCGCACTGCCATGTTGGACATGTCAGCCGGGCTTTCCACTTGCCAGGTCAATGCTGTGCAGATGCCCCAACTTACCATTGACTGGGTCGGTTTTTTCCATTGCGGCCATCTGAGCAGTGCCCATATCTGCATCGCAGTCTTTTTCGGCTGGCATGCAGGGTAGTGTTAGGCGTCTTGCTGACTGCTGTTGTTTTTGCTCCAGGTACGGCTCAATAGACACTGCCTGCTCTAGGGCAATATCAAACAAGCCGATGCGGCGTTCCCGATGCGGGCGTAGGACGTTGTTCCAGACTGTTTGGTTTCTATGGCGGAGTATTTCGTTCGCTGTCGCAAGTCGAGCCGCAGCCGACGGCTTCATGGCGGATATAAATGCCGGATGCGTCCGGGCACATGTGACCATTGCCAGTATGCAGCGGTAGTGCGGTAGTGCCGTTGTTGTGGTGAGCTGAGGATCACGTGTAACAGGACCACATGGCAGCAAACAACTGCGAGCTCCACTTTTGCTAGCTTGCCTGGTTACACACGACAATGGAGAGGAGGAGGACAGAAAACTATCGCGTATTGCATCCGGGCGACGTGCCCAATCGCCCAAGCGACAAAAGCATCGAGAAAGGAGGTAAAGGAGACCGTGGGTAGTTGCCTGGTCGGTCCGAACTTAGTGTAAACAGTAGCTTCGTTACTCTAATTGCCACCACGGCGCGCGAATCCTACCACATGGCTACATTGCATCTGTGCTCGTCTGGCTAGAGCGTGTAAGTGGCAACGCTGCATTGTTATCCTGTCAAAGCCACATGGCCCACAATCATGCAACAAGGACACAGGAAATATGTTGACCCAAAAAGAAACCTGCAAGACATACGCCCGTCACATGCATCGCTTACACTGGAGATGAGGAGAATGCAGGGACCCTTGATTTATCGCGTTGCCATATGCCCAGCAACCCTTAGACCACCGTCCCTCTTCCCCTGTGGCGTGCCACGCGCACACTGTGTGGGACGAACTTGAGGGCCGACATGCTCGACGCCAGACTGTCCATGGGATCTGCGGTTCGTGTGGCTGGCATCGTCTTGCGAGGCGGCGACGCTTGCGGGTCTCCGCGCCCAATCGCACGCCCAGTGCCCTGACCACGGCCAAACCCTCCACGCCCACGGAGCCTGGTGGGATAGCGTCGCGTCTCTCCGTCGTCCTGTACGTGCTGTGCATTATCCTCGTCTCCGTCGCGGACCACGTCCATACTGTCACCTGCTGTGCTTGAAGTCGACTCACCTCTCCGCCTTCCAGCCGCTCCGTTGCCTCCACCGGCGGAGCTCAGAGTCGAGCTTCGCCGTCGGTGAGCAGGTATCAGCATGCTGCTTCGCCTGTCTATGCCATCCTTGACAACGATGAAATCGTACTCGCGGGGAAACTGATGCTTATCTATACAGTGCAAGCGGCGCTTCTGGGGCGTGCTGCACAGGCGATCGCAGTCTGGCAGGAGACAGGCATACTGCAGCACATCAGTTTCAGGGTCCATGACACGGCGTAGGACGTACTCATCATCCACGACACTCGGGGCTTCCAGCTGTATGCAGACAATGGGACTCGTGCCGTTGGGCAACAGAGAGCATCCGGAACGAGCAGCGAAGACGCAACAAACTAAGCAAAGAAGCATCACCTACCGTCTTCTCGCCCTGGTCCCGCTTGGCTGCATTGATGGGGTCATGGTACTCTGCAATGTGCAGGTGCAGGTAATGCTGGTCTGGGAAGTTCTTCTGGCACTCGCTGCAGCGGTTCATGTGCACCTGGCGATAGTGCACGTCGTGCTCCTCAATCGACGCAAACGTCAGCGGGTCGTGCGGGGGCAGCGAGCACTTCATAACGGCGTCCTCGTCCGACACGGCGCAATCGGTGTCGAGCTGGACTATCTTGACGTCGGCCGACGTCTCACGCAAATACGGTGTGCTGCCTTGGTCTGACGACGACGAGTCGCGGTGTGAGCGCTTGACTCCCATGGTTTGTGTGTGCTGAGGAGGCGTAGTATGAAAATGGGCAGTACCTTTGGCTGATCCGTGGGGCTTCTGTGGGCTGCGGCGGCGGCGCCTCCCTGTTGCCGCACTTGTGGTGAGGCAAAGGCAAAGGCAAAGGCGGAGGGTTGGTGGGTGGGTGGGCGGGCGTGCGTGCGGGCGGGCGGGCGGCTGCTGGGCGAAATCCAAGTCCGGGCGGGCGGTGGTTGGTCCCTTAGCTCCGACTGACGGCCACTAGTTCGCGACTCATCGTCGCCCCAAGCCGACTTTCTCACACCCACACCTCACCCACGACCAACGGCCATCGCCTCCCCACGTTGACGCCATACATCTCTGCGTCTTGGGCGCTGCTTGCTTCCGAGCCCCTCCCGAGCGCTGATTGTCCTTTACGCAGGGCACGCAACTTCACCATAAATGGAGCACGCCAGCCACAACGTCCGCCGCCTGCTCCGTGCCTTGGTCTGACCTGCCCGCCGACCGTGGGGTCACATATGAACGTCGCCGCCTCCTCCCTACAGAAGGCATGGCCGCGAACACCGAACTACTCGACAGGTGCGCCTCGCCCCGGCCCCCAATGGTGGCACCACGATGCTGACTAACGACAGGCGGGCGAGGGCGATTGAGACGCACCTCTACAAACGCGTCGATGGCGGCTCCGGATGCGCCGAGCTGGCTGCCGTGCTGCAGGAGTAGGCAACGAGACGACTACATGCCGGCGACTGCTAATCCCCCACAGGTACCGTGCCGCCTGCGAAACCCTCCTCTTCTCCCACTTCGCATACGCCTCGACCCACGGATTCCAGGCGGCGCTCTGGAACGCGCACCTGAGGGTCAACGCCACATTCAGACAGGAGCACAAGCTTGTATGCACCCCCAAGCACCACAGCCGGGGCACGCCGCTGACACAGGGACAGCTCAAGCGCTCCAAGGACCGCGTCGTGGAGATTAGAAAGTTCCAAAAGACCTATCTCCAGTTCATCAAGGCCAGCCAGCGCTTCTACCGCCAGTACATATTGAACCTGGATGCCCAGTTCGACGGTATTCCCGAGCTGCGCAAGATTGCACGGAAATGGAAGGATGACAGTAGGCTCCCTCGCTCCGCCAGCCACGCCAAGCCTAACCATGAAGCAGCCTCCAAGTCGTCCCTGCGCCAACGCATTCCCGCAACCTTGAAGACGCAGGTCCTCCTCTCGTGCCACCAGACGCTTATCCAACTTGGCGACCTCTCCCGTTACCGCGAAACCGAGCTCGTTGAGAAGAACAAGGAACGCAATTGGGGCCCCGCCAAGGGATATTATGATTTGGCCGCCGAGATCTACCCAGACTCTGGGCATGCCCCGAACCAACTCGCCGTAATAGCACGCGAAGACGGCGACCATTTCCGCTGCGTATACCATCTCTACCGCTCACTTGCAAGCAAAGAGCCGTACCCTCAAGCCAAAGCCAACCTGGCCACCGAATTTAAGCGCGTCATTGCTGCATGGGATAATGGCCAACTTATCAACAACCACAAAAACGCCGAGGGAAATACGAGTCGTGCTCTGATCGCGTGGTTTGTCCGGCTGCACAGCAAGCTGTACAAGGGCGAGGAGTTTGCCGCACACGACGAGTTGGAGGGCGAAGTGCTCAGCCATCTAGCCATTGAGCTCAAGGAACGCCCGCTGGATTCCGTCTTGACCAAGATTATACTCATCAACATGTCAGCAGAGTACTTCGCGACTGTCCAGCTGCAAAGTATGTCGAAAGCTCTTGATGATTGGCTATGCTGACTATTCTAGGTGATAACCCTCCTCCCAACATCATGCGCACATATTTCTACTACCTCCGTCTCAACGTCAAGACCTTTTTTATCCTCTTGCAGGTCTTGCAACCCGAACTGGATCGTCTCTCTGAAGGCAACGACGTGAAGCATCAGAACGGCGACCGCGCTGTGCAACTCTCCGACAAAATTACTGCCGTAGCTCGCCGTATCCTCCCAGGGCTTCGTCTGTACAGCACGTGGTTTACGCGCTATTGGAAGGTACTCAACGCAAACATTGCTGATACTCTCAATACCGTTGATGTCCAGGAGTTGTGGAAGGCATATGCTGCAACACTCTCCCTTCTGGCTTCCAGTTTCCCTGTTGACCAGCTGCCCCCGGAAGACTACATGCTCGAGGAGGACACCGACACAATTGGATTCGAGCCGCTCATCCACCCTGACACTATGAAGGTATGGTATAATGGCGACAAGTTAAAGCCAAAGTGGACCGATCTGGAGCGCAATCATCCAAACGTCGAGATGCTCATGCGCGTCAAAGACCTACTTATCGACGGCCTACTCTTTGTGCAGAACCCAGATGCTCCATTGGATTTGGCAGGCCCGCGCTTCATCTATCGGGAAGAGGGCGTGCCATCTGAGCTATTAGCGAGTCCCACCAACCAGCCCGACGGTTCGCCCGTTTTGTCGGTTCAAGCAGCCGACATGCCTCTATTTCAACATGTAGAGGCACCGATTCCAGATGATCAAAAGTCATACAGTGTTGCTGCCGCCTCGGAATCGGCATCCACCACGATTGCCAAAGACAATGCGATGCGAAACATGGTAGACGACTTGGTAGGAGATGAGGCTGGGCTGGACCCGTTGGTTGAAGAGGACGAAAACATCCCGCCCACTCCACCGGAACAGACATTCGACGACACGACTGTTGTTGATGATCACACCTTTGCCCCGGCAACATATACAATCAATGACCTGGTCAATTCTTTTAGGACTTACAAACCCTTGTCCCCCGGTCCTGCGTCTGCATTGCACTCTGCGCCAATGGGTAGAACTGGATCCACTTCCTCCATACGTCAGCCGCCAAACCTGCCCTCTGTGCCTGACGGCCAGTCGAATTCAAACTCTATCTGGAACCGTACGCCCGGACCGGCGTCGCCACCCATGATGACCACGAATGGATTCGGAAATGATGTCCGTAGGTCTCCGATGAATGGTGCCAAAGCTGGCATGTCAGGTCACGTACGAGGAGACTCGGCAAACTCTCTTCTGAGTGCCGATGTCACTACTCCCACGAGTGCCCGGGCTCTGCGGCCCATCAGTAGTAGTTTCAGCGGTGGTCTTGGCAGTGGTGCCGCTTGGGGAAACCATAGCGGAAGCCTTTCCAACTGGGGATCTGCTACCTACGGCAACAGTTTCAACAACCACCATCAGTATGGATACGCCAGCAATGCCAACATGGCAAGTCCCATGATATTCAGTTCCTCTTATCGCGAGGGCGCCAATAGTCCTTGGGGACGGACTCCACCCAACGGCCAGGGCGGCTGATCAGCGGCAGGGCAGCTGTAGTAGGCTGTTCATTGCTGTCTTCTCATCAGTCATCTTGAAGGCCAAGATGCTTCCGCCACTCTTGCCTGTCGCAGTGCACCCACAAAGAGCTCGCTCGCTCGAAGCGCAAACAAACTGATGTGTTTCCACCTAACGCCTGTGCGGCAGCCAGAATGCCTATCGAATGTCTCTCGGAATAGGGCCCTGGGGATTCGGCCACGCCCTATAGAAGTTATGCACGCTTTTTGTCCATGTCCCGACGGCTGTGTGTAGCGACGGGAATAGCCAAGGAAGAGAAGCCGGCGGTCATGATATGGTTCATAATTGGAAATTACCGTGGTATTTTTTGGGGATTGTCTTAGCTTTCTTTTGCGTTTGGAAGATTGAGAGTTGGAGAGATGGGTCTTTCTCTTAGTGCAGTCGTACAGGGCAGCGCAGTCCTCTGGGCGCGCGCCTTGTGCTCAGCCCGTACTGGCTGTGACTGAGGGGGACGACATTGTGTGCTTTAGAATGTTAACATGGAGTTATGCGCGTGCCAGCAGTCTTGTGGGAGGAGGGCAGTGGTGACGTGATGTTGGAGGCGCAGAGGCGTGCCGGTGCGTGGTAGAGTAGTAGTGGTGGTGGTGCATGTCTAGGCGCGCGCCCGCATGGCCTGCTGTCAGCAAGCGTCAGACTCGTGCTGGTATGCCGGCAAGCGGCCGAAGCGCGACTCGGAGCCACGCTCGCTCATTTGCGGGCGATGCTGGCGATCAGAGGGCGTGAAGTGTGCCGAGGCGTGAAGCGTGAGTGACTAAGCAGGCCCGGCTGCAAACACGTCAAACATGGTTATGCAAGGAAGCCGGCGAAGCGCGGCGAGGCCTCAGCTATCTCACCCTCACACTCCCGGCGCGCGTGCTTGCCTTGTTTGCCTTGTTTCTTGGACTGTGCCTGCTGATGGAGAGGCGGCTGCTGCTCCTACACGACGACGCTGCACTCGTTGGGGGTGGCTCATAGGCCGCAATTCCGAAAGGTACTCACCCAATTGTCCCTGTCCCGCTCCATGCCACTCCACTATCGCGAACATCCCGCCCGCCATGTCTCCCGGCGGCCCTGGAAATCTCCAGGCGCCGTCCGCCTTCTACAGCTTCTCGCCGTTGATGGACTCGCTCTCTAATGGCCTTGCAGGAAACATCCACCAGAAGGGTAGCAGGTTGCCCACCATTCAGCCTGCGTCGCCGCCGACCAAAGGCGCGCCGCACGCTTCCACGCCTCCCAATCGGCCTGCATTCTTCCCCGTGCCGAGGGGCAATCCACATGCGACATTCACTGCAAGCTCCGGCTCCTCTACCACCGAATCATTTTCCGAAGTGACGTCGTCATCGTCGTCGCGGGACTCGCTACCCACTCCCCAAGGGCGCAACGGCCCGACCACGCCCCAGAAACAGGCGCGCAACAACCGGCGGAAGCAGTCGAACAAGTCGAGCGGCAGATGGAGTAGGGGAGGAGGCTCTTCAGATGACACCGGGTCCGACCGCAAACCCCCCACGTCTCAGCCAGCAGCAGAGTCCGCGCAGAGCGCCGCTCCGTCTCCCCAGAGTGCGTCTAAGACACGCCAACATTCTCATATTGCTACACACAGCCCATCGACAAACCAGACGCGATTCATGGCAACAGCCTTTGGAGGTCCCTCGGGAGATTCGCGAAGGGGAGTAGTCTCTCCTCGCCCCAAGGGTCGCGGTAGGACCCAGCCCACACATGCTTACTCTCGCACTGAATCTGACTGGTCTACGCAGAAGCGAAGAACACTCTCTGCCGCAATGTCACCATTTATGGGCACTGCCGGTACGAGAACAGTAAGTGCCCGTGACCGCATCTGTCGAATGCTTGTAGTGACCCGGTTCAGCATGTCCCTATATCCACGACAACCTCAAATTGAACCAGAATGAGAACACCAAGAAGAGGTTCAATGTTGACTCGCCGTCTTTCACTCCCTTGCAGGCAAACACTAATGGATCCGTGACCCCCTCTTCTCGCGGTGCTGCCATCTCCCCAAAAGCAGCCAATGCTGCCGTCTTCACACCCAAATCGCAACGCTCTAGTGAGTCTTGAAACCATCGCCAGCTGTACTGTCGTTCCCATGCTGATTATGTCAGCCGTCACCACTCCGCGTGTGCATGCAAAAGAGCCTGCAATTGATTGGCATTCGCAGGACTTTCAAGAATTCGTTCCGCAGTCCTTTGAGGGTCAGCAGATGGTGCGTGGGGCTTTCGTTACACTTGGTTCCTCGTCGTCATGATATGGCATGACTTACCTGGCGCTGGTTTGGATTATACGAAGATCCCGACTTACACTCTATCCAGGTCGATCCTAATCTTGGCTACGACCCGTTTAGTACGCCTACCAACATGCCAACATTGGCTGGTCCTAGCCACCAAGCTGCTGCCATGAACCCTTATGCGCAAGACGCTTCGGCGACGTACTTTCAGAACGCCAATGCTTTCCAGAACCCAGCTTATCACTTGTACTGGCCGGTGGGGCCGCAGCCTACTGGCCTGCTCGCTTACCAGCGTACTGCTCATGACTTTTTTATACCCGATGCGCTGCGGGAAGAGTTGCAAAAGAAGGCAGAGGTCGCGCGCCAAATTGCGCCAAACAGCACTCTGCCTGTCATTGAGCAGTTTCACTCATTGTTTTGCTTAGACATGTCACCACAGAAAAACACGCAACCCTTTGGCTATGCTAGCTGGATATACAGAGCCGTCTCCAGCAAAGATGGCAAGACATACGCGCTGCGCCGCCTAGAAAACTTTCGCCTGACAAGCGAGACGGCCATTCGCTCCGCTCAGCCGTGGAAACGTGTACTAAACGGCAATGTCGTCACTATCCATGAGGCGTTTACCACTCGCGCTTTTGGTGACAGCTCTTTAAT
Organism: Exserohilum turcica Et28A; assembly: GCF_000359705.1. Lineage (NCBI taxonomy): Eukaryota > Fungi > Ascomycota > Dothideomycetes > Pleosporales > Pleosporaceae > Exserohilum > Exserohilum turcicum. The sequence goes on along the minus strand of NW_007360136.1, from coordinate 2,604,663 downwards.
CCTCGTCACAGACTACCATCCAAACTCCAAGTCACTTGCCGATGAACACTTCAAACCAGTTCAACGATTCCATGGTAGGCAACCAACATCATCGCATGTACCGGAGCAGGTCTTGTGGGGCTATACTGTCCAAATTGCGTCTGCATTGAAAGCCATACATGGATCGGGACTGGCTGCAAGATTGATAACGCCATCGAAGATACTGCTCACTTCGAAGAACCGGATACGACTGAACGCATGCGGCATCATGGATATTGTCCAGTATGACAATGCTCGCTCTGTGCAGGATCTTCAGGCAGACGACTTTGTTCAACTTGGACGGTTGATACTTTGCATTGCCAACAACAACCCCACAGCTCATTTGCAGATGCAAAAATCCATGGACTATATCACACGCAGTTATACAGCCCGCCTCAAAGAATGTGTCCAGTGGCTGCTCAACCCCCAGCCACCACCCGGGGTGCCGTCATCTCCCACTTCGCCGGCGCCTTTGCAAAAGGATATCGACACTTTCTTGGGTGGTATCGCTGATCAGTTTGCATCAGTCTTTGACAGTGAGCTACATGCTCAAGACACGCTGACAGTCACTCTTGGAAAAGAGCTGGAATCGTCCAGATTGGTTCGCCTGCTTATCAAGCTCAACATGATCAACGAGCGTCCAGAGTTGGATGCATCCCAAAGTATGGCAGGGAACAGTGGCACAAACCCATCGTCAGTATGGGCGGAAACCGGAGAACGCTACTACCTCAAGCTCTTCCGCGATTACGTTTTCCATCAAGTAGACGCAAATGGACACCCGGTCACGGACCTGGCCCACATTCTAGACTGCCTAAACAAACTAGACGCTGGTACAGATGAGAAGATAGGGCTGGTGAGCAGAGACGAGCAGAATGTGCTCATTGTCAGCTACCGAGAAGTAAAGCGAGCACTGGAGTCGTCATTCCAGGATTTGGTACGGGCGGGACGGAAGTAGCAATGCACTAGCTCCAGTTCACTCGGGTAGCCTCACCATGGACGGAACTGACGTGGAAATTGCTCTGAGACGAATCCTATAGGGCGAGCACCAGCACGAGGCGAGGTTGTGACAATGATGATGAAGGAATGATGTTCGAAGAGCTACTATGAAGAAAATGGGCGTGGATGGCGTCGCAAGTTAGGGGCTTGTAATCAACGGTGGGGGTATGGGGACATGTTGCTCGCACTACGTATTATTGTATTGGGGAATGAAATAACAGGAAGCAGGCTAGATACAGATTATTCATAACACAACGAGACGTTTTAACTTCATTGGTTTACGGGGCCACTAATGGAGACGAAAGGCGATGACCAATGCTCCTGGAATGGTGGTATGATAGTTACGTGACGGTAGGAAAGCATGACCCCGCCGACATATATCGTTCACTTGTGCTCTTCAGCACTACTGCCTGCAGTTGTATCATCGTCTTCCTGAATCAGACACAAGATAATAACGCAATATGTTTTGTCGGCCCCGCCTTTCCTGCGCTCTATCGTCGTTTTCGGCGAGTTTAGCACGAGTTAGCGTGAGACTTGCTGGCCCTCCAACTCCGAAACTCCGCCCCGCATTCACCACCTTCTCTCTGCTACAACACCAACAGCCACGCTCTACAAGAACAATCATCACAATGCCTGGAAACTACGAGCTACTGTGCCTCGAGAACCCGCTTCTGGATATCCAGGGCGTTGGGTAAGTCCAGCTTGGTCTCTTGGACGACTCGGTGCATTTTCGTCGTCGTAGAGCACGGAAGTAGCTTTGGCTGACAACTCGCAGTGACCAGGCTCTTCTTGACAAGTATGGTCTCAAGGCCAACGATGCCATCCTCGCGGACCCAGAGAAGCACATGGGACTGTACGACGACTTGATCCAGAACTACAATGCCGTCCTCATCGCCGGTGGAGCTGCACAGAACACAGCCAGAGGTGCCGCATACATTCTCGAGCCCAACTCTGTCATCTACATCGGCTGCATTGGCAAGGACAAATACGGTGAGACTCTAGAGAAGATCTCTGCCGATGCTGGTGTCAAGACCGAGTACCTCTACGACGAGAAGACCCCCACTGGTCGCTGCGGTGCTGTTATCACCGGCCACAACCGCTCTTTGTGCACCGATCTCGCTGCTGCCAACAACTACAAGATCGAGCACCTGAAGCAGGACCACATCTGGAAGCAGGTTGAGAACGCCAAGGTCTACTATGTTGGTGGTTTCCACTTGACTGTGTGCGTGCCAGCCATTAAGGCGCTTGCCGAGGAGGCCGCAGCAAAGGACAAGGTACGCACATGATTAAGATTTGTCTGATAACAGGCCTTTATACTGATTGTTCCCCAGCAATTTATCCTCAACCTCTCTGCCCCCTTCATCTCACAATTCTTCAAGGACCCTCTTGATGAGGTTCTTCCATACGTCGACATCCTCATTGGCAACGAGACCGAGGCTGCCGCATTCGCCGAGGCCCACGGCTACGAGACCAAGGACGTCAAGGAGATTGCAAAGAAGATTGCAAGCCTGCCCAAGAAGAACACCAAGAGACCAAGGACAGTCGTCTTTACTCAAGGCACTGAGCCCACCATCGCCATCACCGCAAACGAGGGCGGTGAGCCCGAAGTCAAGGAGGTCGCCGTGCACGCCATCAGCAACGACAAGATCAACGACACCAACGGTGCCGGTGATGCATTCGCTGGCGGCTTCGTCGCTGGTATCGTTCAGGGCAAGCCCCTTGAGAAGGCTATCGACATGGGACAGTGGCTCGCGAAGCTCAGCATCCAGGAGCTTGGTCCTTCGTACCCGCAGCCCAAGCAGACTTACAGCGGCTAAGCGTTCGTTTCACAGAATGTGAGGGCTGAGGCTCGTGTATTTCAACAACTTACGCGAGAGAGTGTGCCGGTGCAGATAGAAACCGGCCTGGCTATGTCCAGACAACCGCACGGTGCGGCATATGGGTATTGGTATCGTCATTGCATCATGACAAGGTGTTTATTTGGCGTAGGACAATAAAAAAGTGACATTTGGCCTTTCAACAGCCAAAGATAGATACCCGCAGCTATTGAGCTGTTAGAAAATGAAATAACGAGGTAGAATAGTCAATATTGAATGTTTCTTGATTCACATGTAAATACATCGTTTGCGTGCGGTCGAAAAACATGTTCTCATCTTATTCATGCGGCACTATAATCAAAAAGACGACCGTGGTCTATGGATACGACCCTTTAGACGTTTCCCACGCTAAATGATCAAGAAGAAAACGCCGCACCATGCATTCTTGCCTTATTAAATACACTATGCGTCCTCGTCTTCGTCGTCTTCCTCAAGGTCCGTTCGCTCAACAATCAAGTTCCCGCTACGCCCAATACGCTGCTTAATCAAGCCCCCTGCTTTCAGGTCGTAGACTTCTCTCGGCATGGGCGACACGAGCTGGAACTTGTACTCGTGTTCAAAGTCCTTTGGCTCGTCGACCTTGTCCTTGAGCGCATCCTCGGACTGCAGAATATCGTAGCACTCGACAAAAGCGTAGAGCTCTTCAATGGGTGCGTCTGCCGCAAATTTGCGCACCACGCGTTGAGCGTCGGGCATACGCAGACTGATTCGTACAACGTCTGTTTCACCGGCCTCGGGTTCAGAGGGTATGGATGCCGCGCGCCACTTGCGCCATTGCTGTAGTTTTTGAGCGTAGCGTTCAATGGCTTGTTCGCGCTCCAGCGCTTCTTTCTCTTCTCTCGCCTTGCGCTCTGCTTCTTCCTTCTTCTTCCGCGCTTTCTCGCGGTCAGCGGCGAGCGAGCGCTCGTATGCGCTGTTCTGCTGCTCTCTAATACTGCGTGTAGCTTGCTGTTCTGCACGTTGACTGCGCACGCGGTTCAACGGCTCCATGTGCTGTTGCATTGCGGTTCGTAGCTTGGAGACGTATTGCTGTGGGGGTGTTGGGCCTGTGACACGCGTTGCGATACCCATGGCAGTCGAAGATACCTGCGGTGTATGCACAATCAAGCCGGTAAATGGGAATTTTGTGCATGAGAGCGCCGCCGAGACTTGGTATGCTTCCGAGTCCTGCACATTGCCTGCCCAGAGAATTATGTTGTTACTCGGGTTTCGCACAAATTCGACGACTTCGGGGGCGAGGAGCGTCTCGCGGATAAAGGATGACGTTTCGTCGTGCTCTGGGCTGATGAGTACGACCATCAGGAACTGGAGGTTTTTCTTCGCCAGATCAAAGGCTTGCGCGTATCCGCCCTCGAAGAAAGGCAGGTTGTGGCTTCCGTGTTCTTCTTCGAATTCGCGAATAAATCGGGCGGCCGTATCGCGCGGGTTCAAGGGCCGACGTCCGCTTGCGCTACGTTGCGAGGCAGGAGTGTTGATGTTGCTGGCTGTAATCCTTCCCCATGCGCGGGGAAGGAAAGGAAATATCCAGCCCAATAACCGGAAGCTTTTCGTGAACAAAGAATATACTAGCGAGACGGGCGCAAAGAAGATGGCAAGGACCAGCGGAACTTGTGTGCTGACCTGGCTCTCTGGCTGCGGGACAACCCTCGGTGCCGGTTCTATCCTCACTCGCCTTCCACTACTTGTTGACGACCGGGGCGCCCCAAAGCCATTCAACAGTGTTTCTTGCCGCCGGGTATCTTGTGGAGGTTGCTGTGCGGCTGCTGCGGCGACGGGGTCTTCGGTCGGCTCGCCGTCAAAGAAGCGTGTGACGGCAATGTTGACGTTCCACTGTGCTCGCTGGAGGAGGGGTATCGCGGCGTCCACTGCTTGGTCGGTGACGGCCGTATATTGCTGAAGTGCGGCTTGCTGGTCTGGCGAGAGAGACTCGACGTCTACGCTGTTGCCCGCCATCTTGCCCTGGCAGACCTTCTTGGCCGATCCAAATACCTGTGTGAGTATCGCGCTATTATGCCTCGTAGCAGTAGTTTGGAGAAAGGGGGCGAGTACAATTGGAAGGGACTGTGGTGCGGAAGCAAATGGTGGGTGAAAGCGTAGGTTTATGTGTTGCCTGTCCTTTCGCGGCGATGATGTACATGGAGTGGTCGGAGCTTCAGCCCACCAACTGCGGAACTGGAACCAAAGGTGAGGCTAATTCCCGGCTTTTGCCACGCGACCACGCTAGTAACCCGTGGGGTAGATCCGAGCAACTGCAATTGCCATATTATTATGGCCCTACTTTCTAGTGGTTACGAGAGTGCTGGAAGCCCGCAGCAGGTCTATTATGTGGTTCGTTACGGGACATTGTGATTATTGTGGCCAATATTTTTTGGGTCATCCGAATCGCCTGGGGACGCCTCCAAACCATGGAATTAACCCACCTAACCATGAGATGAATATCGAGCTCACCAATGTAGCATACACAATTAGAGAGTCCTCATGAGATTTCAAAATGCAGTGTTTGCTATTGGACAGGCTTATGCTTATTTTCGGCAAACTACATATATTAACACCTATGGTTCCTCGACACTCACCGCATCATGTCTAAAAAAACACCATACTACTAGCAATCAACATACTCCGGACTCTCTGTGCTCAACTTTACAGTTCTACATACGTACGTTGCCACGCTGATCGTTACCAGCGATCATGAAGCCACAAAGCAGCCACGGTCACACAAAGCCTCCACCCGGACACTGCTCATGCACACGTAGACGTATGAAGATGCTTCACTTTCTCGGTTCACATCGAGCACGTTATTAAAGCAGGTGGTACATTGATATGCCGCTTGCTGAGCGGTCTGGCCTGACTGAGTGAATTGTTTCGGCATTCCGCGAGCAGAGTTACTAGTAGTCGCACGTTCTCTACACTCGTCGTACTATCATAACACCAGAGAATCAACATGATACAAAGACATCAGGAATAAAACACATGTCCAGTATCAAGCAGCTTTAGGACACCAACATACCTGTTCGCCGCTTTTTTACATGCTACACAGAAAACCAGCACCGCCACATCAAGAGCGAGCAATCCGAGGGTAAATATGTCGCGACAGATAAATTACGGAGGTCCGACACATGGAATCAGGCGGTTCCGTACTCAAAGATCGTCGCAAATTACTCTTGTCTCGTACGGGCACGTCTCTGTCTAGAAAGAAGCGACGTGTACGTATCCAGCTCGAAATCTGCTGATGGAACAGCAAATTGAGCGAGGCAAGAGACCAATGATTTCCTACCGTTTGCACTACTACTACTACGGGCTTGCTTCTGCATCGGCGTCCTCTTCTCTTTACTTTGACACGTTCATAATTGAATGGGCGTTGTGGTGGAGCGTAGCGAATGTGCGTACGACACAGGCTACCTCGCGAAAACAGTGATGGCGCGTCGAGGCAAAAGATTGGTTGGTTGGGCGGAGAAACGTCGCAACCTATTCTCACCGAAAAAGTTTTTTTCCTTCCACCGATTATGTCATCCGTGCCGCTATGCTTGATTCGGTGCTAGCTTCTTCACCCTGTGCTATCGCCATTCTGACTGTTCCATCCCAACATCGGCCAGTTTCCGCGGCATATTTAGCCAGCCCACCAATCACGTGGCTGCCTGGACAGACGTGGTTGCTGCTTTGCCTGAGTCGAGGCGCTAAGAAACTAGACGTCTTATACTGTTTTGCGATATCGCTTGCACAGGCTGCGTGGCGGCATGCTGCTCGATATGGCGCTAGCTTTGAAGTGGCCATCCCGTGCCTGTTCAAGCCGTGCGGGTACAATCAACTGACGTGCAAGAAATCGAAAGTCCTTCCTCTCCCTCCAGCCTTTCTCTCTCTTCACAAATTCGAGTTTTTTTTCTTAATGCTCTTCGAGCATGACGGCTCATACAACCCATGGAGCCGCGGAGCACACAGGTACCTCCTCGCCTCTGCCAACTCGCCAAGATGCAGAAGCGGGCACAACCTCGGTATCGCAGGAGAAAGACGTAGCAATTGGCCTCGTGGGAGAGCACGCACAGGAAATCGATCCAGAAATCGAAGCCAGGGTTCTGCGAAAAATCGACTGGTTCTTGATTCCCGCCATGATTGTTGGTGTGTTATGCACATATATGTAATCTCCACAACCCTCGAATCATCAGCTAATGTATTTGCCCAGGATACGGGCTGGTATACTACGACAAAGCCATCTTGGGGTCTGCCGTCCTCTTCGGCATGACAAAGGACCTCTCGCTCAGCATCACAGATGCCAGCACGACACCCCCAAGAACTGACACATCGCGTTTGTCATGGGCGACGTCACTCTTTTATTTCGGGATGCTAGCGGGCCTCTATCCCATGACTTTTGCTCTGCAACGCTTCAATCTCGGCCGTATACTCGGCGGTGTAGTCCTGCTCTGGGCCTTGATCTGCATGCTAACAGCAGCCGTAACCACGTACAAAGGGCTGTACGCTCAGCGCTTCTTCCTCGGGTTTGTCGAAAGCATCATACCCACTGGTTTCATGACGATAGTATCAAGCTACTATACGCAACGAGAACAGGCGATACGGCAAAGCTGGTGGTTCAGCTCTACAGGCCTCTTCACGATTCTCGGCGGAGCGCTCAACTATGGATTCGCACAGATTACGTCGGGACAGTTACGCCGCTGGCAGTACATTTACCTTTTGGCTGGCTGTCTGACCTTTATCTTTGCCGTCTGGTGTTTCATCATCCCCAATTCGTGTGCTCAAGCTTGGTTTCTCTCGCCTGCAGAGCGCATCGTGGCCGTCGAGCGACTGCGCAAAGGCGCAACTGGGGTGCGGTGCCAGAAGATCAAACCTGCTCAGCTCAAAGAAGCAGCATTGGACATTAAAGTCTGGCTCGTCTTCATCCTCATGGCTTCGGCGTACACGGTCAACGGCGCGGTATCTGGTTTCGGCCCACTTATTGTAAGTACGTTCGGCTGGTCGACTCTCGCATCTATTCTGTGGCAGTTCCCCTTGGGTGGTCTGTGTCTCATTAGCATCTTGCTGTGCGGCTATCTCAGTTCGCGTATCCCTAATATCCGCCTTATCCTACTTGTTGCAAACTGCCTTCCCGTCATCGCGGGCTGCGCTATGATTTGGAAAGCAAAATGGACGTATCATGCAGCCACTCCCGTAGCAGGGTACTCCATCATCGCGACTGAAGCCGGCGTTCGACCTCGGACACTCCGCTGATGTATGGCTGCATAACATGCACTCCCTTTTTCCTTTTGTGTCTCGTATCACGAAGATGCCCTCTCCGCATTTCTTCTTGTTACAAATATACCCCCAATCATTCAAATTTCCTTTTTTTTTGTCAGAGCCGCAAGTCGGTCACAAGCAACGGATGCGCAATGACTACTGCTGTGTATTTGAGCCTCCTATGGATGCGTACAGCGAAGCAACCCGAATCTGTTGAGTAAAAAATACCTTTGTATTCCGAAGCCAAGGGCGTTGAGTGTTTTCTTATGTTGGAGTCTTCTTTTCCTTTGAGCGAGCATTGTTACATGTCCTTTGGGGGCTTACGAGGGCAGGCACACGGATAGGACACCCATACAAAGGGCGTGTCTTTGTTGTTAGTGGCGTTGTTGTTTTTTTGTCTGCTACTAGACTGGTTTACTGTGTATTTGAGCGGGTGTTGATTTTGGTCGCCGGTCAACTGCGTGGTTGTGTTGTTTCCGCGCTTGGCTAATTTGCTGCTGTAGATGCCAACACCACCATCGAATTGCACACGTATATTTCTATGCCTACCTCTGACCTCTGGCTGCAAGTTGTCCAACAATTTGTCATAATTCGTACGGTTTACTGCCAATACTGTCGGCAAACGACATACCCACGCATGGCGATGATTCAATCCCATACCATTACAGCTTCAGTACTTTTTCGGTCTAATTCGTCCATGACATCCTCCGACTATAGAACATATCTAAAGTACGGGTTCTCCTTGTCCGTAAGATCCATGAACGCCAGCTTGTCACGCTCTGCTTCGTCAATGGGCATAGCATCTCTCTCCTTATTCTCCCGGAGAAGAACAGCATACAAAGCCATGGCTGTAACAATGGTAATGCAATAACTATGCATCTCGTCAGCCCCGTTAATATCATAGCAAATACCCATCAAGTGAAAAGAATGTGTACATACCAAATAATCAGACCGGTCCACAGCTTAGGATAATGCGCAACCTTTTCTTTACTATCAATCAACTGTGGCCCTACGATATTCCCCACGCAATACGCTACAAATATGGCAGCCGCCATTGCGCTTTTCTTAGTCGCTCCGGCAACGTTAGACATACCGACAACAATGGTCTGGCTAACGACTGCGCCAAAAGTGCCACTGCGTACTCTGATTGTGGGTGGTCGGATCTCTGGTGTATCCGCCATGGCCGCATCGTAAGTAGGGACTGGTGGGCTAGTTCGGCTCGGTTGTTGCTGGTTCTGCAGAAGGGGTGCTCGCTCGCCCCAGTAGCCGTGCTGGTGACTAAATGTTTGCCTGATGCTAGGAGAGCCGACAGGGCTGCTGTACTCGGGGGGAAGCTCGCCAGTCTGCAACAGGCCAAGACCCTGGTCGGCTGGAATTGTTGTTCGGTGGTCCTCGCTCGTACCTTCGCCGGCATCGTCGTGCGAGTCTACGAGACTGAGTGCTGCCAAAGAGATGTCTGTCGGGCTTCGTTGAGGTCCGGGGCTGGTTGGTACTTGTCTTCCAAGACGCACTTGATGGCTACTAGACCGTGCATGTCCATAGCCTGCTTGGATGTAACTACCAGCCATTCCTTCTCTTACGCCTTCACGTCCCGAGTCCAGCAGTATTGATCCCTGCTCGCTGCCGTAGGGTGGTGGAGGGGCCAGGCTTCCGGTTTGCGGTGCTAAGCCCCACTTCTTGACGTTGGCTTCAATGAACACGAAGCCCATCTGGCCGAAATTGACGTGTACCTGACACGGTCCGTTTGCGCCTACCGTAGGGAAGAAGTTTTGCGTCTTGAGGCCGTGTGCGACGTCGTCGAGTTTCTTGCCGTTGCGGGTGAAGAAGATGGTTCCGGTTCGAGGTCGGTATCCAACGCCAATGACGTCTCCCTGGACATAGGCAGGTCCGTAGGCAGAAGGCTGGAAGGGCTGGTTGTGGCGGCGGTTTCCATTGGACATGTACGATATCGACGACTTGTGGTAGCCTGGGATATGTTAGAGCGTGAAACAGGTGATGAGGCGTGATGAGGCATGATAATGGGCGCACCGGGTAGTCTGAACAAGGGGTACGGCTTAGTCGTCACACCTATGGCTAAGCTGGTGTTCTCAGGCTTCTCGTAGACTTTGGCTTCCCAGTAGTAGACTTCGTTCTGCTTTGGTATGGGCAGGTTGCTCTGGACACTGCACTCGGAGTCGAAGAACTCGATTTCGGTGCGGCCTTCGACGAAGCAGTTTGCAATTTCGAGTTCGGGCTCGAATTCCCATGCAGATACGCCCTTTTCTTGAATGGCCAGGAATTGCGAAAGCGAGATGTCAGTCTGGACGGATTCGGGGGGGTTTGCTTGCACAAAGGCTGTATACAGTCAGCATGCACTTGCATTGCACAATGGCACAAGATGCAGCGGGCGGCCTACCTTTTGCCCGCAGGTACTCTGTCCTCTGCAGCTCGTCCATGGACTCGAGCGCCTCTGCCTCCTCCTTGGCAAACTGCTGCTCGTCGTCATATTCACCAGGGCGCGTTATGCGGTCGAGGAAGATGCGGCCCGAATGCGTATACCGGAAGTAGTAAACAACGGCGGCGAGGAGGAGGCAGACGCCGGCGGCGCCCAAGACGGAGAAGATGCCGATCATGATGCCCTTTGCCGTGGATCCAAGGCTGCTGCGGTATGCTGCTGATATGCGCGCGGCGTCGTGGTGCGGCGTGTGTGGGTGTGCGAGGGCTGTGGGCAGCGTCGACGGGCCATTGTCGCCGGGATAATAGGCCTTGTAGAGCGTCGTCGGGGGCGGGCCCGCGTGGAGCGGCTCCTGTGGCAGCATTGCGAGGAGCTGCGCAGCGGCTGTCTTGGGGGCGGATGGCAGCGGGGCGAGGGCGAGGGCGAGGGCGACACAGCGCAGGCCGTGGGGGGAGGGGAGGGGAGGAGCGCAGCGGCGCAGGTTGCTGGTAGGAGGATGTCCGCGCTCGTGGGTTGATCAGGGCAGCGGGGGCCGGCTCCAGCTCGGTGACGTGCAGCGATTATGTACGGCGCAGTGCTGCAACGCGGTCCGCAGCAGCAGCAGCAGCAGCAGTGATGGCGGCGACGGCGATGGCGATGATGGCGATGGCGATGGCGGGATGCAGAGAATCGCAGTGGATAGCGATGCCAGGTCGTCGAGGAGGGTCAAGGGACGGCGCCGAAGCGGGATGGAGGAGAAGGCGTGGTGAGATGTGCGTGAGACGTCAAGTGCCTGATTGCAGCTTGGGCTTGCCACCTCCGCCGGCACACGACACAGGCAGCGCCGGGAGCCAACAGAACCACTCTTCTGCCGATCTATCCGCCGCGCTTTGCACGCAGTCAATAGCACGACTACAACAATGTTCTGCGTGCATGCAGCCCTCGGCCATGGCCACGACAGCGGGCATCACCACCTCACCCCATGGCGGCCGCGCCGTCCCCCTCGCTTGCTGGCTCAACCATGGCTGTGTTGCCGCCGCCATGCACCGCCAGGCCCCGATCCAGACCACCGCCAGACCACCGCCAGACCCAGCACCACATCCGACACGACGCCTTGCCTGGCCATTTGCCCGGCCCAGCAGCCGTTTCGCATGTGCATGTGCATGCGCACCATGTACAGCTATGTGCAGGTGTAGGCCGTCCATTGCTTGCTTTCGGCGTCGCCATGGCTCGCCCGTCTGCACTCGGCCCTCGTCCGCCCGAGACACCAAAACAAAAAAGCATGCTGGACAGCCGCCCTAGGGTTTCACGAGAGCACATGCTAAAATTGTCTTGCAGCCGTAGTCGCTCGTCGGCGCCACGCGTGGGTTCACGGTTCGTGAAGCATCCAGTCCACCACTCACGCCCCGACGTCATGCAATCGTGAAACACTGACATTGCAGACGCTCCCACTCCAGTCTGGAAACCCCCCCCATTCTTCGCGCTTACGGTGCTCGGCGGCACCAGCACCGAGAATCTTGCCCATGCCAATGCGCTCGTCGCTCTTCGTATCTATCAATGTACATCATCAGCCTTGCAGCACGGCACTACTCGCGCCTATAGAACGTTACGCCTGCAGGCCCTGCTCCGCCCATGCTTGACGTCAACTGCACGCGAATGATGTCAGCCTGCCTTCACTGCTGCAGTCTGTAATCACCTTTGCATTTGCTTTCTGCGCTGCCGCCCATGATCCCATAGCGTGTGCAGAGAGCAACATGTCGTCACTCGCACAAGGCCGCACGGCTGTCTGTGAAATGGTCCCTGGACGACACCGCACTGCGCAGACGCGTCCCGTGCCATGTCGTGCCATGGGCTCGTATACGCTATCAGGAAACGGCAGCCAATCTCAAGCCAATACTGATACTGCTGCCGTGCGCCCGCTGGTGTTTATTTGGGCTGATGTATCTAACCAGCACAGGGGTCGCGTCTCGTGTAAGAGCACCTACATTATGAAATTGGGGGCCGCGGCCTCTTTGACTGTCCGTCTTGCTGACAACCGAGGGCCTTGGCTGTGAGAATGTTTCTACTACCAATGTCATGTGTTGGTCAAATTTTTCCAGAGAAAATACTAGGTCCAACGACAAGATGCATATTGGAAGATGCCAAGGGATTTGCAGTGCAAAGAGAAAGGAGCTGCAAGAAAAAGAAAATACTAGTAGCCAGGAACGGGGGATAGGCTCACGTCTCGGCCGAGATTGAGCGCACGGTAGCTATAACAGAGAATAAATCCTGGGTCGCCTCATGAGCATTGTTGCTCAGTAAGATATTAAGTCGATGGAAGATACATATTTGGTTCATGACACGATCCAGCCACACATGTACCCCGAGGCACTGCATCGGAGACAGATCCGACCGCATTCCAGTAGTGCTGGCGTAACAGCCCGGCAAATCCATGCCTCGCTACACGTGAATCCTTTGCACCATAGTTGGGCGGCCACATGTGCCTTCGATACATTCAGTAGCGTGCAGTGAAGACATATGGTGGGAGTGAAATGAGTTGTCTACAAGTCCACCAAGGCACCACAGGGGTGACTAAAGAGGTAGGAAACAGGCATGTCGACTTTAATGCAGCGCATGCTTCCCGCCACAGAGCAGGTGAAGGTCCACAGCTGCCGTTGGGGGGGGCGCATTTTCGGCATGCCACGCGACCATCGTCTCTCGGTGTAGGGAGGCGTTGCCGTAGGGAAAGCTGGGGTAGCCTATGTACGTAGGTACAGTACATAGTTCCAACCGTGGCCGACATTCAAACCGTTGCTGTCTCGGCACGCCTTCGGCTTGCTTTCCTATCTCTTCACCTGTTGTGGAAAAGCAATGATGAGCACACAGGATACTGTCAGAGCTAACTATGGTCCACGATGATGGCCTTGCACAGCGCAAGCCGCGGGCCGAAGTCGACGGCGAGACAGACACGTGGATTCTCCAGCCCTCTTGCACACGCGTGCAGAGCGTGCAGAGCGTGCCTGGACAAAGGGCTGCCGGGGGATACCATGCAGGGAGGGAGCATCGTGGGTGTTGCTCGACTATGTACGGCCATGCAACGCGCGTTGAGCCGTGCAACATTCCGGCCTGTTGCAGGCGCCACCCCGACGTCTTGCGGGCTCAGGGCCATGTAAAGCAGTTGACCGTGGTGAGGCGCGGTGCCAGCTGTCTTATCTGTTAGGGCGGCAGGCGGTGTGAATGGAAGAGCTGGCGCATGTCCGGTAAGAGAGTGGCAGCTAGCTCGTCGTCGTCGTCGCCCTATCCAAATGATCCAGCCAGAGTTGGGGGGGGGAGGTCGCAGGCAGGCGGGTCGCCCCAGTAAACGCGCACTCACAAAACTTTGAACCGCCTCCGCCCCCCCTCTCCTTATACCGCCCTGCCAGCTTTTCTTGCCTGCGCACCCCCCAAATCAGCCGAGCTCTCTGCATGCTGTCTTTACCCAAGTCGCACTGCAGCTCCGTCCTTTTGCTTCGCTGTCGACGCTCTCGATTGGCCGCACACTGAGGACCCGCCGTACCTTTCCGCTGCGCCCCGCGCATCATCACTAGCAAACTTATTGCGGCACACCGAAATTATTACGCCAGGTCGCCAGACCGCTCGTGGGCTTTGTCCTGGAAAAAAATGCTCGTTGTCTTGTGAGGCGCTCTCTCTCCCTCTCTCTCTCTTCGCACGAGGCTTGTACGTTGACACTACCCCTCCATTGAGCGTTCAATGTCCTTCCCCACCAGAGCTAACCATGAAGCCGACGGACAGACCAAGCTTAAGCCGACAGGGCCTATTCTTTTTTTCTTCTGCCGTATCTCGCTGTGCAGTGCTGCCTCACCTCTGCTCCCTGTTTGAGGGTTGCTAGTCGACACTCTTGCATCCCGCCCTCGCCCTGCGAAGCAAACCACCCTCGGCCATGGCGTGGCAACCACAGGAAGAGCCTCTACGGCAACTGACTCAGTGCCTGAGCGACTCGCTCAGCGGCCACGATGCAAACGCGCGAAAGAATGCTGGCGAGGTCAGTATCGTGCATTCATGTGCTAGCCGTCTGTCCAGTGCTGACCCCGACGACTACACAGATGCTCAAGTCTGCGCAATCTTCGCCCGACATCGACAAATATCTAGCCTATGTGTTTTCAAACAACCAGCCCCCAGCCGGCGTCAACATGGATGCCACGCAATACTTCCAGGCGCGAGCTGCGGCCGCCGTCATGCTCAAGAACGACGTCAAGACGGCCTACAAAGCCATGCCCGAATCGACCAAAGACTACATACGTTCGATAATTCTCGTCGGTCTGCAAGATCCCGCAGCACAAATACGGGCCTATGCGGGAAACGTCATAACAGAAATCGTGCGCCAGGGAGGTATCATGGGATGGCCGCAGATTCTCTCGGACCTGGTCAGCATGGTCAGCAACGCCGACGGCAATGTCTCGAACCAAGCGCAAGAAGGCGCAATGGGTGCGTTGCTGAAGATTTGCGAAGATAACAGGAAGGCTCTCGACAAGCAATACCAGGGTCAGAAGCCTCTCGACTTTGTATTCCCAAAACTCCTCGAGCTCACCACCAGCTCTCAGCCTCGGGTGCGCGCCGACGCGTTAGCTGCTATCAACGTATTTGTCCCTGAAAAGCCACCCAGCGTCATCTCTCACATTGACACGCTGCTGCAACAATTGTTCCAGCTGGCCAGCGACTCTAGTGAAGAGGTGCGCAAGCACGTATGCCGAACATTTGTTCACATTGCCGACATTGCCCCTCACAAGATTACGCCGCATATGGACGGTCTGGTCGAATTCATGGTCACGCAGCAACGGACACCAAACAACCCAGACTTGGCTCTAGACGCTGCCGAGTTCTGGCTGTGTGCCAGTGAAGACGAGAAGATGCGAGATCATCTTGGCCCATACCTGGCCAAGATAATACCCGTCCTGCTTGCGAGCATGGTGTACAGTGAAGATGACATTTTGCGTCTTGAAGGCGAAGAGGAAGACTACGAGGTCGAGGACCGAGAACAGGATATCAAGCCGACTTTTGCCTCGAGTAAGGCTGGACGACTTGCTACCAACGCGAACGGCGAAACGGTTCCAGCTGGAAATGGAGCATCAGGAGCCTCAGCTGATGACAACGACGATCTCAGCGAGGGTGAAATCGACGACTTTGACGACGATGACGATGACGAGTTCGGAGACCCAGAGGAGCAGTGGAACCTCCGCAAATGCTCTGCTGCCGCTCTCGACGTGCTCGCGTCCGTGTTTCACGAAGCTGTGTTCCAAGCAACACTTCCTTACTTGACAGATAATCTTAATCATGCCGAGTGGCCCAACCGTGAATCGGCAGTGCTTGCTCTTGGCGCTATTGCGGACGGATGCATGACGGTGGTTGAACCCCATCTTCCCATGCTCACCCCGTTTCTTATCACTCTACTAGGCGACCCCAAGCCTGTTGTCCGCCAGATCACATGCTGGACACTTGGACGTTACTCGGGATGGGCTTCGCACCTGGACACGACCGGCAAGAAACAGTTCTTCGAGCCGGTCATGGAGGGCATTCTGATGAAGATGCTTGATAGGAACAAGCGTGTGCAGGAAGCCGCGGCATCTGCCTTTGCCAACCTGGAAGAAAAGGCAAACACGGAGCTTGCACCATACTGCCCTGTCATTGTCCGACAGTTCGTCCAGTGCTTCTCCATGTACAAGGACAGGAACATGTTCATTCTCTACGACTGCGTGCAGACGCTAGCCGAACACGTCGGACCGGAACTGGCCAAAGACGAGCTTGTCCAACTGCTTATGCCTGCTCTCATTCAGCGCTGGAACAAGGTGTCTGATCACTCGAGGGAGATGTTCCCGCTGTTGGAGTGTCTTTCGTACGTTGCTACCGCTCTTGGGCCCAAATTTGCGCCATATGCCGCAGGTATATTTGCTAGGTGCATCAAGATTATTCACCGCAACCTCGAAGAAGGTGTGATGGCTTCGGAGATCAATGGGTTTGAGCCCCCAGACAAGGATTTCCTGGTGACAAGTCTTGACTTGCTCAGCGCTATCATTCAAGCCTTGGACCTCCAGGACAGCGCGACACTGGTCACACAAGCGCCGACCTTTTTCCAACTGCTGGCTGTCTGCATGAGGGACCCCAATAACGATGTGCGACAGTCGGCGTATGCTCTTCTTGGAGACTGTGCCATTTATGTGTTCCAACAGCTTCAGCCGTGTCTGCCTGATATCCTGGACATTCTCATTTCGCAGCTCGAAGTCTCTCAAGTGGACTCTGATGGCCTGGAGACCGGTTATTCCGTTATTAACAATGCCTGCTGGTCTGTGGGCGAGATTGCCATGTGTCACAAGGAAGGCATGCAGCCCTATGTGGAGAAATTACTGCAGAAACTGGGCACCATTTTGTTTGACCAACGGGCTCCTGAGTCGCTGAACGAGAATGCAGCCATTGCTCTGGGCCGTCTAGGTCTTGGATGCGGACCCTCGCTGGCTGTGCATCTTGCGCAGATTGCTCCCGCATTCATCCGAGCCATCAAGAAAGTACAGTGGACAGACGAGAAGTGCCACGCTCTGACTGGATTCATGCTGATTGTTCTGGCCAACCCTGGTGCCATGGAGCAATCGTTGCTCGAGTTCTTTAGCGACATGTCAACGGCTGACCGTAACGTGGTTCGAGGCCCTGCAGGACGGCAGGTCCAAGAGACGTTCCAAAAGGTAAGAGAGTTGCTGGTAGTGTTTTTTCTTTGCAGTCAACTAATGGTGTGAGTAGGTGATTCAGCAGTACAAAGGCATGATCTCCAACTTTGATGCTTTCATCGGAGGACTTCCTGCCGAGCAACAGGCTCGATTCCGGGAGCTATACAGTGTGTAAACTGCAGATTTTCGCGATACTTGTTTCATGAGTGGTGCAAGCGGGCGTTGAATATGGGATATATATGGGTTAGAGGAAGAGGGGGAAATACCAAACAAAAAGCCAAAGGGAGTCTCCACATGAAGACGTTTGCTAGCACAGGCGCGTGCGTGCGTGTGTGTGTGTGCGTGGTTTGTATGCAGGTTAACTGGTTGATGGAGAACAACGAAACGAATGAATCGATGAAAGCATTTACGGCAAGGGGGTGGGAGCAAAGGAGTGTCACACGGCATATATAGACGTTTTTTTCTTCTTCTGCTTTTTTTTTGCCAATGTTCTGAGCGAGCGCATTTTTTGAATGTTGTACCTTTTCCCCTGACTTTTATCTCTCTCTCTCTCTCTCTCGCTGAGATGCGGTGTGACAAGATGGGACGAAATGGGATGAAAGGACCATTTTCCCGGCGTTGATTGATTTGATTGTTTGTTTCTTCTCCATATCTCCAGCGCATGGCACACGCGAGGTATTGATATATGTATGTAGCAAAGTAGATAGTTTAGTTTAGCTTTTTTTCTTTCTTTCTTTCTTTCTTCATCCTCTTCTTATTAGTGGAATAGCTAGGTAGTAAGTAAGTAAGTAAGTGTATGAGTGCACAAGTGTGAAATAGTATGTAAAGTGAGATAGTGAGATAGTATGTAGTGTGAGATACATAGTATATCCAGTAGGAGAATAGAAGGAGAAGCAAAATATGTAGCCTTGTTCATTTTTTTTCCCACAGTGCCATGTATGGAATGCTTTGGTAAAGGTGTAGTTGGGAACTTTGTTAGAGCTCTTGATTTGAACTCTGTGTGTTTGTTTGTTTGTTTGTTTGTCGGTGAGTTGACTTTTCAAGAGTGATTTCAACGTGCTGATGCAGCAAGCAGCACATGGTATAACGCAATCATAGGATTTGCAGTAAAAGACGGCGGTTGGAGCGTAATACTGTGTCTCATGCATGCCATAAGTGGGCAGTAATTTATACTGCATATTTTTTTTATTTTATTTTTTGAAGAGCGGTGTTGTTTGAAACTATTTGTGTTTTTGTGTTTATTGTGTTGACATGTGTATGTATTGCTAGGAACCTAGTAAGTGAAAAGTAAAAACGGGTAAAGATATGTTGTGGAGTATTTTTTTTCTTATCATGTAGCATCTTCATGAATTAGCAAGCAAGCAATCAAGTAGTTTGCTGTATGTTGGTAGTTTCTATCCTTTGCTGTGTCTTTATAGAAATACGTGGTTCATTTAGTTATCTTGGTAGTATTCAAGTAGGACACATTCATGTTGATGCATATTCCACTTTATTATAAGCTAACTCCGTGGTCTTTTTTTCAGTCTATTGCTAATGCCCTTCTCTCTGTCTCTCTGTGTATGCAGTGATTGGTTCTCCTTTCTCTTTGCCGTTGTATTTCATTTTTCCTGTGTCTGCCCGTTGCCAAGCACAACAAGTAAAGACTGGAGGGAAACGACGGAAAGAAGAAATGAAAATGGTCCATGGTGATACAACGTCTGTGGAGTCGTTCGCTAAGAGTACGTCTCTTGTTACTTTTTATTTTTAGCATGATGACTCTATTTTCATGTTGGTTGGATTTTTATACTTTATTGTAGGGATAAATCCTTGATTTCGCATTGTATATGCAGACCAAACATGCCTGTCATTGTTTACTTTGCAGTGACATGTATTTCAACGTAGCAACCTGTCGTCAACTTGGCATTTGGCCTTACGGATATGCAGGCTTTGTGGCTAGTTCACGTCTGCTATAGCGTATGTACCTTTATTTGCCATATTGCTGGGCGTGCAGCTTATCTCGACATTGTAATTTAATTTACCCCTCATTCTATTTCACCCTGAGGTGGGCATTTAGGCACGACAGGTGGACGATGCCCATGAGAGTATAGCGCGCATGCACATGTCATGATGGTCACGAGAGCCCATGGCGATGGCGACGATGATGATGGCACCATGCATGGCACGATGGACGCAAAAGGACAAGCAAAGTACTAGCAAAGAGGCCGAAATTTCCAGTCGAGAGTAGGATATTGTGCGAGCGGGTAGGGTAAGATAGGGGGAGATGAAGGAAAAGACAACACCAAGCGATGATAAGTAATCCAAAAGTAGGAACATGGGGAAGGGAAAAAAAAGAAGAGCCGACATTTGTGTCAAGGCCGTGAGAACAGAGCTTCCTGGAGTAAGTGTGGCAATCGGACTCTCAGACTGTCTCTCCTGCACTGTAGTTGGCTAGTGCTAGTCAAAAAGTCCATGCTCCGTTTATCCTCCGCCCCTGCCCGGGCATCAAGCGTGGACAAAAAGAAAATGGCGCTAAACTCGTTTTGTAGGGGGGGGGACCCTGGCTGTGCACGGCGCAGAACGAATTCAAACCCGTCAAAGTAGATGGAAGCGAGGGTTGGGCCGCGTATGAATGGTGTAAGAGAGTTGGAGGAAAGAAATGAGAGAGAGAGAGAGAGAGAGAGAGAGAGAGAGTGTGTGTGTGTGTGTGGGCTTGCTTTGCTTGTGTAGGATACATGCAAGCGTGGTGGGCGCATACGCAGGCGGGCGCACATAGCTTACATGTACATGGGCATTTTTCCTGGTCGCTCCGGCCGGGAGGCAGATGAGAAAGGGCGAGGACCATTTGAGCTAAAAATTTCGGGTCATCGGCAAGCTGGGCATCTGGCATGGATCTGGGTTTGCCTGGACATGGCAAAGCTGTGTAGGGGACAAACTGGGCTTCGCGCGCGTGACTCAGGGGACCTGGCGTCGATCTTGTGGGGGTTGGTAGGTGTGTGTGTCTTGACAGAAAAGGGAGTCGTCCTGTCGATGCTTGCTGCAAACGACTCGATGGCCGGTCCGAATGTTTCATGGTACGAGAGATGGGGAATGGTTGGTCATGGAATCTTAGCCATGGGAGTGTGTGATTGGGGAGGTTGGGGAATTTTTCTTCTCCAAGGGCAATGGATTTTTTGATCATTTTGCATGGACATGGGGAGTGGCTCTTTTTTTTTCTCTTTGGGGGGGGGGGCAAGGCGAGAAAGGTTGCTGTGGTGCAACAGAGTATTGGCAATATGCAGCAGCGGAGCGTTGGAAACAAGATTTTGGTCAAGATCAGATTGCTGATATGATGTAGGTGGATGCTGCAGATGTAGCGAGAGAGGGTTCGGGCAGGCCTTGTGCACGCCATTGGCCCGTGACATCAGATGGTAACACGAGAGTCTTGTGTCGCATACTACGCTGGTCGGGGCCAATTGGGTAGTGCGCCAATGGTATGGCAGAAGGGAATCTTTTTATAGCCATTTATCGACAGATGGAGAAGGATGCTTTGCATAGTGGTAGTGGTGGTGGTGGTGCAGGTAGGATGTGGCTTGCAGACAGCTGGAGAAGAGAGTACTGCGGGCGGGCTGGGATTCGGATGGGCCAACGTGCGCCGAGTGGGGCCTGTAGGTGTGTGGGTGTGTGTGTGTGTGTGTATCTCGGACGTGACCGAAGGCACTGGTGTCATACACGGCGATGCCTGTTCAGACGTCACCGTGTAGCAGTGTAGAATCTTGTCGGCAAGCTCGTATGTGTAGCTAGTGAGGGCGCTAGTGGGTAGAGACTCGGTGTACTAAATGCTAAATGCGGCGTGGGCGTGGGCGCGGGTGTGTGTGTGTGTGTGTGTGCGGCAGTCGTCGGCATGGGCAAAAGGCAGACAAAGGGTGCAGACATGCAGTGGATTGCGAGCGTGTGTAGGGCTTGATTGCAGGCGTGGGCGCAGAAGCAGAAGAGCAGAGGCTGTGGCAGGCAAAGGTGCTTGTTGGATGCAAGGTGGATGCACGTTGTTAGGGTAAAGAGAGGCTAATGCTAAGAATAGGCCGCAGAGGGAAGGAGGCTAACCCAAGCGGGCGGCTAGGCCCATTGTGGGCTGTGGACCGGCTAGCTCGACAAGATGCATTTGGTCGGCTAGAGTTGCTCTGGGGCAAGGCGTGCATGGAAATATCGAGACAGAGGCAGGCGACGGGGGCGGCATGCAGCGTGGAATGGGGTGATGTGGGAGGTGGTTGGTGGAAGGGCAGTCGGCAGCAGGGGCGGCGGCCGTTGGCGAGAGGGTGAGGCGGCATGGCGGGCGGGATGGGATGGGCAGGCCAAGGGACGTGTGTGGTGTGGGTGAGGGAGCCATCGAGGGCTGCTGAGTCATCACGTCAGGGCGAAGTGGAGTGGAGTGGTATTGCCATGGCAATGGCAGGGAGAGGTGAGGTGTCTCGTGTGTGTGTGCCTGGCGGAGAGGCACAAGAATAGAGCGGTTACGCTGCCGGGCGCCACACTAAGCGGCCCAGGTCGAGGCGGAGAGTGGCGCAATGGGCATAAGCAAGGAGCATGAGGGTGAGGGTGAGGGTGAGCAGGCACAGGAGCGTGTTTGGAGCATGTGCCGGCGGTCGGGCCGTGCGTGGAGAAGGGATCGACCAGTAGCAGGCGGATAGCGTGGCTGGGCCTTGCCAACGGCTCCCTCCAACGCCGCGCGAATCGTCGACGCCCTCCCCCCCCCCCGGGTCAGCTTCGGGGCGCGCGCCCTGCTAATTTTTCTTCCTTGCCCGCCTGCCCGCCTGCCCGCCGGTCTCCTCTGCTGGATGGATGCTGCCGCTGCCGCCGCCGCCGCCGCCGCTGCTGCTCTTGCTGTGCTGCTGCTGCTGCTCGGCTCCAACACGCACACCCCTGGCCAGACGCCCTCACTGACAAACACACTTGCCTACTCACGCACATACGCACACGCACCTACACTGACGGACTGCAACCCCAGGAGACACCCTCTGCCGCGAGCGAGCCCGCCTCACGCCCATACTACACAGACTCCAATCCATACTCCAACGGCGGCGCTGGTGGCCATGGCACGCCCCGGGGCCGTCCAATATCTCGCGCGTCAAAAATAGCTCCTCGTGCGTCACCTGCCCTCAAACCGTCTGCTGCGACCTCACCCTATGTCCCCACGACGCCTCTTTGGCCTCACGCGTGCTCGCCCTCTGCCCGCACGCCCGCACGCCCGCTCGCCCGCACCCAAGCCGACGCTGACGGACCACAGCAGCGTAGTGCCCGCCCGCCGCTGCTTCCTTTTTTTCTTTTTCCTCTTTGATCCATACTGCCGCCCCCCTGGCTGCTGGTTGCTGGCTGCTGCTGGCTGCTGCTGGCTGTTGGCTGTTGGCTGTTCCTCGGTCGTCGGACCCCAATGGCCGTTTTTTTTTTACGCCTCTGGGCCTTTCCATACCGGCCCTGTGCTGTGCTGTGCTGCCTGCCCTGCCCTGCCCTGCCCTCCCCCTCGCTCGCTCGCTCCCCCTACCCATACCCACTCCCTCTTCCATGCCCAACCACACCCAATCCTGCACGCGGCTCATGCGTCTGCGCCTGCGTCTGCGCCTGCGCCCGCACCCTCTCTGCCAGACCTCGCCGTCCACACAGCGGTTTGACCAGGACTGCCGGCCAGGGGGGGCGCAGCACCGGCGAGGCGACGCACCCCCCCCCAAACCCCCAGCTGACGACCCGTCGGCCCAAAAAAGACGACATTCACCTATCTGGCCCTGCGTCGCTTCCAGTCTCGCCGCGCAGGGATGCTCGACGCACTTGCTGCTCTGCCCTGTCCACCTCCACCACCACCTCCACCACCGCCGCCATCATCATCATCATCACCCACCAACACCACCACCACCACCACCATCACAATCATCATCACTCCATCAGCCATCACTGCATCCTATCCACCCACCCACTACACCCCCGTCCCCGTCCCCGTCCCGCCACTCCCCCTCAGCTAGCCCTCACCTCGCAGCTTAGCCAGCCCGCCACGCCGTGCTCCCCCCAAATGCCTGCAACGTGATGAATGGAGCAGCCTTCACCTCTCGCTCGTGTGTAAAAGGCTCGGGGTCCATGGCGGCTGCCGGACAGAAGCTTAATCCCCACGGGAGTTACACCGGGCCCATGTCATACGAGCATGAGCCAGCCGGTCCCATCTGTGAATCAACCAGTCCATCGCGTGTAGCTCCCGCAAGCTTCTCTGCACTCCCTGCTAGTGCTGGCCTCTCCCCTCGCCGCCGGCTGCTACCCAAGTCTCCCCCTCCGCCGCCGCTCGTGGCGTCACTGCTATTTGCGTGGGCGCTATGCCCTCTGCTAACCCGCCTGAGCCCCGTTGCTCGACCTCTGTCGTCTGTAGCCACCCGAGCACAAGTCACCCTGCGCTTTTGCTCCCACTGCACCCAAGTCACCCAAGTCGCTCCTCAGCCTGGCGACCCTCTAGTCTCGTAGCCTTGTCCCTTTCCTGCATGGTCGCGGTGCAGGGGGCAGCCTGCAGACGAGCTTGACCCCATCCGCTGTCACCTTGTCCTGTCGTGCCCGACTTGCCTGTCCGTCCCAAGTATCGCTGCTGGCTGGCTGTGCGTCAATATCTGGGCCAGCCCTAAACAAGCCATCTGAGCTTATCCATCCCACCTGCCATCCTCCTCCCCCCCCCTCCCCTCTGGCCCTGCACTATATATCACCACCACGCCCTTCTCCACCACCCACCCAGCATCCTCCTTGCCCAATCCAGTCACCGGTTTCGACCCCATTACCCTCGCTTTTTCATCAACCACAACGCCGCGACACTCACACACTCACACCTACTCCCATCCACACTCACACTCACACTCACACCCTACACCCTACACCTACATACACACACACACACCCGCCACCAATATACTCACCCCCCAGGCCATCTCACTCACTCGCTCACTCGCTCTCGCTCTCGCTCTCACTCTCTCCCTCGGTGCCGCATACAAAGACTGCCCACCACCTTCGTCTCTACCCTGACGTGAGCCAATCCTAGCCGCACACACATCGGCTCCACTAGACGACCTCAGCCCACTTTCTCGCCCTCCTCCTCCACATATCAAAATGGCTGGCCCCGGCGGTGGTCCTTCCAGGCGCAGCCACACAAAGTCTCGAAAGGGTTGCAAAACTTGCAAGAGGAGGCACATTCGCTGTGACGAGACATTCCCACAATGGTAAACCACGAGCCCTTGTCGCCATAGCATGCCCCCTCCCTGTACCCGCTAACATGAAAATCAGCCGCAATTGCACAAAGCACCAAGTCCGCTGCGACTACATGGACAGTCCCACGGCCGTTCTGCCAGAATCCCCTCAATCGCCCCAGCAACCCAACCTGCTCTGGACCCCAGAAATCGAGGCCACCATTGAACTTTGGAGACACACGGGCGAGTTTCCCTTCCCAGAGCTTCGCGTCTATCCTCACCCACAATGGCGGGCCTTGACCATGGTGGACCTGCGCCTCATACATCATCTGTCTTCGATTTCCAACGAGATGTTCAGAAACGGCACCTCAAAATCCACCCTCTGGACAGACATGATGCCCAAGTACGTGCCTGGATTCCTTTTTGCCTCGTCTCAGCCAACTGACCCAATGCTAGATTCCTGAGCATTGCCGCCTCCCATTCGTTCGTTATGCACAGTATACTCGCGTTTTCTGCCTCACATCTGGCATGGATCTCTCAGTCAACCGAAACACGTAATCTTGCCTTTCACCACGCCAGTCTGGCCCTCAAGGGCTTGCACGACGGAATCACGAATTTCACGAAACACAACTCGGATGCCATACTGGCATCTTCTCTTTTACTTGCGTGGCAGGCCACTGACTGGTAAGCATTCGGCCACCTGTCCTGGAAGCAACACACACACACACACACAGAGAGAAAACTAACCCAAGGCGCACAGGCGAGGCTGGGCTTCTCTGGTTACTGGCACAAAAACAGTAAGTCTACTGGCGGCAGTGGCGGGGATTTTTTTTTGTAGGCTAACAAGGAGAACAGGTCATTCAGTCGATGCAGCCCTGGAGGCACGAGTCATTGTTTGCCGACTACATCGCAGAGCACACGCCCATGCCTAACCGACATTTCATGAACCCCATCAGCACCATGGTCTCGCAAGAAGCACGACGAGAACACATGAACGCCCTTGCCGACATCCACGCCTCTCTGCAACGCCTGCAGCCGTACCTGGTGCGCAACGAACAGGAATCCAAATGGGTAGATCAGCTCAAGGGCTACCTCGACCGCTTGAGGTCTTCGAGCCAGCCACAGAGCCCGGAAGAGCAGTTCAACCAGCTGTACGCCCTGCGCAAGTGGCTGTTCTGGGTGCCCATTTCGCTTCTGGCCGCCAAACGCGGAGACGTGACGGTGCTGGTCATCCTCGCCCACTTCTACGCCACGGCGCTGGCCTTGGAGCCCATGTTTCCCGACGTTGCATCCGTCTTCGTCGCCGACCTGTCTCTTCGCCCACTCGAGGAGATTACGCAGCTGGTGCAAGGATTCCAGGATCCTAGATACGGCTCCCACGTACAGACCATGGCATACCTGATTCGATTCCCCATGGACATGGCAGCATCATACAAGGCACGGCGCGACTGGGCGAGACAACAGAGCGTGGCCGTGGCTCCCATGCAGCAGCAGCCGCCGGCCTATGCGCTCGAGTCGATCAATCAAGATCTCGAGAACCATATTGCTCAGTACAGCTATGGCCAAAGCCTGTCGCCTGCGTTTGCACCGTCGCCGCTTACGTTTGTGTCGCCTGGCATGGCGTCGACGCCGACATCGCCCTACCTCGAGGTTCCTCGGTCGGCACCCGTGGATGCTTATGGAACAAGCAGCACGTCGTATACTTCATCGAATAGCTATGCGTCTCCCCTGGGGTCACCTGCAGCGCTGCTGCCGCCTTACTCGGCCCCGCAAGAGCACGCCATGGCATTCGGAATGCAATCGGGTTATCCCAGCGGGTTCGTGGCTACACCTATCTGGACGTGAAGACGAAGGCACGCTGAACGATCCCCCAGGAACCAAGTCAACAGCCCTCCACTGCACGTCATGGCATCTCAGGCGCATTACCACCACAGCAGTCCTATGCCGGATTCAGAAGGCTCACAGGGCCAGACGCCGACTGCGGGGTATGCACCAAACCAATACAGCCAGGCCTGAGCACCATCATTTCGCAGCGTCGACAAATCGCACCGATGAGGTGAAACAAGCACATCCGCCCGGCCCGTTCTCGTCGTCTCCACCGCTGCATGGGAAGGGATGTGGATGGTCAATTTCCGATCGATTGGCCTGCGGCCACGGTCAGCAGCAAGTTGGACCGATGACATGCACTGTTTTGCATGCTGTCGAAAGCTTTGGCACTAGGCCCGGTGCGGGCTAGCGGCGGCGGCGCTTCGGCGCACCAACCGGAGCAGAAGGTGGGAAACGTTTAGCGAGTGGACATATTCTGCACGAGCAGGGAATATGGGTAGCCCATCCTGTTACGTCAAAGCAACCGGACCGGCATTCGCTTAGATGTGGGAGGCGGCACATGGAGTTGGTGGGACAAAGATGCCCGGCGAGGCACAAGGCACACTACACGCACACGCACACACACACACACACACGCACACACACACACACACACTACGACATGTCCTTTGATGCGATTGGAGCGCAGGCGCGGTATGATCCGAAAGGGACAGAATTGGGCAGGACAAGACGCGCGCCGCATTGGGAGTGGAGCAGCAGCAGCAGCAGCAGCGGCGGCGGCGGCGGCGGCGGTGGCTGCGGCTAGCAAGTCTCGTCATGGTTGTAACGAGAAGGGGGGGGAGGGGGATTTTTTGCGCTTGGCATATTTTTCCGTGCACTCTTGCTCGTCGAGCAGCACCAGGACTGCTCCGCTGGAGAGAGTTTAGCGATTGATTAGATGGAGCACGAGGATACTTAGACATGCAGATAATGAAAAGACTTGATGGTTGTCCGATATGGTGTTAGCCGCCTTCAGCCCTAGTGGCTTTTCCCGTGTGACGGCCATGGCTTGCCCTGCATTCTCGCGTGTGAAGAAAGCACAGGTCGGCTGCCAATTATAGCGCCGAGGCAGCCAATGGGGAGGCAGGACCCCGCCTGGCCTTGTCATGAACAGCCCGGCAGCGTGGGTTTACGTACAAGCATGTGGCGGCAGCCCGGGGCCCGCAATGTATCACCAGAGCTGCTCTCTCGTCTCTGGCGCTGCTGGCCGGGCTTCCTTCTCCAAAGCGACGGGGCAACCCCAGGCGCGCGCGCGCGTGCAATGGGCATGACGGAACAAGAGCAATCGGACGCTAGTGCATGACCTACAGCACGACCAGGGCTCTCAGCATGATGTCATACCAGACGACTGGTTCGCTTTTTGCGGGTAGTGGGCCCACGCCTGCTGCCTGCACCTGCGCCTGCGCCTACGCCTGCGCCTGCGCCTGCACCTGCACCTGCGCCTGCGCCTGCACCTGCACCTGTTCGCTGGGCACAGCCCACGTATACATTGTCGTTGGCGCACCAGCCGCCTTGCCCCCTTCGGGCCTTGAATGCGAAGTGTCACTGACAGGTCACGTTGCACCGCCACAAGTCTCCGGCTCGGCTTGACGTGGCGACTCAGGCTTGCTCATGCCTCTGGTCGCATGGCTTTTTTTTCCTCTTCCTTGTTTGCAACTACACACGGCGCATGGGCATAGCAGCGTGCTTGGATAGAGCCGCACTGGCATAAGCCGCCCGTTACTACATGCGGACCCGCGCTTACCAAGGCG
>NW_007360136.1:2575184-2576568 GCF_000359705.1 Exserohilum turcica Et28A | reverse complement strand
GGGGGGGGAGGGGGATTTTTTGCGCTTGGCATATTTTTCCGTGCACTCTTGCTCGTCGAGCAGCACCAGGACTGCTCCGCTGGAGAGAGTTTAGCGATTGATTAGATGGAGCACGAGGATACTTAGACATGCAGATAATGAAAAGACTTGATGGTTGTCCGATATGGTGTTAGCCGCCTTCAGCCCTAGTGGCTTTTCCCGTGTGACGGCCATGGCTTGCCCTGCATTCTCGCGTGTGAAGAAAGCACAGGTCGGCTGCCAATTATAGCGCCGAGGCAGCCAATGGGGAGGCAGGACCCCGCCTGGCCTTGTCATGAACAGCCCGGCAGCGTGGGTTTACGTACAAGCATGTGGCGGCAGCCCGGGGCCCGCAATGTATCACCAGAGCTGCTCTCTCGTCTCTGGCGCTGCTGGCCGGGCTTCCTTCTCCAAAGCGACGGGGCAACCCCAGGCGCGCGCGCGCGTGCAATGGGCATGACGGAACAAGAGCAATCGGACGCTAGTGCATGACCTACAGCACGACCAGGGCTCTCAGCATGATGTCATACCAGACGACTGGTTCGCTTTTTGCGGGTAGTGGGCCCACGCCTGCTGCCTGCACCTGCGCCTGCGCCTACGCCTGCGCCTGCGCCTGCACCTGCACCTGCGCCTGCGCCTGCACCTGCACCTGTTCGCTGGGCACAGCCCACGTATACATTGTCGTTGGCGCACCAGCCGCCTTGCCCCCTTCGGGCCTTGAATGCGAAGTGTCACTGACAGGTCACGTTGCACCGCCACAAGTCTCCGGCTCGGCTTGACGTGGCGACTCAGGCTTGCTCATGCCTCTGGTCGCATGGCTTTTTTTTCCTCTTCCTTGTTTGCAACTACACACGGCGCATGGGCATAGCAGCGTGCTTGGATAGAGCCGCACTGGCATAAGCCGCCCGTTACTACATGCGGACCCGCGCTTACCAAGGCGCGACTGTCATGGTGTGGCGCCATGAATGGTGCCCTTTACCCCAAGCATGTGCATGTACGCCGCCCGCGTCGAGCGTATTCAGTCCTCAGCGCGGGTCGAGGTTCCAAAGCTTGTCTTGAATCCGACGACGCGCTGCTGCGCCCAAGCCCATCCGCCGACATGACTTACGCGCACGCTGTTACTAGTCGTTAGCTCCACGCCCTTTTTCCTTTCTAGAACCTGATCAAAGGCGACCCGTCGGCTCGGGACCGCAGGAGTCGATGCAGACGAGAGCGACCGAGGACGACAAAGCCAGGCTGATCCTGGCGCTGCCCAAGATCAAATCGCATGCTGACTGGTAGGTTTCGGGCATTCCTGACTAAAACGACAGGGCCTGCAAAAAAAAAGGCCCCCTTCTCTCAACCACCCCCCCCCCCCCCCCCCCCC
>NW_007360136.1:2539821-2575091 GCF_000359705.1 Exserohilum turcica Et28A | reverse complement strand
GTGTGGCGCCATGAATGGTGCCCTTTACCCCAAGCATGTGCATGTACGCCGCCCGCGTCGAGCGTATTCAGTCCTCAGCGCGGGTCGAGGTTCCAAAGCTTGTCTTGAATCCGACGACGCGCTGCTGCGCCCAAGCCCATCCGCCGACATGACTTACGCGCACGCTGTTACTAGTCGTTAGCTCCACGCCCTTTTTCCTTTCTAGAACCTGATCAAAGGCGACCCGTCGGCTCGGGACCGCAGGAGTCGATGCAGACGAGAGCGACCGAGGACGACAAAGCCAGGCTGATCCTGGCGCTGCCCAAGATCAAATCGCATGCTGACTGGTAGGTTTCGGGCATTCCTGACTAAAACGACAGGGCCTGCAAAAAAAAAGGCCCCCTTCTCTCAACCACCCCCCCCCCCCGACCCCTGGGCCACCTTCCTGCTTCTTGTGCGGACAGGGACGGGCAAAAAAGGCAGCTTGGAAGAGGTCGAGGGTCGCACACTCGCAGGCCACAGGACATGTCGGGACCCACCAGCAGTGTCTGCCGTTGTTCCCCAGGCCCTCGCTTCGTGGGCGGTCTTGGGCTCCGCTTTTCCCCATCGCCCACGCCCACGCCCTATTTGCTTGTCGCTCGCTCCTGGCGGCCGCGGCCATGGGCGAAGAAAATGGAAACATGTTAAGCGTTCCACCGTTGTTGCCGCATCCTACGCGCATGTCCCCCCCCCCACCTCTGCCACGCCGCGCCAACACCACCAACCTCCACCATTGCCATCACCACTCACCCACACACACCACCACCACCATCCCTCCCAAAGTCTGTTTGGAGCCGCACAACGCCATGCGATGCCGAGCTTAGCTTTTGCGCCACCGCCGTCACCAATCTGTGCTGGCTGCGCGTGAGCATTAGTTTCGGAGTAATTATGCCGTCACCTTGCCCTCCTCTTACTACGGCGACGCATGGCCTCCTGTTGTCGGCACTCGACTAGGCGCGCGCCCACGAGACACAGAAAGCGTTGCGAGTCCAGCTGCCAATGACTCGGCCCTCTGCCTACCACCACTGCCCTCCTCACATGCATGAGACTACTCATTGACCGCTCTTCAGCGATCTGTCCATCTTCCATCGGCCGCGCCGTACCTATGATCTGCCTCCCCTACGTGCAAAGGACCACATGGCAACACTAATGCAAATCAGGCCATTGATAAATTTTTTTCTATTCTTGGGAGGGGGACCAGCCAGCACACGTCCATTTTTTTCCTTTCCTATAGCCCTGTATCCAAGGCTCCGGATCTCTCGCATCAGCTTGCACCGAAGCAGTAGCGTGGTGCCGCAATGCTGGAGTAGCAAGCAAATGATATGATCCACACATATAACCTCTTGGTTGAAGCAAAAAAAGAAAAGAAAAGAAAAAAACCACGGCTGCATCTGAGGCAAGTAATTTATCCACGAAAGATCACACCACTCACTTGGCCTAGATCCGCGGAGGGTGGTCGAGTCTGTCTCCCCGGCACGCTGGGCGTCTTACCAGGTTTTCTTGAGGGGCGCCTTTCTTCCTTACGCACGCACCCGCCTTCTGGCATTACCCTAACGGGCCCATGGCTCGGACTAAACTCCTGAGTAAAATTCGCGCTTGAACTGCACCGCACCCCCGATGCATCACCACACCCACGCACAGCCGTGCGATCCGTCCACCGAATCTGCCCATCTACCAATGCGCGGCCCACGACTCAGGCCTCTTTTTTTTTCTCCCCTAGTGTCTCACTCACCTCTCGGTAATACATACTGCACCAGAGCCTACCACCATCAACCCTGACCGTCCGTCGTCAAAAGTTACTGCCATGGCTACCACGATTACCTGCTACGGCCGTGAGCTGTTGCCCGAAGCGTCTGACGGAAGCCGGGATCAATTCTCAACTGAGATCGACAGTTGCCGGGTTGCCCCAAACCGCTCTTTCGACTGCAACGCGCGGCCCTTTTGATTCTCTACACCCCAGCCTAGCCAGCTTTCCTGAAACAGGGACCCTAAGCCCGCCGCGTTCGCACTTGAGCATCTCACAAACCGCTCCTAGCGTACTTGCCGCTGCCTCGATAGCCTCACTTCCACCTCGGCCTCAAAGCTCTGACCCGCCGCCGTATAAGACCGAAAGTTTAGGGGTGAAGAGCTATGCCACGCGCGAGAACCTATATCAGCAATCCGAACCATATATCGTCTTTATTAACATGAACTAACGGGACGCGCCGCATGCCCGCGACACAATACGAGTCGGCAGACTAGATCTCGACATGTGTAATGGGTGCGTTGGGCGCGGGGGGTTGCGGGTTGCTTCCTTTCGCCTCGCTACACCCAGTCAATGCAATAGGCAAGTCCCGCAACTTGATTTCATTTTCTCGTCGGACAAGTCCGCGCCTCGATTGAGCCATCACCGGGTTACCTTTTTGGTCATGTGGTCCCTCAACATCATCTTTTATGGACACGAAAGTGACCGCGAGTCGCAAGACTCACCAAAACTGGTTGCATCGACTGTACTTGGCACTGGCACACTGGTGGCAGGTTTTTTTTTCTTGCTCTCCCAAGAAGCTAATCTTTCCCTCTCTCTCCCTTGGCTCTGCTTCTCATGGAAGCATTCCAAGTGCCAAGCATACATGCTCTGGGGAAGCCAGAGCTTGGCGATGTTTTCGGCCCGTCAAGGAGAATAAACGGTCAACTGTAGCGAGCCCCCTTCATAAGTGCCGAGAATAAGAAGACATGTACGGTGCCGATTATGCAAGAATTGCCGATAACAGCTGCCGCCTTGCCATTTACTTTAGCGCGCTTGCACACTCTGAACCGGTGAAGGAGAGATAAGACAAATAGGAGGTTAAGATTGGGATACCAGAAACGGTGTGCGCCATGGCCTGTCTCGCTTGTTCCACTCCAAATTGTCTTGTGTGTGTGTGTGTGTGTGTGTGTGTGTGCGGTCTGACTTAATTCTCTCTGATTCTCAATCAGTTTTAGACGAGCATAGGCGAGTAGAAAAGGAATCATTCTACAGACGAGGTAAGTAGGACGACGTATGTGTGTGAGTGTGTGTGTGACGGAGAGACAGTATCATGCGCCTACGTAGTTTACGTACGTACGCATGTACGTACATGTGTCAGTCGGTCAAGCGAAGCGCTGGGCTGCTGGGTGTGCGGGGGGGGTGCAATTGCCCTTTGCAGGAGGACAGGGAACAGATAAAAAGCCAAAAATTCGCCGAGTCATGGTACTTTGGGCTGGGCTGGGCTGGGCTGGACCTATGCTGCTTTGTTTCAGCATACATATTGTATGTATGTATGTACATGCCATGTTTCGGTGTAATATGGGAGGTGGGAGGGGGGGGCTGCATGCAAGACGCAATATGCACCTGTCTCTCTCTTCTCTCTCTCTTTTTTTTCTTCATTCTTTCTGCCTAACCCTGGTCCTTTCCTTTTACTCTGTTTCAGAGCGGGAAAATACCCTGTGCCACTGTAGTTGACGAAGAGAAAAATTACAGCTTTGATTTACTTGTGTTATTTATTGATAGTTTCTATGTAGTTATCTCGTGCACTTCACTTTGCATTCCCCCCCCCCAACCCAATCACACACACCCTGGTCCGCCCTAATCGACGCGTGTAAATTGGCTAGTCAGGGTCAATGTTTGCGAAATACGTAGACGCAGCTACAGGGTATAGTACCTTCACCGCTGTTGCAATTCTGTCTACTCTACTGCGTAGTTTGTGAAAGTCGCTGCTGCGTCAGCACGTCAAAATCACTCATCAAACAAGCAAATCAATCAATCAATCATTCATTCAATACCTATATTCGTTTCGCCAGAAAATAAACTGAATATCGTACATAAATCAGTAAACGAACGGGTGCTTTCTTGATGATGCGAATGGGAAAGGAAAAATATTTCGCATACAAACTGCTGTTCTAACTGATACTCATCCCTGTTTCCAACGACGACTCGCACGCTGCCACGTGGACTGCAAGTATATCGTGGCGTGAAGACACGAATTTCAGTACGTGTGCGTGGGCGTATCGTTTTAGCGAGTTAAGCATGTCCATCCAATACTTACTCCCTTTTTTTTCCTCAATCAAGATTCTACTCGCAGCTTGTGTCCTCGAGTTTGAGATATCGAGGCAAAACGGCATCATGTGAAAGGCTCATATATTGCTTCGCTGCAGTAGAGCTTAGTTCTTGCAATAGGGGGGTTTGAAAGAGACATGGATGGCTGTGTGTCTCTTTGCTATGTGCTGCTTACGGGCTGAAACTGGACTGCTGTCGACTGTGAAGATTTGGCATTGGAGAAGAAGAAGAAGAAGAAGAAGAAGAAGAAGTTTACACGCGAACACACGAGGGGAGATGCGGCATGGATGTTAGCATAACTGTACTGTCATATCGAGTGTAGCAATTGATCGGTCGTAGAATCATGGCAGATTCCTTACGTGTGCTGTGATGCAATCCCTTCGATTAGTCTCAGTATCGAGGAATGTGAAAAAATAAATCATTATTCTGGTCCTACTCAGTCGTTGGCTTGCTTTGGCATATCCTTGGCGTTCCAACAGTGGCTGGATATACCACCGAGTCAGATATGTTTGGGCTGTTTTTTTTTGCAGGGAAACGGTATTGGTAGAAGAAGGTTTTCCATGGTGAGATTCCATCTTGAACTCTCTTCCAAGCGTACCTATTTCTTGTTAGTGCGAAGGGAGAAGATGGTACAGATGGAAGGTCTTGTTTTCCAATTGATGGATGGCAATCATGTAAAAAAAAAGTGACGCCTAGCATTCGATACTTCAGTTCATCAAAGTGCGCCCCGAGTGGAGAATGCTTTGATATTTCTCGGTTGTATGTCTTCAGGCTTTTCCAGGTCTAATCTGACATATGTGAGGGATAGCAAAATGCAGTGAGTGCGAATGATATATTGAATCGATAGTTGTCCTGGGTGAAACTTGCTTGCCCAGTGGATTCAATTTTGGAAAGATAGTAATAGCAAGTATTGATTCTGAACTGCATATATGAAGTCCTCGAGTTAGTATCAATTCTGGCGAGGCTAGTATGTGGGGATAAGTCGATGCTAATTTACTTGCACAGTAGGCATGCTTTTAAATACGTGTCAATGGTCATTGGCCCAGCTTCATAGACCTGCCAAGGTATAAGCTAGTAGAGATGTGAAAGAGTTGATACAAGGAGAGAAAAAATGATGCCGCAACGGTAAATCACTACACTAACAGGTATCCAAGACGTCGTTTTTCTTGGCGAGTCAGTGACGCTATTCGCAATGCAAGATGTTGTTTCTACTTGATGACTACTAGTATCTGAAGCTGCTCTTGACATGTATATACAGACACCCGGCATCTCCAGTGTCTTCAGAAACCATGGGAAGACAACTAGCAAGTACACTACGATGCTGTCCAAAGCGTGAGGTGGGTCATCGCTCAAGCTCTCCACACGGTGATCTTGGTAGGCCATCGAACCAGTGGGGCGATATCCAAGTATCCATGTTTTCCATTTCAGGCACTGGGAACCCTTCATCCAATGCATGACTGAGCATCGACTAATACGACACATCCAGGGGGTGCTTGCTAAGATCTACACACAGGGTAGCCCATGCATATAGTTGAACATGGTGGGGTACTCGGAACCGTTCCGACCGCGGGCCGATGTGTTTCCGGCGGTAGGCGCCGCCTTTCCATGTCGTAACGAACATCAGTGACAACACCTCCAAACAAACGTTACCGCGCCCAGCAACCATGTCTGGAGGTTGGAATACCATAGAGTCTGATGCGGTTTGTGCTCTGCCTACACAAGATTTCCTGTTTTCGCTCCCCACTGACACGGCGCGCAGGGCGTTTTCACGTATCTGATTGAGAAGCTCGGGGTTAAGGACGTACAGTTTGAGGAGCTCACTACGCTCGAAGCTTCCGACTTGCAGAACCTCGGGACCATCTATGGTGTGATTTTCCTCTTCAAGTACCCCACGGGCGAGAAAGCCAGCGACGTCCCCAAAGACGGCACGTACGACTACGAGGCGGCGAATTCCTTGTTCTTCCCGGCGCAAACCATCCAGAATGCTTGCGGAACCCAGGCGATAGTCTCGCTTCTGCTGAACAGGGAAGAGGAGATTGATATCGGAAAGGAATTGAAGGAGTTCAAGGAGTTTGCTGGCGACTTTCCGCCAGAAGTATGTGGAACCACGACGGGCGGAGTGAAGCAAGAAAGGAGCTGACTGAACAATAGCTACGCGGAGAGACGCTTTCAAACTCAGACCTTATCCGCGAAACACACAACTCGTTCGCGCGTTCGTCTCCCTTTGTCGATGAGACGCAGCGAACCGTGACGGAAGACGACGATGTATTCCACTTTATTGCGTAAGTATCCGCCGTGCTTCAAGAGCAGATGCTCGCTGTCAAGCGCATAACTAATGCACAACGCCACCAGTTACACAAGCATAAAAAACACGCTCTACGAACTCGACGGCCTGCAACCGGCGCCCATCTCCCACGGGCCCTGCACTGCCTCGGAGTTTCCTCAGAAGATCATTCCCGTGCTGCAGCGCCGCATCGCACGCTACCCTGCGACGGAAATCCGGTTCAACCTCATGGCGTGCTGTCGCGATCTGCGTATTCGCGCCCGAGAAATCGGCGACGAGGACGAGCTGGAAGAGCAGGAGGATAAGCGTGCGAGGTGGCTGTGGGAGAACTCGTTGCGAAGACACAACTTTGTGGGCTTTGTGGGCGAGTTGCTCAAGAGTGTTGTCAGGGCAAAGTTGGACCAGGGTGGGGATGCCTATGACAAGTGGGTTGACGAGGCCAAGGGCCGGTCGGCAAAGAGGAGGGAGGAGTTGAGGAAGCAGGGGATTGCAGAGGATTAGGGGGATAGGGACGGTGAAGGTCATGTGATCCAGATGACGCTGCATATGAGAACATACACGACTCTGATAATGACGAATACATGCCAATTCCAATCATGTCATATACAGCCAAGATATTGCATATGACTGTTGGTAGGTGACCTTCATGCCCTCTGCACACTCAGTCAGGTATGAATGACAGCAAGACACCAACAAAGTGAGTCATTGATCGACATGGTATTTTCATTCAGAATCAAACTATCTACTACCAGAGTGTGCTATCTACTAAATAACTATTCTCGATTTCGTCGGCGTCATATAACATCAGCATCAACAACATCAACATCAGCTGCCAGTGAAGGCAGCAAAAAAAAAAGGAAAACATTTCTCCAACTCCCTATAAAAACGCCGTATTCGCTATGCCGGCTCGGTACTATGCGAGGTTATATGCGATTCGCTACATTACTTCATAAACATGGCATGGTATGGTATGACGTGGTATTTGCTGAGATGATTGAGCAGGAAAAGAAGAAAAAAAATACATAGGAAAAACGAAAAGATTGTTCACCGCTTG
This sequence comes from Exserohilum turcica Et28A, assembly GCF_000359705.1. Lineage (NCBI taxonomy): Eukaryota > Fungi > Ascomycota > Dothideomycetes > Pleosporales > Pleosporaceae > Exserohilum > Exserohilum turcicum. The sequence goes on along the minus strand of NW_007360136.1, from coordinate 2,567,681 downwards.
ACCAGGCAGTTAGTATTGGCTGACTGCGCAGTAGGAGAGTGGAGCCTCAACGAGGACAGGTGCCAGAGCGCATGACGTGTCTTGGGATGCAAGAGGAGTCTTGTTGAGGGGCTCCTGAGCCATGGGTGCAGCTTGCTTTGCAGCGTCGAAAAGCTCTACTGCACGGCTTGTTGGCAGTGCTTCTTCGGCTTTGAGAACAGTCTCAACGGGAGCGACTTGGGCTTCAACGTCAACTTGGGCCTCAGTCTCAACCTGGACCTCAGTCTCAACTTGGACTTCAGCCTTGCCCTCAATCTCAGCGACAGGCGCAGGCGCGGCAATAGCAGGAGTCTCCTGCATGCTGATGGCAGTCTGAGACTCAGTGACGGTAAGGGTCGAGTAGGATGTCGCCGTCATAGTCGCCGTAACCGCATTTGGCATTGCCGGGGCAACGACAATGTCAGTGGGCAACTGGAGCATCTGTGCGGTAGAAGCCTCTTGCTGTATCGCGTGCATACTCATGGTCAAGTATATGACGGCAGCAGTGAGGAAAAGAATAATCAGGTTGCGCTTGTCGCCCAGCAGGACGAGGACGTAGTTCCTGAGAAGGGTGCCGAGGGGAACCTCGGAGGATGGGCGTGGACGGGAGGCAGCCTCAACCCTTTCCTTCTCCCTGAGAGTTTCTTCCAGAGCACGGAGGCGCTCAGCAACGGCATCGGATTTAGCCAGCGCCTTGGCTTCCACCTCTAGACGAACTGCTTCTTTGGCTTCATGCAGCTTGGCCTCAAGGTCTTCCTCAAAGCGCTTCTTCTCGGCAGCCTTTTCGTCGATGCTACGTCGCAGCGCTGCAGCCGCCTCCTCGAAGCTCTTTTGCAGCTCAGCTTCTTCTTGGCGCTTCTTCTCATTCGTCTCCTCTTCCAGGATCTTGGCCTTGGCAGCGGCTTCTTGTATTTGGCGTTGAAGTTCCACAGTGTACTGCTGCTTGCGCTTGTCTGCATCGAGTTCCTCACGTGCTCGTGCTTCCAACGTCTTGCGGACCTCCTCTGGGATCCACGGGTGGATCTCAACGTCGCACCGTTCCATGTCGTTCCAGCACGCACCCCACGCCGCAGCACGCATCAGGCCGTTGGCGGCGTAGATCTTGATGTCCCATTTCCGTGTGCCAGCACCAATGCCCTTGCCTGGCTTTTTGAGTTGGCGGTGGCAGTCGATGCACATGCTGTGGTCGCCGTTGGCAGATGTATTGCTACCCTCGGTAAGTGTGCCTCCGCTCATCCTGCTACCGCGTCCAGTGTTCTCGTCGCCAAGGCTTGCCGTGTCGTCGTCATCCTCCCTGTCGTCGTCATCCTCGGGCGGGACAAAGTGTCCACACGGAAGCAAGCGGGGCGTCTTGAGCTCCAGGCTCTCGAGAATGCGTTCCTCGAGCAGGTCATACTCGTCTCTCGGGTGCGGAATCAGGAGACCGCGCCGCATCAGGATGATATCCTGCAGCTTCTCCTCTAGCAGCTTGTAGTTCTCAACCAGCCAATCGGGCATGATCCGTGCCATGATGTCGTGCGAGTAGGGCAGCTGCATGGGCAGGATGGTTACGTGCAGCAGCACGAGCGGAGCTTGCTGTGGCATGGGCATTGGGCGTGGGCTGTGGGGTTCGCGTATGCTCCTTCTTCTCGAGCCAGAGTGTCGTGAGCCCGGTGTCTCCGCGCCTCCGTTTCTGCTCGGCGTAGTGAGTTTGTAGGAGGCCTTTAGCCGCTCGTGCGAGGACTGGTGGGCTAGCAGAGGCGGAGGCGACGACATGTGCATTGCGCGAGCAGAATCAGAGTTTCGTAAGCGCGGTCGCTCCTTGCGAGCGCGGGCACCGGCCTCATTGGCAGGCAGAATGGGCTTTGAGGATATTGACGATTCCGAGGGAATGGCCGAGGCGAAGCTGTAGTGCGACGACATGCGTGGCTGGGAGCCGGGGCGCGCCGTGTACGAGCTGCGGTAGGGCAGGGGCTCGTCGTCGGGTTCCTGGTGGTGCGGGTGCTGCTGTTGCTGCTGCTGCTGCTGCTGCTGGAGCTCGATGGTGTGCACCACGTCGTTGGGGAATGAGCGCTCCGAGTGAAAAGAGTCGCCCTCCTCATACATGTCGGACGGCGACAAGGGTTCGTGATCCTGTGGGTCCTGGTAGACGGCAAAAGAGGAAAGGCCTGCGGGCTGGGGGGCGGGGTGATGCATTGTGGTTGTCATGGCGGGCGGGCCTTTGCGCGTTGCTCGTGGCAGCAGACAGTGCTCGGGGGCGGGCGGAAGGCAGTGGGCAAGCTCTTGCGGCCGTTGTCTGCGAGGGGGGGGGGACGTATACTCTACAGCGGGCAGAAGAAAGGGAGACACGAGGCGCGGGATGGCATTGCGAATTTCACTGAGATGCAGCGCTGCGGTGCGTGATCACTCGACGGCTACAATCTGGCGAGGTTGGGGCGCTAGCGGCATGCGTGAGCGACGTGTCAGAAGAGCGCTGGCGTTTGTTTACCTCACCGACACTTTTGGCGGGGCCGTTGGTGGGCGAGTAACCGCATGCTGGCGGCAACGGCACGCTAGCCGCGTGCCAGCCCCGTCGAGCTGCGGCGTGCCTGCTGCCATGTCCCTCGGGCTCCATCTGTTTGCTGGTCACGCACATGAACGATTGGCCTCTGACGAGACATGATATGCATACACACATGCACCCGCGCAGCCTCACCTTTGCCTGCAACAACTGCGCGACGCCAGCAGCCCGCACCCGCCCAAGGTCCCGTCGCCGCGGCGGGTACAGCGCATCGCCCTAGGCGCGGCTGGCGATGGGCGAGCCTGAGCGAAAAAAAAGCACGTCGGCCCGCTGCCACGCCCAGAGACAGGGCGGCCCCTTGGACTCAAAACCCCCCGCCATCACGTGATGCACACCATCACCATCGCCTTGGATCGCCGCTCACCGTATCGTTATGCCCCGCGCCTCCTCTTCCCTGCATATATCGTCCGCCTGGACAAACTAGCACACCGCCATGCGCATCCCCTAGACTTACTACGCATATTCTACGCAAATTCCATGCGAATCGTCGGCTGCCGACCATGCACATGAGTCGGAGGTACGCGGCTGGCGTCCCATCATGCTATCAGAGGTCGTCGACATTGCTCAAAACTGACTCCTAATTGCAAAAAAATCTAGCTCTGTTCTGATGTATTCACAAGCCAAGAATCAACCCCTCTCGTCACATGTCCATCTCATTCTCCGAGATTTTACATGTGATAGACATCCATCTACAGCTCATCCTTCTCCCTGTTCTGCTTCATCGCCTTGTCAAGCGCCGCCAGAATCTCCTCCTCGGTCGCGTCCTCTCCAATATCCAGCTTCTTCAGAATGCGCCCCTTCTCGTCACTCTTCTCCCCCTTGTTTCCAAGGTCCTTAAGCTTGATGCCCTCGGCATTAATGCCCGCCTTCTTGAGCGCCTCTTGCAGCTCCTCGTCACTCGGGCCCTTCTTGTCCTTGTGATCCTCGGCCGCGTCCTTCTTGTTCTTGTTGCTAGCCTTCTTGGACTTGGTAGTCTTGGACTTGGACTTGGACTTGGCCTTGGGCTTTTCCTGGTTCGGCGGCTTGAAGTACTTCATCTTCTTCATCATCATCTCCATGACCACATCATCCAGCTTCTTCTTCTCCGCCTCGACTTCCTTGACGCTAAAAGCGGGGTCGTCAGTCTCGCCGAGCTTGCTCTGCTTAGCCTCATTTTCGTCGAGCCAGGCCTGGGCCTTGGATGCAGCATCCCGGACAGTCTTTAGGTCGGTTTCAGTGTAGATGGTGGGCACTTCGGTGATTTCGGGCTCGGCGGGTGCGTCCTCTTCCTCTTCCAGCTCGGCCATGGGGCCCGTGGATGCAGATGCAGACGCTTGAGCCGAGGCCTTGGAAACGGCCTCGCTGCTCTTGGAACTCTCAAATGACTGCGTCTTGATCTGTCCGTCAACAAGCTGTTCAACTTCCTTGAGGTGAGCTATGGTATCTTTGAGAGTCCTGACAACTTCTGGGCGCTTTGCTGCTTCAGCTTTGCGGTTGAGGACAGGGTTGACGAGATCCTCCAGCTCCTTGAGCTTGCTCTTGAGTGTTTTCTCATCGGCATCAGCGCCTTCAGCGTGAAGCCAATCCGATACATCACTCAGTGTCGTTTCGAGAGTAGAGCGAACTGCCGAAGTCGAGGCGGCAATGAAAGACTCATCCTCCAGGTAGTCGCGTGCACGGTAGGTAAAGGCTTCCAGCGAGTTCAGAACCTCTTCGCGAGCGCGACGAGCCTTGTCAGACGCATCGAAAGCGGTAAGCCTGTTGAATGTTAACCATGAAACAACGTAAAGCTGTCATTGTAGAAGCTCACCTGTCTTGCATCCTCTTGAACTCCTTGCGGGTAACCTTCTTGTACCCCAACTCCTCCACATCAAACGTATGAGCAGACCTGACAACCTTGACCTTCTTCTCATCAGCTTTGGCAGCATCCGTGCTCTCAGCACCTGCAGACGATGACGATGGTGATGACGAAGAGGAAGACTTGGACGCAGACGACGAAGAGCTCTCGTTGTCGTTCAATGGCTCCTGGTCCTTCTTGCCACCCATACCGAATAGGTTCTTGACGCCATCAACAATACCAGCCTTGGGCTCTTCAGACTCGGCTTCGCACGTCACCCAGGCCGAGAGAACCTGGGGAGTACCAGTGACCGGGTTCAATCGGACCCTGACATAGTTGTTGAAGGTCTCCCGATCACACTTTTCTTCGTCAATCATCTGAGTGACAACGCGAGTCAAGTTACCACTGCGGAAGTGCATGGTAGGCTCCTTTGAAATCTTGCCATCAGCGCCAGGTACGGCCTGGTACATTGAAAACTCAAACTCGGCCATCATCTTGAAGTGCAGGTCCTTGGTCGCGCCGATCTTGGTGCTAGGCGTGAAGATTGTGTCATCCTTCTTTTTCATGTCAAACCAGTACTCGGCGCCGTGGTTGTAGCCTTGGGTGTCTAGTTCGCGAATCTCCTTGACGCGGAACGACGGGCTCAGGCTAGCGGCTTTGAAAGCAGCGCCCATCACAGCGGCCTCATCAGAGTTGACGTTGGCCCTGATCTTGCCTTTGCCTGCGATTGCCTCAAGACGAGCTTGAACAAACGGGGTACGGCTTGCGCCACCGTGAACAATAACCGAGTCGATATCGTCAAGACTAAGACCAGCGGCTTCGAGAGCTCGGTTGATGGGACCATCCACGCGTTCGGCATAGGCAGCTGCGAGCTCCTCAAACTTGGTGCGCGTGAGCTTGTATTTAAAGTCGACATCCTCGAAGAAGCTTTCAAAGAATGAGTTCGCATCCTTGTTGGCGCTGAGCATCTGACGAACCCTCTCTGCCTCCTTGAACAATTTGGCAGCGGTACGTCCGTGAGTCTTGACTTTCTCAGCCGTGAAAGACGCGCTCTTGGCGGCGGGGAGCTCGACAAAGGTAGAAACCATGTCATCGACGATGAGCGAGTTGAGCGCATCGCCTCCGAGTGTTCTGTCCCACCCAGTGCCCATCACCTGAACCTCCTGGATTGTCTTGTTGCGCTTGCCCACATCCTTGACCGAGCGGCCCTGGAATTTGAGAACTGTCGCAGACGCAGACCCAGCGCCCATGTCGAAGACCAAGTTGATTTCCGGCTTGTTTCCGTCCTTGGTAACATCTGCGAATGTCCTGCCTGTGGCATAGTTGAGACCAACAGCCAGACCATCCGTGACAACGTTGAGTACCTTGAGACCAGCCAGTCGGGAAGCGACCTCAAGTGCACGCCTTTCAGACACGGTGTAGAATGCTGGAACAGTAAAGACAACCTCCTGGACATCGTTGCCCTTGCCTGCCATCAACCTGGCGTTCTCCCTGACGTTTTTCAATTCCATGGCCAGTAGCTCCTCGATCGAGTACAGCTTGTCCTCGGCAAACACCTGGCTCTCAAAGCTGACCGTGGGGCGTCCCGGTGTGCCGGTGACGCCGAGTGCAGGATACCTTTCCTTGTATGTAGAAACCGCATCGCTCTCAATCGAGACACCCAGAAGGTGCTTCAGGTTGGGGTATACCTCGCCAGGGAATCGTCCCTGCAGTGCAATCGCATCGCCACCGTAGAATCGTTCGGGATATGAGCCTGCGGGGAGCGCGCCGCCTTTGGATGGCTTGAAGGCAACGGCAGCCGTCTCTTTTCGTTTCGAGTCCTTGGTGAGGACAATCTCAAGCGGGGTACCAGGCTTCACCAGCGTAGCCTTGATGTATTCGGTACCAAGATCGACACCGATGACGGCTGATGCAGCGGAGGCGGTCGACGAAAACAGAAACGCGAGCCCGAGGAGGATGGTTGCGGGCGAGAGCTGGCCTCTCCGGCGTCCGGGCGGCGCCATGTTGTGTGGGAAAAAGAGGCAATGTGTCGTTGACTAGGGGCGCGGGCTGCTCGTGGTGGGATGTGCAAGCGTCGCGGGGGTATAAGTAGCGTATTTAGCGTGATGACACACGAGAGGAAACAGAAGAGAAGAGAAAGGCAGGGAATCTATACCGGTTAAACAAGCGGTGAGCAAGACGTCAGTTGGAACCGTGGAGCATCAAACGTGGACTCGAGGGGTGGTTTGGCAGTAAAATGTAGCTCCAGAGCTAAGTACCCCGTTCGGAACTTATTTGACACCTGGTCTTTTATCGAGAGGCCAGTTTGGCATTTGAGCACCCACCAACGTCACAGGTTAATAGTTCATTTCATGCAAGGCTAAATTTCCGTGCTGCCTAGAACAAGATTTCCCTTTTTTTGAAAAGACATATCTGGTCTTATCACCATCTATGGAATAAGCACTTGGTGTGGCTCTGGGGATGCGGTGGTTGTTGCAGCCAATCACAGGGCCAGGAAGCATGTCTTCGCCGCACTGCACCTCGGTGACCATGTCGAGCGCTCTTGAATTCCTGAATTGCAGCCACGCCCCGTGTGCAGTCGCGCTCTGCAGGTGCCTTGAACAGCTTGCATCGGTGCTGCGCCGTGGTGGTCTGGTCGAAGTTGGTACCGTGTCCTTTGATCGGTGGCGCCGATCCATCATATCCCACGGTTAAACTCGACCAAACCATCCTTGCCCCCTCGATCGTGAAACTCGGGCTCCAGAGATTTTGCACTGACGGCCTGGCGTTGCGGGAAGGCAGCGAGCGCAAGTGGCAGTGCGAAGATGGAGGTAGTGAAGATGAGGCCTAAGGACACGTTAGGCGATGCTGTCATGCTGCTGCTGCTGCTTTAATGTTCCACTCACCCAAGTTAACTGGAGTCACCAATCTTGGCCTCTGCTTGAGCCACTCCGTCTTCTGTAACCTAACCAGGACAAGAGGCGGCAGAACCATAATGGGCGTAGCATTGAGCACTCGACTCAGGGCCGTCTCTCCCACAGCAAGCGTCGCGGCCTTCCTGCTCTTGCCAAGAGGCTTCACCTCGAGGTCGCCTGTCTCCACTCTATGCCGTTCAATTTCCGACAGCGCCGGGTAGACGTCAATGCCCTGCCTAATCTCCTCGCCACGCATGAGGAAGACGTTGAGTGCACCTGCTGTAGCGACCGCAGCGAATGGTACCAGACGCCCCGCGATCAGTTTTGCGTTGGGCGACAAGCGCTTCAGGCGGGGCACTAGGGCGTTGAGACCAACGGCGACGCCACAAGATGCGCTGACCGCCAGTAGGTATGACTTGACAATGGTCGAGGTGGAGAGGGGGATCGACTTGTTCGCATTGGAGAAGTTGACTCCCACATTGACCGACTGGTTCGTCACTTGCCATGCGAGTGTGCCTGCCGTCTATTCTTGCTCAGCATTTTGTCTTTTTTTTTCCTTTTCAACAGCATGTAGGCTCGCATACCCCAAGGCCTGGCGTAAGCATGCCAGCCGTGACAACCAGGTTGGTCAGCACGAAGCACGACATGCGAAAAGGCAGAAAGACTGGCTTTCCCGTATCTTGGACTCGGTCAGCATCTCCCCCCCTCGGCATATAGCGGCGCCACGCCAAGTACCTGGGTGCAATGTGGAATCGATAATCTTCTTTGCGTTCCAGAGCTCGGGCGTCATCTCTGGCATCTTGCCCGTCTTGTAGGCGGTGACGAGTTTCTTCGCATTTTCGAGACCGGCCGAGGATGTGAGTAGTGTCCTGCGTCGCACATGGTCAACTCAGGGTTCTACTTGGAAGCAAAATGACGCGGAGGCTGGGGCACAGCAGAGAGGGCAGTTGAGATGCTAGAGGTAGTGGTACTCACCACACCCAAGCCACGCAACCATATACATGCGGTGCGCAATGTCTCACCTCGGGTCTGAAATGTTGGCCGAGTGCCGCACGCGGCCCCAGTAGGTGCTGAGGTCGAATTGCGACACGGGCAGGTCACGATTGCCCGGCAAAGAAGACGTCATATCGCGTGATGTTCGAGGAAACAAGCCTGCGACTGAAGCACGCGAAGCTTCAAAAGGCCGACACGTTGTTTGGAGGAAGAAGATGTGATTGTGCGGATAAGTGCGGGCGCAACGATATCGGGGATATGCCGCGGGAGCTAGCCACAAGCGTCATGACTGCATTTTGCTTGATGCCACTTCAAGTCAACTATGGAATGCCAAACCCTCTACAGCAACGCTCGTCTTGAATGATGATCTTGAATGATATATAACTCGAATGCGCAAATGCAACAACGCGTCAAAGATTACAAAAAGCCTGCCAATGCTATCCATCTGCCAAACATTATTCGGTATCACTAAACAGCTGGGAAAACAGATTTTTTTCTATACAACAATTCCGTGTCGTGTCGTCTTGCCATAGTCATTGCTTGCTTATTTCTTCTTTTTCTTGGGCTGTGGGCTGGAAGGCGAAGTGCCTAGTATAGCGTCGAATGTCTTGGTTGGGTCGCTGCTTGATTCGGGTCTTCGTGCGGGCGAGCCGGCAGGCATAGGCGGAGCAACACCAGGAGGCAAGGGCAGCGCCTCGAGCCCAAGATTCATGACGCTCTCGCGTCGTCTGTCAGGACTCTGCGAACGGTCTCGCATGCTAGCGGCTGAAGGGTCGAGGAAGCCAGGGGGAGGCTGCAAGGGCGAGGCATTTGCGTTCAGCTCTTGCATGGCAGCGTTCAACAGCGTATCGTCGGCGGCCCATTGTTGCGCCTTCTTCCAGCAGTGAGATCGGCGAAAGACACCTTCTACACCGTGTTCGACAATGTCCGTGGGCAGGCTAACCACCTGTGCGCCTCCCGCCACGCCAAACCATGTCCGCGTCCGTGTGGTGTCCTCGCGGCCCCACGGGACGCCACTTCTTGGTACCTCGCATAAGAAATACTCGACGCCCTCGGTAAAGCGGACGCCAGGCGCATCCACCACCAGCATGGGCAGGGATTGTATGACGGCGTAAAGGAACAGCCATTGTCCTGTGCGCAGGTCCCAAAGGTCATCGAGCGAAGAGCCCGTGGCATGCTTGAACTCAAAATGACGGAACGCCTCCAAGAAAGGCGTTTGCTGCTCAGCATCGGCATTGTGTGATTGCTTCAGCAGCTTGGCGATTTCGTCCTTGTGCAGTTTCTTTCCCCGGGCTTTGGCATCGTGCTTGGCGTCTCCTGTCTGGGCGTTTGGAATCATGGGGTATGTCGGCAAATCAAAGGGTATTGGTGGCTGAACTGGTGGCGTACTGCGGTCGTACTCGCTCAGGACTTTTCTCAGCGCACGGCCGACAATAGATTCAAGGTCTGTGCCTTCGTCCTCGGCGAGGAAGCCGTCAGCTGTGCGGTTTGTCAGGCTCTTCCTGTTCACCAGGAGGTCGTAGAGATTGGACATGTCGCGATAGATTTCCAACAGCACGATCCGATTAAGACCACCTGTTGTAAGGTCGTTCTTCTTGGACTTGGCCTTGGGAAGCCACGAGCCGTATTTTTGTCGGTAGTAGTCGAGGATGAATGAGCGGGTCGTGTTGAAAGCAGACCTCCATTTCTTGAAGCTGATGACCTTGCCCTCGGAGGCCATGGCGCTGTTCATGATGCCTGAAAAGATGGCGGGGAACTCAAAGTCCTTGAGCTTGGTGTTGATTGTGGCTTCGCGGTTTTCAAGGTCCATGGCTGCACGCTGGAGTCTGGTGGTCGTCTTGGGGCTAATCATGGCGAACTTGGTGGAGCTGTATTCCTTTATCGTGTCGTATTTGCCGGCAGCGTGCACGAAGCCTTCGGTGTAGAGCCCGACCGAACGCATCTTTTCGCCGAGGACAATGGCTTCTATCGTCTTCTCGCGGCTGTGTCTGACATCGGCCAGGGCCAATTCGTCGACATAGCAGTCGAAGCTCGAGGCTGCGACCTCGCCAAAGGTGGAGCCGTCGACGTTGGAGAAGGCATAGTGCGACAGGATGTCGCTGATTCGCAGGAAAATGTCGAAGATGTCGGAATGGCGGTCGGTAGCGACGAGCGACTGGCCAATGAGGAAGGCGAAAAAGTTGCGGTAGCTGATGAGGGTGTCGGTGTCCTTGGGGGTGAGCTTGGGCTCGCTGGGTGTAATGGAAGAGTCGGAAGTCAGTGAGATGGGCATGTACAGGTGCTTCTCCGAGTAGTCGTCCTCAACGGCGTCGCTGAGGGCCCTGGAGCCCTTGGACTCGTCGGAGCTGCCAATCTGGCTGGGGTCGGGAGACACGGTGCGGGATTGGTCGGCATCGGGCTCGCGCGACAGTTGGCGCGATGTGCGCTCGGGGACTTCGAGGGGATGGGCGGCGTTGATGTCGCTGTAGAGGCTGCCGTGCACCAGGCGGGTGAGGAGCTGCGAGGCGGCGTAGACGGAGGAGTCAATGCGGAAGGAAGCGCCCTTTTCCGAGGTTCGCGGAAAGAGGTAGACAAACGTGTCCCCTGCCTCGTCCCACAGTTCTGGCACCTGTTGTCTTGTCAGCACATGGGGGCGCGTGGTTCGGGACGGGAGCCGCAACCTACTTTTTCGCCATTCAGCAGGGCCCTGAGGTCGTACGGCACCTTGCCCTTGTGGCCGACGATCCATGCAGGCGGGTTGGCGGCAGGATTGCCTGGGCCGCCTGCATCGGCAGCGTGTGGGGCGCCTCCAAACAGATTGCTCTTCCGTCGCAGCCTCTTCAGTTTGCCCGGGGGGTTTGGGTCGAGACTCGGGGTTGTCGGGCGGCTGTGGGACTGCGAGGGCGTCGAGGAGCGCGAAGAGGCGTCGAGGGGCGGCGGCGGCTCGAGCGGCTCGAGGTCGGCAGGGAGGGTAGGGACAGTAGGGGTGGGCGGCTGCAGCGTGGCATTGGGAACAGCAGGCTGGCTGGGCGACGTGGGCGCAGCAGGCGGAGCGTGGTCGGGGGCGAGGAGGTTGACGGACGAGATGCGGTTGCGGACTCTGGACAGGCGGCTGCTCGACTCTGACGATGGCGCGGGCGGGGACGACGTCTTGGTAGCGGACCCTGAGGATTCGGACGAGGCGCCGGAAAAGAGGCTCGACAGGCGGTTGGTCGTCTTCTTCTTGTCGCCCAGCATGGTGAGGGCGTCGTTGAGCGAGGCAGCGAGGGGATTGCGTGGCACAGAGGAGCGAGTGCGGAATGGGTCACAGGAGGCTGCGAAGGGACGAAGGGACTAATATGTCAATGTCTGGAGCAGCATGGGGGTCGACGAGGCACACGGTAAGCAGCAGCAGAGAACGGGCGCCATGCACGCACAGGCAGGGCAGCGGGCCGATGGCAGAAGTATATGTATGTAAGGATGGATGGATGGATGGACGGGGGGAGGGTGAGTGAGTGAGTGAGCGAGCGAGCGAGCGAGCGAGTGTGTGTGTGTGTGTGTGCGTGTGCGTGAGAGTGTGTGAGAAGGAGTGAGTGGGTGCGTGTGTGCGTGTGCGAGAAGGAGCGTGTATGTATGGCGGAGGGCGGGCAGGGCGGCAGCGACTAGTAGGTAAAGGGACCAGGTGATCTATAATTGAGCTGTCGCAGATGCGGCAGTGTCGCAAGCTCGTGCTCGCTCGTGCACGAGCAGCGGCCAGTGCCAGCAGCCTCCTGGGGGCCGGTGGCCAACAACAAGGTGCGGCCTTGACGAAGCCCTGTTACCTAACACGATGCTGCTAGTACATACAAGTACACACACACACTCTTGCGGCGAGGACCCTTCCCTTTTGCTGCGGCGGGCCTGTGCCTGCGCCTGTGCCTGTCATGGCCGGCGCTCGCACTCGTACACTAATCCTCGTAGCCGTAGCGTGGCCAAGGGTCCACCTCAGACGTCGTCTCTTGGGGCCCAGATGGCCGCATTATGTCACTGCCTCTGTTTCGCCCGTGTCCCAAACATCCTGCCGCCATCCTCTCCCTCTCCCCTCTGCGTCTTGGTTTGCCACATGGCCGTATTCCTGTGCCTAGAACCTCTTCGCCTACACCTCTTCGTCATGCCATGCCATGCCGTGCCCTTTGCGAGGCGTCGCAGATGAAGAGCTGCGAGTGCGAGTGCGAGTGCGAGCCGAGAGCCTGCCTGCGGGAGATGCGCGCATGGTGATGCTGATGCTGGTGTTGGTGCTGGTGCTGGTGCTGGTGCTGGTGCTGGTGCTGGTGCTGATGCTGATGCTGACACGGGGTTTTTTTTTATTTTTTTTTTGGAATTTTAGCAGCCACCTGCATGACGTACCGCTTGCCGTATCGATAGCGGCTATCGTGGGGAGGGGCGAGGGGCGAGGGCGAGGGGCAAGGGGCGCGACGGGTTGCCTGACGTGATGATGCCCTCTGCCCTCTGCCCGCTGCCTCCCTTGGGCATAGCCGCGCCCGTTGTCTGCAGCCGAGGAAACGTGGTCCTGGGCCCCCGTCCCGAAACAGCGGCATACACATGCACACGCACCTGCACTACCACTACCACAGCCAGACTGCAACAACCACGCCCGCCCCGACACACACGCCCACACACCCACATCAGCCCCGGCCGCGTTGCCGACCGCGCGCTCCTCCACCTAATTATACGCACCGGCCACCTCGGTGCATGGCCGCAGTGCGACGCCGCCTTGCTCACCTCTGCTGGCACCGCCCGTATTGCCTTTTCATAACCCTCCTTCCATCATGGGCGGCGGCGACGGCGGCGGCGGCGAAACCATCGCCGACCACATCCTCAAGTCCTTCCAGCTGCCAGACGTGGTCCCTTCCCCAACCAGCTCCAAGCCGCTCATCAATCTCCTGCGAGGGCACGTTCTCTCCTCTCCCCACTTGCATCATCCACCCTGCCTGCGACTCATCGCCCGTTCGCGTCCCGCTTCGCCTGCTCCGCCATGACGCGGCCCCATTGACTCCAGCTGCCGTTACGACCGGTCGCTAACCGCACCAGGTGGCCGAACCTGTCTCTGCTCCCGACACAATTACTCGATAGAGCGACCCACCGCGTGCTCCAGCATAGGCCAACTGCTTACCCGGCCCTATGCTATGGCCCGGACGAGGGCGATCCGCGACTGCGCAACAACATTGCACACTGGTTAACCGCCTTCTACGCCCCTGCCGAGCCCGTCTCGCAAAACCGCATCTGCATTACTGGCGGCGCTTCCCAGAACCTGGCCTGCTTGCTCCAGGACTTTACAGACCCTCTGTATACGAGAAACGTCTGGATAGTCGCCCCCGCCTACATGCTAGCTTTCCGCATCTTTGAAGATGCCGGGTTCCACACCAAGCTTCGCGCCGTTCCTGAGGACCCAGAGGGCATTGACATGGACTACCTAGCAACCCAAATTAGGAAAAGCGAAGACAAGGCGGCGTCTGAAGGCAATAGTGAGCCGGTGAGTATGCTCTTGGCTGCAACAAGACGCTCGCCCGATATGCATGCACATCATGGCCGACTTCAAACCTGGAGCCTGTGCCAAACCAGAAGTTGGCCTGCTTTCGCCCGTTCCGACTGACTGTCCCATTAGCTTCTCAAGCCTCGGCGGCCATTCAATAAGATTTACAAACACATCATCTATGCCGTGCCAGCCTTCTCAAACCCCAGCTCCAAGACGATGAGTCTGCGCAGAAGAGAACAACTTGTGCGTCTGGCCAGACAATATGATGCTCTTATCATTACAGACGACGTATATGACTTTCTCCAATGGCCCTCCAGTCTCACTCCCAGCACACTTTCGATTGAGAAAGCTAGTCTGCCCCGGATAGTAGATGTGGACAGATATCTCGACGGCGGCGCCGAAAGACAGGGTGCAGATGGCTTCGGTAATGCCGTTTCCAACGCCTCTTTCTCCAAGATTTTTGGCCCCGGACTGCGCACAGGATGGTGCGAAGGGACCCCAAAGCTGGCGTACGCCGTTTCACAGACGTAAGCCGACTCTTTTGCAAACCTTGTGCACATGCATCCTCTCGACCTTGTCATGCACCCTTCAGCCGACATTGCTTCCGAGACATGGACGGTGCAATGATGCCGGATTCGGCTGGCACCAGCCCAAGTAGGAGCTGGCGAAGCCATGTCTCACCGGGTCGAGTAGTGACAGCTGACATTGTTCCAGAGGATCGAGCCGCTCCGGTGGATCACCCAGCCAGCTGACAGCCTGCTTCGTGGCTGAGACATTGGAGACTGGAGAACTCCAGCGCTACGTGTACAACACGCTCCAGCCTGCATATGGCAGTCGGTATAGGCATATGGTTGAAGCTATCCATAAACACCTCACTCCGTTGGGCGTTCGCATCCCCCAGACCGACCGCGAAGTCGTCGGCGGATACTTCATCTGGCTTACGCTGCCTCTACCACTCAAAGGCGCTGATGTAGCACAACGTGCAAAGCAAGATAGCAACTTGGCGGTTGCACAGGTAAGTGCAAGCCACCATCACATCACAGGGTCAGAGTGTGGGTAAGGCTAACGAGACGCGTACGCAGGGCGACATGTTTGAGGCAAGTCTTTTTCCTCTGCTGTCATGTGCTTGTTACTAACAGGATCCAGGTCCCCGGCGACACCGAACATGCGGGGACATGTTTTGGCAACGACATTAGAGTTTGCTTCGCGGTACGAGACCATGGCTGCAACCACGATTTGCGCTAATTGGATGCTAGTGGGAAGATGAAGACATGCTCGTCGAAGGCATCGAGCGACTTGCCAGCGTGATTAGCCGCATGCTCCAGAAAGACGCTAACGGCGGGCAGAAGCTCACACGGCCTGTCACCTGTGAAGACGACGCAAAGGCCTTGTGGTGAACGACTGGCATGTTTCGTTTGAATGGGTGTGGTGTGGGTGTGGCATCTGAGATGACGTGAATGACGGCTAAAGAGCAATCGACTTGTATAAAGTGCATATTGGAATCGCATTATGCTCACCCTAATGAACGGGTGGCAAATAGACTCTCCGTAGGTGGCGGCGGCGCTTGCTCGAACTTGGTCTAGTCATATTTCCGTCTGCGGTTAGAGGCCCGGTTTTTAGACTACGCTCGTGATTGGCTTGGACACGCTTCTTCTGGACATACACACATGCACATACTCTGGTCCCTATGTTCGCTAGCTGGAGGGCATGGTACGGTTTCCACCGTGGAATGGCGACGAAGCTGGTGGTACATAGTTTGGTGTTTTTACCTTTTTTTCTGTTGAGCCATGGGCCTAAGTTTGGTCTGGTCCATGGCTTAGCGCTTGTCACCAAGATTAATCTTGGGGCATAGAGTAGCAATTTGCCTCAAAGGCCCAGTGACATGCAGAAGCGACGTGGAGCTGCCCTTTTGTCCTCGACCGCGGAGGCAGCATGCACACAGTACACCTACGCCCCAATGCGACTGATAAAAGCTTACATTTATCATACCAGGGCTCTGTTAAGTTCCAAGGGGATCTACGTAGCAGCAGCAGCAGCATAAAGACGCGTTTCATGCAAACGAGGCACACACCACCCGGGCTAAGATGAAAAGGAAACAGAAAAAAAGCCGGAAACACTGCAGCGGCGCGAAACGGACATGCCGTTTCGTATGAGCCTCAGGCCGCCATTGGCAGACTCTGGGCGTCCTTTGATTTCTGTGTACCTGCATCATGTCGTGTGCTTGCAGGGCATATGGCGCAGCGAGGCGCGACCGTATGTGTTTCTTCAGCCTAGGCGTTTGTCCTCATGGCTCATCCACGGTCGTGCATGGCCTTGACACACACGATACAACGCGCCTTTGCCACCGTGTGAGCGACACCGTCGACGAGGGCCAGACGTAGGCGGGCGTGGTGGTCGAGTGAACTGCCCTCAGCCTCTGTGACTCGGACGGCGTGTCCTTGGGCGCGCAGCGGCAAAGCAATCCGCAGGGCTTGTGTCTTTATCCAGAATCGACGTGTTCTCCGGGCGGCGGCGGCGAATGACGACGCCCTGGACTGCGTGTGGAGCCGAAGCGCTGGCAGACGACGGCATCTCCAGAAACGGCCAACGAGGGCCTGTCGATGGCCTGGCGTTTCAGGCCCGTCGCACCTCGACTTGCCGCCTTGCACGCTAGTCCGCGCATCCCTGTCTTGGCGCCAGGGACACACGCTCGCCTCGCCAACCTCTGCACATCCTCCACCATTCACTGGCCTATACCGCCCGCTTGTTTCACGCGGACAGCGGCACTGTACGGCAACATACCCGTCGTCTCTACTAGCCGATGCCCTGGGCAATCTTGCATCTACGCCAAAACACGCCAGGCCACAATCCAGAATAGCAACTTGTCCATCGCCATCTCCTGAGACCCGGACGCGGCTGTCAGCCATGGCTACACGCCCTCATGATGCGGCCGCAGAGGGCCACCCGTCTCTGTGTGCGCCGTATGGCGTCCAGAGGCACGATGAAGAGGCTGCCCACGACGCCGACTGGGACAGCGCAGACGAGGAAGAAGGCGACGATACAAAACATCTGCTCCACTCCGGCAAAAATGATTCAAGACCAGCACAGCGAACACCACCCCCTGGCTACTTGAAACCTGAAACAAACGCTCTTTTGAAAAGTGATTGGCTCGCTGAATCTATTGTGAGTGTGCCTTTGCGGATACATCGCCTACATATACAAGGCTGCCGTGCCCCTCCCGTTGGCTTTTCCCCCCTTCACGCAGGCTCGCTGTCACCTTCACAGCACACACATTGTGTTGCTTCACTTGTTATTCTTTATTGTCATTCATTATCACAATCACATTCTTGCTACCTTCTTTCACTGTAGTTGCTAGTCAACTCTACACTTGTGCACTCCTGCAACTCTTCTTCGATCTAAAGCACCTACGACCAACGTCTCTTGCTGGTCAACTGACAACTACGCCTCCAGTCATTCGACTCATTTCTACCACGATTAGCGACTCCGAGATTCAAGACACTCATTATCATCATGGTGGCCTTTGGTGCTGGAGCGTTTCTCCTGACGCTGCGCGTCCTACTTTCTGCATCTCTGTCTTCAGCGGTTCCTTTGGCTCAAGCACCGGCTGCACCAGCCCCACCGGCGGGCGGCTCTGGATACTGGCTTGGGTCCATCAAGCACCAGGGCCAAGCCGCCTTCAACCCCAACCCAGCATCCTACCAGGTCTTCCGCAATGTCAAGGAACTGGGCGCCAAGGGCGACGGTGTTACTGACGATACCGATGTCATCAACAAGATCATCGCCGACGGCAACCGCTGTGGCGAGGGCTGCGACTCTTCGACCACTACTCCTGCCCTCGTCTACTTTCCCCCGGGTACTTACATGATCAGCAAGCCCATCATCCAGTACTACTACACAATGTTCGTTGGCGACCCATTGAACATGCCCGTTCTCAAGGCCACAGCGAACTTTGAAGGTATGGGCCTCATCGATGCCGATCCCTACATCCCAGGTGGCAACGGTGCCAACTGGTACACCAACCAGAACAACTTCTACCGCCAGGTTCGCAACTTTGTCATCGACATCTCCGCCGCCAAGGTTGCTGCTGGTATCCACTGGCAAGTCTCCCAAGCCACCAGTCTACAAAACATTGTTTTCGAGATGGCCAAGGGTGACGCCGGCAAGGACCAGAAGGGCATCTTCCAGGACAACGGCTCTGGTGGTTTCATGACGGATCTGGTCTTCAACGGTGGTGCCATTGGCGCTTTCATGGGATCCCAGCAATTCACCGTCCGCAACATGACCTTCAACGACTGCGGCACCGCCATTTTCCAGAACTGGAACTGGGTCTTCACCTACAAGAGCATCACTATCAACAACTGCAAGGTTGGTCTCGACATGGCCAACAGCCCTTCTAACCAGACCGTTGGCTCTGTCCTCCTGCTCGACAGCAAGCTCACCAACACCCCGATTGGTATCAACTCTTCTTTTACTGAAAACAGCGTGCCCACCACCGGCGGTACTCTGATCCTCGACAACGTCGACTTTTCTGGCTCTGAAAAGGCCATTATTGGCCCCGGTGGAAACACCATCCTTGCAGGTGGTCGCAAAATTGACGCCTGGGCCCAGGGTAACGCTCTCGCTGCTGGATCCACCCAGGGCCGTGTTCAGGGTGATATCACTGGCGCACCCGCTAAGCCCCAGAGTCTCCAGGGTCTGAACGGCTGGTTCGAGCGCAGCAAGCCCCAGTACGAGAATGTCGATGTCTCCAAGTTTGTCAGCCTCAAGTCCAAGGGCGCCAAAGGCGACGGTGCGACTGATGACACTGCCGCTATTCAGTCTGCTATTGATGGCCTCCAGGCCGGCGAGATACTTTTCGTCGATCACGGCTCTTATCTTATCACCAAAACCGTCACTGTTCCCGCGGCGAAGAATGTCAAGATGGTCGGTGAAGCTTACAGCACTTTCCTCATCACTGGCGACTTCTTCTCCAAGATGGATGACCCCAAGCCCGGCTTCCAAATCGGCACTAAGAGCGGCGACAAGGGCTCTTTCGAGGCTTCTGATCTTATCATTGGAACCCAGGGCCCCGCCCCCGGCGGTATCCTGATGGAGTGGAATATCAATGCCGAGAACGGCGCTGCCGGCCTGTGGGATGTCCATTTCCGTGTCGGTGGCTATGCTGGCACCAAGCTCCAGTCCTCCAACTGCAAGAAGAACCCCACTGCCCAGCACCAGCCCAACCCAGAGTGCATTGGTACCTTTATGCAGCTGCACATCACCAAGAACTCCAACGGTTACTTTGAAAATGTCTGGCTGTGGACTGCCGACCACGAGCTCGATCAGGATGACCACTCTCAGATTGACATTTACAACGGTCGTGGTATGCTCGTCGAGTCCCAGGGTCCCGTGTGGATGTACGGCACTGCCTCTGAGCACTCGCAGATGACGCAGTACCAGTTTTCTGGAGCAAAGGACATTTTCTACGGTGCCATCCAAACCGAGACTCCGTACTACCAGCCCAACCCTACTGCCTCTGTGCCCTTTACCCAAAACTCCAAGTTCTTCGACCCAGACATGAGCCAGGCCAAGGCCGCATGGGCCGTCCGCGTCACCGACGGCAGCGAAAGCATCTGGAGCTACGGTGCAGGCACGTACTCGTTCTTCCAGAACTACAACCAGGCCTGTGTCAACGGCCAAAATTGCCAGGAACACATGAACGAGATTACAAACTCCACCAATGTCAACTGGTTCGGTCTTTCGACAAAGGCTTCGGTCAACATGATTACCGTGGCGGGCAAGGGTGTGGCCAAGGACAAGGAGAACCGGTCCAACTTTTGCGCTACATTGGCCATTTTTGCGCAGGCATAGCGTGTTTTGCCGTCTTCTCTTGGCTTACAGAAAAGACACACATGTGCTTGGCGATGAAGGGGTCAACTTCATCGATGGAGAAGCATATCTTCTTCTTTTTCTTCATGCTTTTCTTCTTTCCCCTTTTGTTTGTGGGGCCCTATTCTTTCATCACCTTTTTTCCTTGCAGTTCTTCTACAGCATATACATACATATATATATATCCATATGCTATCTCTACTTTCATCTTGGTGCCACCTGCTTTTTTTTCTCGTCATGTCTCTTGATGCCGCAGTACTTTACATTCGCATTGCGAGGGAGAAGTCGCTTTTTCGGCATAACATCATTATACCCCTCCAAGTTTTTTTCCTTTCCTTCTTTCTCATTGTTTTCCGGAGTTTTAGATGATGAGGCGCACAAGGCATTGCAAAGAGCAGGGGTGATTAGGGGTAGGGCTTCTTTTGCTTGTTTATTTACTTTTTTTGCGTTTTGTACGTGCATGTGAGAGAAAGATAAAAAAAAACTACTTCCATGCCTTCTCACACGCTTTGGCACTTTTCGTGTCGTTACCAGTAGCAGGGCGTCGTTTCGCCTTTTTGCTTTTGTGTGTGTGTGTGCCATGTGTTGGTGCAATGTGTGCGTTCTCTCCAACTGATTGCCATTGCAGCTTCTCTCTCTCTCTCTCTCTCTCTCTTTGTATTATTCACAATGTAAAAATAAATGTAAAAGACCATAGTGAAGGTCTGAGAGTTATGGTGTTCTAATAGCCTCAGTGTGGCGCACCGGCGCCACTCCGTAACTGGTAAAGTCGGAAATAGAGAACAGCCGAATTGTCCACTAAGCCGTTCTGGGCTGTGCGGGTACGCTAGCCGTTGGCTTTAACAGTAGGTATACTGCCACAACAAATGCGCATTTATTTGATTTCCTTGTGTACATAAAACAGAGACATCTTCTATGACGTTGTGAGTCTAGGGAGTTTTATCAATGCATGATAGTGCGAGCACGTAGTGTTGATAACAAGTTTCCAAAAGTCGGTTGTTCTCAATTGCCGGCTTTCCCAGCGCCACCAGAGTTCGCTTAGTGTTATACAGGATTCGGCTGCAGATACTTCTCTAGTCCTGCTCGGCTGCACGCACTTCTCTCGTCCTAGTCTACACAAAGCTGCCTAGAGAACATGCCGGAAGGAGGTGCAAAAGATAGCCGACGGCCACCCACTCCGATTACAAGTTTGGCTTCTGTGCCGTTAGCAAAAAAAGATAAGGAGAGGATGGGGAACATCGCGGGCGGTGGGAGGTGGAGGTGGAGGTGGGAGGTTCCAATAGAATGGAACGGGCCGGGGAAGACAACGGAAGACCCGGAGAGTCCTTTCGGTACGCGGTGGGGGTATATGAGCCTCCCCCCCAAATATGTATACCATTGTATTGGATGTATTTGTGCCATTGCAGGGGCCCTTATCTTATGAGAGGTTGAGTAAAGCATGGATAGCTTGTGTTTGACTAGTACAAATATCAGAACCAAGCATTTACATGGTGGTCAACTGGATGCTTGTTTTGAAGGCTTGTCTTGGGCCTGTCTTGGGCAGGAACAGGAGCGATCTTCTTTGCCCGCTGATTATCAAACTTTGTACAGTTCTCAAATGCATTTTTCTCCCTCTTTTACCCCTTTCTCCACCTTTTCGTGCTAAAAATATCTCTTTGTTGTACATAGCTTATTCCCAACAGCGGTGCGGTCGTTCCGGAAACCCCACTCTGGCTCCATCATGTCAAGAAACTTGCAGGCTTAAATTCACGGAGTATGTTCAAAAAGGCTCTTTCCAAGCCTACGCATCGGTCACCGGATTAGCGATGGCCCAGGCGACAAGGGACATGCCCTCGTGGCCTCCTTATCGCGTACAGAGCAATAGTAGTATTCGGTCCTACTATCAGTTCACATATACGCCAACATGAACACAGAAGCTCTACCGAGTTGCCTATTATAGACTATAAGGATCTCGATTTGATGCAAATCATTACTAATAGAATAACTTGGCCTACGTCTTCCTGTTTCAAACATGCATTTCTTATAGAGTTCCTAGCTAATAAGCAGGAACTCTTACTACATCGTAAAGGCGTCTGCGAGAGGACAAATAATAATCGGACCGAACAATGCTTGATTTGGGGGGTCCCCCAGATAACGGTAGCCGGCAAGGCCGTGAGGTTGCTTACAAGGTCGATTAGGTTATCTTGTTATCGTCCTGAAAGATAACCGAGATAACGGCTTTAACACATGGAGATCGTGATTGGAATTTTCATTACGGGACATCAGCTTAATCTCAATGTGAACCAGTTCTGTTCCGCCCGCTCCGATCCACGCCAAGGAAACGCCAAGCTCACGGTATCAAGTAGTAGTAACCACCATGGATCTGTAGAATATTGAGTGCGGGGCGTACACAGAGAACCCTGTCCATACAATATGTATTGACAATAGTATACGTGGGGAACATGACTGTGAACTCAACGATAGTAGCCGTGGGGAAGCTTACGACACACTGACTTAGGTACGGGCGGGCGGGAGTCGGTACTTGAAGATATCCAAGTCGGCGAGGATGTACTTACAACATAAAAGGCCTGAGTTGCCTTACGAGAATTCCTTTCTACCACGCACACTTCGCCTCTCTCAAGCTGTCGAGTTACTCTGACAGAACAGCGATTGTCAATAATGCGTTTCTCCACCACCATCCTCGCGGCCTACCTGGGACTCATCGTCCCGGGCAATGCCTTCTCGGAAAGGCGACTCGACAGGAGCATTTTCGAAAATCGTACAGCAGCTTCTTGTTCAGGGGACCAGCCTCCCTCTGTTCCTCCACACAAAAACTTTTGGGGTAGCTTGACGGCAGCAGAAACTAGAGATGTACTGGCTCTTCTGCACAGTGACGCCGTTGGATTCAATTTGACGAACGCAAAAAATGCTACAAGGTACGTTGAAACTGCCCAAAGCTTTGTAACAAATGCACTACTAACACATTATGCAGCCGGGACAACAAAATGTAAGTGTGAAACAAATCAGCCGTGTGCACATCTATCTAGCAAGACTGACCGGAATTCCAGCATGTCGGTTGAGCTTATGATGCCCAATAAGACAGAAGTCCTTCCCCTGCTATCCAGCAGCAACGGGACCCCGACTAGGTACGCCTTGGCTGCGGTAATGTTCGGAGCTCCAGAACAGGCCTATGTTCAGGAGTTCAAAGTCGGCCCTCTGCCAATCACCAATGCCTCGGCT
Source organism: Exserohilum turcica Et28A (assembly GCF_000359705.1). NCBI lineage: Eukaryota > Fungi > Ascomycota > Dothideomycetes > Pleosporales > Pleosporaceae > Exserohilum > Exserohilum turcicum. Next base: position 2,544,861 of record NW_007360136.1, on the reverse strand, counting down.
GTGCTACCCTTCACTTTCGCCAACACGAGGAAGAACCCAAAGATCACAGTCGTAAACCCAGACGCGGAAGATTATGGTATTTTCAACCTAAAGAACATGAAGGATGCCGAGGATGTGACAAAGAAGCTTTGGAACCTGGTGAGTTTGACGTGAAACCCACCTGTACATCTAAGTGGCTAATATGAACATGTAAAGACGGTTGATGACGGCCTCCAAGTACCCCTCGCTTTCGCTGCTCCAATCACGGTGTCTGAAAACAAGGTCATCATGTGGCAAGGCTTCAATGCCCCAGTCACAAGCATCTACGACCCCATCTCCCTTCTGCCGCTAGGCCTCTATATGAGAACGGATATCACCGGACGTGATCCCAGCAAGTGGAAGGTGACTGGCTGGGTTTACAACAATGTGTTCTACCCAACTCTGGATGACTTCCGCAAGGTCATTAACCAGCCGAACTTTAAGTCTTTGGGAATGAATGTAGACGAGCCTTGGGCTCATACGAAAACACACGGAGATGCTATGCCTCTTGATATCGACCCACCGCCAGCGCCAGTCCGAGCAGGCAAGGAAAGATTCTCTGTTGATGAGCAGGAAAGCTACGTGACCTGGAGTGAGTCTATATTTGAGCCTTGTATTGAAACCTCAAATGTATCTAATGGTTTTCTAGTGGATTTCTCATTCTACGTCAGCCTTACCCGCGACAACGGCTTGCGCCTCTTTGATGTCCGTTACAAGGGCAAGAGAATCCTCTACGAGGTAAGCTAGACTTTTACATGCCCTTTTTGGAAATGTGGCTGACCAATCTGACCAATATCTAGTTTGGACTGGACGAGGCCATTGCACACTATGCGTAAGCCAAGATTCGACGCGTAGCTATTCGCACAACATGCTGACTTGGTGACTAGTGGCATCGACCCTGTACAGTCAGGCACATGGTATGGTTTCAAAGTCTCTGGTGACGCACGTACTTTTGCTAAAGGTTTACCCCAGTTACTTCGACAGCATGAGCGGTTTTGGACCCACAATGATCTCCCTTGTCAAAGGTAAATACCAAGCCCGTTAATGTGTCATTGAACATCATACTGATCTCGGCTCCTCTAGGTTACGATTGCCCAGCCTATTCCCACTTCCTTAACGTGTCTCAAACTACCGGTGAGACTACATACACGCAGAAGGAAGCCCTATGTAAGCCTTGCCCTAGAGTCTGGAATGAGAATCACACTGCTAATTGACCAAGGCTTGTTCGAGATTGACAAGGGGTTCCCCATCCAGCGTCATTCCTGGGCTGGTTACACGACTGTCACTAAGAACATTGCGTTCAACGTCCGTGCCATCTACACTATCGGCAATTACGACTACATGATTACCTATCAGTTCTCCCTCGATGGGTCAATTGAAGTCGCGGTTCGGGCCTCGGGATACATCTCCTCGGCCTTTTACGCCCAAAACGAAGACTATGGTTTCAAGATCCATGACAGCCTCTCCGGATCCCTGCATGACCATGTCATTACCTTCAAGGCTGACTTTGACATCTTGGGAGAAGCCAATTCACTACAGAAGGTTGCTGTTGTGCCGACCACTGAGACGTAAGATGAATTCTCTCACTACTCAAGTATCAGACGAGCCGTACTAACTTGCGCAAAGGTACAACTGGTCTGGAAACCGAACGCACAAGACCATGAAGGCTGTGAAGAGCTTCATTGAAACCGAAGACGACGGCAAGATTAACTGGACGCCCAACGGCGGCACAATGTACGCCGTTGTCAACAAGGACGCGAAGAACAAATACGGTGAACTACCTGGTTACCGATTCGTCCCAGGTTTGTCACACCCAATTCAAACAAGCCCGTATCTTTTGCTAATCGTATCAGCGTCCAATGTTGCCTATCTTACGGTTAAAGATTCAGACGTTACTAAGAACGCGGCTCATCACACTACCCATCACTTCTACGTTACTCAGCAGAAGGATAACGAGATTTATGCCGTCGGCGCATACAACTCGCTTACGCCTGAGGACCCTCAAGTCGACTTTGACAAGTACTTCAACGGAGAGTCTCTCGTGCAGGAGGACATGTAAGATGACTCCCTCTGCTTGTAGAAAGATCATGGCCTAACATTATCAGTGTTGTTTGGTTCAACCTGGGCATGCACCACATGCCTCACACTGGCGATCTCCCCAACACTGTCTTTTCCACCGCACACTCTTCCATGACCATTGAGCCCTTCAACTATCTGCTGGGAGACCCTTCGCAGGCCAGCGCCCAGCAGGTTCTGATCAAGACAGCCGATGGCAAAGCAAACATCAACCATTACGGTGCCCAACAAGCTAGCTGTCCGGTAGACATGGTACGTTACTCCATTCCGTTCACACAGAGATTGATGCTGACAATGCTACTCCTACAGAGCCAGCTCAATCCGGACCTCTCGCAGTACTCAAATAGCATCAGTGTACTGAAGTATCCGTTCGACGGATCGAAGCCAGATCGCGCTTGAGTGCTTTCTCAAACGGGAGGTGAGGAGAAAAGTGAAAATGGGTTTTTGAGTTTTAGGATATACAGTTATAGTGATCGAATTGAATCTGGAGTTATTGCTTTAATACTATTCCAATATGCTAAGTGATGAAATTGCGCTATATACTGTGTATCTGTTGTCGTGGTAGAAACCAATTACAAAAAAGAAGATTCTCCTCTTACAATCTCAACATCCTTTCCCTACCCTATTTTCTACCGTCCTAATTTTAACCACAACCAAGCCTCATATCAGGACAGAACTTGGATATGAACATACCAATCGACATGTAAAGTGCTGTCAGTGTTTACTGGAAATGCACACATCTCGATATTGTTGTCCTGATTAATCTCCCACGTCGTGGTCCAGTCCGAGATGAATTGGGCAGATGCCACATAGAGGCTATCCACTTTAGGTACATCCGTTGAGCTTGTATACGATCTCCAGTGATCAGGTCGTAGAAATAAGCGTGAAATTCGCCGCTTTTGCCTCCGTCGGAAGCGACGAACTGATACTTATTGAAGCACTGCTCTTGCAAAAGAGCACCTCGGGAAATGGTCGCTCGAAGGGTATGGACTGCACTCTGACATTCACTGTATGATTGAAGCTTTCCCCATTTATTCGATTGTGATAAAAGTTGTGCACATGTTGTGTACAGATATGATCGGTATCGCATGGAATAAAGGCAGATTTGATTTCCTATCCCTTAGCAAGGGATAAAGGTCTGGGGGTTCAGAGAACTTACAGAAGGGTTTAGGATATCCGATCCTTCGCAAAGTTGACATTGAAGTTTTCGTTGGTTTCCCCCAGTGCACGTAGAGCGCTGAACTGCATAAGTAGCAGACCCTGTGCCGTATGCTGCATTGTAGATATCATCATCCCTAAACTGCCCATACGAGCTGCTGCTAGGACACAGCCCGTTTGGATAAGGATCAGCGGCTCTGCGATCAAGCGCAGCAAGGGCCCTCTTAGACGCATAGTAATCGCTATTTCTTCTGGCAAGAGATGCTCGGGACCTCTTACTATAGCTACGATCACGAACCACTAAGAGTGCCACCTCGCTCAAAGGGACTGATCGTGTACTATCATCTTTAACCAAGGTCGCCTCGGCGGTTTCCGCGTACGCCAAACTCGAAAGAGTGAAATAGAGTATAGCCAGCAGGCTGAGGCAGCGTGAAGCTGACAACATTGTAGATAGAGGAAGAGGAGTAATTGGTAGTTGATTCAATGGATGGATGATGAGTTTAGAAGGTCATTTGCCTTTAATATTTACAGTCGTTGAACTGACAAAGCTTCGTGTAATGTAACTTCCTGTGGGGGTGTTATTTGAAAGTTTGTCCGCATCTTATCCGAGGAGCGTAAGCTACTGTGCCGAGTTGAGTGTAAAGGTGCAATGCATAAACACTGAAAAGTAACAAGGTGGGTGAGCAAATTATATAGTACCAGGATGTTCGTGGTGTTAATCACCCTCTCTAGGCTAAGTACAGATCTGTCGCCTAGGTGCTACACTTCACTGAGTAGAACAATGGCATTTGGTAAATGGACTAAGCTAGAGATGAGTGTAATATCTGCCGTAAGACTCTATGGATAGTTGCGGCAATTATAGCTCTTGTTAAGAGGTCTGGTTGCTAAAAGCTAACATCTGGAAATGTGCGCAGACGTTCTCTATGATGTCCTACGGTTCTTTTCACTTAGCTAACTATTTCTGTAACTAACCTATTTAGTAATCTCGCTATATAATAGGAACTATTATCCTGTATAGCTTATGCAGGCTGAAGTTTTGTAAACCTCAAGTAAATTACTCTACACATTCAGCATTATGCAAACTATCTCGATACATCATTATTTATCTAATAGCCTACTGTAATTAAGATTTTTTATGTTTTTACACAAAGGAGAATGAGTATCACTTCTAATAATACACCGACAAACTTGAACAGGCTTCTATTACCTCCTAGTTACACAAATACTATTGTAATTGTAAGAATACAAAACTCTGCTTAGCAATCATCTTTAATTAGAGATATATTCTTATTATTATTATTATTATTATTATTCTAGTTTAACGTCCTTTTTCAGCCCAAAGGGCTATATAAGACGTGTAGGGTTTTTAGGCCTACAAGTATCTAAGTAGGTTGTTTCTAGCTACGATATTTAGGAGGGGTTTTAACTAGATGAAGGTGAGGCTCGTAGCCTATTGGTTGGTAGGTAGGGGGTGGGATAGGGTGGGGGAGGTGTATGGCTACCTGTTATAGGTATTACTCCTCGTTTTCTGTGTTTCCTTTGTACCAGGCTTGTGTTCTAGCCTTTGTTTCTTAAATAAAGGTAATAGTTGCTTCTATACCCTCTTTTGTTTAAAAGAGGATAGGTAGTAATAGATTGCCTTTGCAGGCTTCTCTTAGTCCTTTTCTTTTCTCTCTATATGTAACGATGTTACAACTTCGCCAAGTATTGAGCCAATCCCAGAGCCGGATCGGAGGAAGTACCTGCCGCCCTTCATCAGCCATTCGCCCGAGGTCGGATCCGAATTCG